>NC_061511.1:256829788-257030445 GCF_022539505.1 Lolium rigidum
CGGAAGGGCGCCCAGCGCGACGGACCAAAAAAACGTCGTTGGACTTTGCCTGACGCAGTTTCCACAACAGAACCCATATCGTCGGGTTAGGCCCATGGGCGACGAAAAATACCCCTTAGCGGACGATTTTGAGACGTTGTCTATCAGAACTTTTCTTGTAGTGTAGTAAGCATTCAATTAAGTTGATAAACAAGGTCTAGACATATTCAAACTAGGAAAATCATGCATCTACCCCTAACCCTAAACTCTGTCTTATGAAGTCAAGCATGCATGAAGAGAAGTGGTTTTTGGTTTCATGCATGGAAATTTCAAAAACCCTCCCAAGAGCTACATTTTGGAGTGACTAAGAAGGATAGATTCTTAATTTTTTATATTCATGTTTTAAACTTTTTTAAATAATGGTTAAACCTAAGATTTGACCAAGATTCAAATGGGCATAAAAATTCATAATAAATCAAAATAAATGAAAAACCAAGGCACATAGTCTTCTTATGACATATAGTAAGAATTCAATTAAGTTGATAAACAAGGTCTAGACATATTCAAACCAGAAAAATCATGTATCTACCCTCTAACCCTAAACTCTCCCTTATGAAGTCAAGCATGAAGATATGTGGTTTTTGGTTTCAAACATGGAAATTTCGAAAAGCCTCCCAAGAGCTTCATTTTGGAGTGACTAAGAAGCATACATGCTTACTTTTTCATATTCAAGTTTTAAAATTGTTCAAATCTTGGTCAAACCTAGGATTTGACCAAGATTAAAATGGGCACAAAAATTCAAAAAAAATCAAAAAATGAAAAACCGAGGTCTTCTTATGTCATATAGTAAGCATTCAATAAAGTTGATAAACAAGGTCTAGACATATTAAACCTGAAAAATCATGTATCTACCCCCTAACCCTAAACTATGTCTTATGAAGTCAAGCATGTATGGTGAAGAGAAGTGGTTATTGGTTTCAAACATGGAAATTTCAAAAACCCTCCCAAGAGATTCATTTTGGAGTGACTAAGATGGATAGAGGCTTACTTTTTCATACTCATGTTTTTAACTTGTTTAAATCTTGGTCAATCCTATGATTTGACCAAGATTCAAATGGGTATAAAAATTCAAAAATTAATCAAAAAAATGAAAAACCAAAGCACATAGTCTTCGTATGTCATATAGTAAGCATTCAAGTTGATAAACACGGTCTATACATATTCAAACCAGAAAAATCATGTATCTACCCCTAACCCTAAACTCTTCCTTATGAAGTCAAGCATGAAGAGATGTGGTTTTTGGTTTCAAACATGGAAATTTCGAAAACCCTCCCAAGAGCTTCATTTTGGAGTGACTAAGAAGCATACATGCTTACTTTTAATATTCAAGTTTTAAACTTGTTCAAATCTTGGTCAAACCTAGGATTTGACCAAGATTCAAATGGGCATAAAAAATCAAAAAAAATCAAAAAATAAAAACCAAGGTCTTCTTTTGTCATATAGTAAGCATTCGATAAAGTTGATAAACAAGGTCTAGACATATTAAACCTGAAAAATGATGTATCTACCCCCTAACCCTAAACTATGTCTTATGAAGTCAAGCATGTATGGTGAAGAGAAGTGGTTTTGGGTTTCAAACATGGAAATTTCAAAAACCCTCCCAAGAGCTTCATTTTGGAGTGACTAAGAAGGATACATGCTTACTTTTTCATATTCATGTTTTAAACTTGTTTAAGTCATGGTCGAACCTAGGATTTGACCAAGATTCAAATGGGCATAAAATTCAAAAAAAATCAAATACCAAAGCACATACTCTTTGTATGTTAAGCATTCAAGTTACTAATCAAGGTCTAGACATATTCAAACTAGAAAAATCATGGAAATTTAAAAAACCTCCCCCCACGAGCTTCATTTTGGAGTGACTAAGAAGGATTGATACAGGCTTAATTTTTCATATTCATGTTTTAAACTTGTCTAAATCTTGGTCAAACCTAGGATTTGACCAAGATTCAACAAATGGGGATAAAATTCAGAAAAATCAATAAAATGAAAAACCAATGCACATAGTCTTCTTATGTCATATAGTAAGCATTCAATTAAGTTGATAAACAAGGTCTAGACATATTCAAACCAGAAAAATCATGTATCAAGCTACCCCTAACCCTAAACTCTGTCTTGTGAAGTCAAGCATGAAGAGAGAAGTGGTTTTTGGTTTCAAACATGGAAATTTCAAAAACCCTCTCAAGAGCTTCATTTTGGAGTGACTATGAAGGATACATGCTTACTTTTTCATATTCATGTTTCAAACTTGTTTAAATCATGGTCAAACCTAGGATTTGACCAAGATTCAAAAAATGGGCATAATTTTTTAAAAAAAATAAAAAAAATGAAAAACCAAAGCACATAGGAAACAAGTCTGTCACTTACGTGTGGTTCCCATGCGTGAGGTCCCACACTTTAGTGAGCACCAGTCATGTACGCTAGGTAGGCAAACTCCCAACCATCTTCTTTGTCAAGAGAAAGGCATCAAGACTCTCTCTCTCTCTCTCTCCATCTCTCCAATTATCCACCTCCGTTGGCTGTCGGTTTTGGCAGGGCGTTTCTAGCTCAGCTTGTAGGCCATGGTGTGCAGGCTCTGTAGCCATGGCGATTTGGTCGCTCCAAGTGGTTCGTCCCGGCTGCAACGAGGATCAATCCGGACGGTGGCTGTTAAGGACCCGATCGCATTTCTTGCTTTCAGCCTGGGGTCTACCATGTAAATCTTACGGATTTAGACGTAATTTCCTGTTTATTTTGTGTCATGCTGTAAACTGCGGTCTGATGCGTATTGGAAATCTGGGTCCTTCAGGATCGTTCGGTTGTCCCTCTAACAAAAAAAAACCCTCATTCTCGGCCTCGCTCGCTCACACCTCCTGCGCACTGACAACCCTGCACAACAGTTAACATCACCCGAAAAAGGGTAGACACCATAAATAAGTGGGGCCCTGTGACTGCTCTCCCTTCGTCTCCTCCCGTGTGATCCCTCTTCCTCCGAATCCCGACCTTGCCGAAAATAAAAATGAAATGAAAGAGTTTCACTGGACGAGCAAACACATGTGCTGCCTAGTAATAATAATAAAAACGTAAAAAAATCGACCTACGAATCTATTATTAAATAACCTAAACTAGGTTTTTGCCCAGTACTAGGGATCAATTTCAGAAAATCCAACTGCGGGTTCGATTTTGGTCTACAAATATAAAATTAAATAATCCGAACAAGTATTCCTCTAAAAAAATCATTTTGGTATGCATCGTTTGGTACTTTTTATAGCTAGAGTGCTTACTCCCTCGGGTAGGGATTATAATGCCAACATGCATCCCTAGATCACCAATTTAATTATGACATAAGTTGAATTTGACGGCACAAAAACTATATCATTACAAACTAGTCAATTTCAACTTTCTAATCATATATTTTCTGTAATATATATGTATTATGTTGGTCACTTTTACACAATAGGTATACTTGCCTGCCTTGTAATATCCCATGTATAGTACATCGCAAATTTATGACTTCATGTTTTGCTTTGCCATTTTACGATTTTTTTGAACCACCTTTGGCTTGATTTCAAATTTAGGTATGACAATCGGTGTTTGCTATGTGTTCTACTTGGATGCAGCGCACGCACATCTTTGTCCATTAATTGTTTTAGACTTCCACACATCTTTGGGGCATGTATATTGCCAAGCCCAGTTTTTGTTATGGCATATATGCAACATGTGGAATTGAGAGTGGCATGAAACCATCTAGTGAACCACACATGTTTGGCACATAAGTATTTTTATTGTACGCATGACAACATCTTAATTACCTTATTAAGCCATAGTAGTATTATTATTAATATTAATAATACTCGCGCATTTCAGAAGTTGAGTGCTAAACTTCGCCCAGCTTAGAATATGTATTGCTTTGGTACTATTTAGAAATATCAACATATCTAGTTAGAATAGACATTTGCAATTTTGTTACTTTTATTTAAAAATTGTAGTGTAGATAGTCGATATACATGTATCTCTCCATGAATGTGACGCCCCGGAACCGGTACCATGAGGATTCCAGTGAACCCGCCGAAATCCGCACGATATCGATTCAGAGACGCCCTCCGACACGACGTGCGCGACGAATCACACACGTGATGCCAGAGGAATTAACACGAGCGATAACATTACAACAGGATTACAATAGAGCACACAAGATACATATATTACAACAACGACTCCAACGAGTCAAGATACAAATATGCAATACAAAGATCTGAATCATACAGAAGATCAAATACGTCCGAGTACGGACAAGATACAAATTGGACTAAGAGTCCTGAAGATAACCAGATGGCGTCCATAACCCTCGCCCGAGGCCAAGCCGGAAGGGTAACCTTGCTAACGTCGTCATCTCGTACCTGTCAAAGTCGGGCCATCGGTTGCCGACAAGAGGGAGGAAGCAAAAGAGAAAGGGAAAAGGCGAGAGTAAGTACCAAGGAACGAACTCGGCACGTACTTAGCGAGACCGGAAATGGCTATGCTCGCCGAGCGAGTATAAATATATATCGCATGGGGCTATATGGTAGGTTTAGCGGCGGCAAAACTATAACCAATAGAGACACGCTACAACATCCGTCTACTCGAGAGAAGATGAGAGAGCGCATAAGGTAACAGAGATAAATACTACACAAACATAACCCAGCCGATTACACATATCCCCTTCAACAATTGCGAAGAGGCAATGTAAAAGGCACTCAACGGTGGACAAGTTTTATTAGGTATCGGTTGTAGTAATGCTATATTACTACACAAGTTATTAGCAGATTATTAGCAACAAGATAACGGTGCAAGTTGTTCTATGATCAAGCTATACAATTCCAAGTCGTCCATAACCGCGGACACGGCTTATCGATAAGATGTACACCCTGCAGGGGTTGCCCAAATGTAACCATACGCATGCTCGACCCACTTACGACGAGTGGATGTCTCACAACAAGACCGTTCCCAGTTCAACAAGAAAGTCTAGGGGGCCACCCAACTAAGCTACCCGTGACGAAGTCCGCCGGTACTCCGAAGCGGACTCAGAGGTTTGCGCCGGCGGCTAGGCGTGCAAACCACACGCTTCGCTAAACGTCCCGCAAGGTACAGTACAGAAGTAAACACCCGAAGGCAACAGTAATAAACACCCGAAGGCAACAGGAAGTAAACACCCGAAGGCAACAGTAATAAAGCATGGCATACATGGCATAGGCAAATAAAACCAAGGTTGTGGCCCCCTTTTCAACTGACTTGAGAAAAGGTAAAGGGTGAGGGGGGGTCCCAATAATCGTCCCCACGCATGGGTAGAGCGCTCAATCTCGGAACGTATAACAAGAACTCGGGTCCTAGGGGACATTAGCGAGTCAAAGTTCCGATGCTTTCGCAAAGGGGCTCACGAGATGCCTCTCGCTTACAATTTTAGTTGTTAACAAATAAATAAAGCATGTGTATCTCCAACAACCGATATAGCATGTGATAACCTCCCAACAACCCAACATATCCCGATAACGGATCGAGATAAACAACGAGCCTAAACACGCCTACGACTCGCAAGGCTCAAACATCAAGCAACGGCTATGGTAAGGAATGATACATATAGGATTATTATGGTAAACAAGTGGATAGGACACGTGACTCGATAAAGAATCGCAACATAAGGATAGCAGTGCGAGGGAGAGAGTAAAATAGGTGAAGAGAGAGGGCTCGCCTGTGAAAAGCTGCAGAAGAACTTGTCGGAGAACTCGTCGTATCTCACACACCACTTCGTGATCCTATCCGGGAAGAAGCAAATGCTGGAACACACAACGGATGCAAATCTTACTACTACGGCAAAAGAATCGGCATGATCATGATACGATATGTATGACATGGCAACCATGATGCGATGCACTTATCCAATTTAAGCGGGATCGGAATCCCGAACAAACGGATTAGGTTGGAGTTGCATATCTACCATCAAAGTTAAGGGTTGATTGGCATGGCATAACATGGCAAGGGTGCGCTACTTCAATATTAAACGGAGCGGGGAAATCTTAGTTGGATATCCGAAAATACTCCGCATATATGTTAGATGAACATGCATAACTATCAACGCGCGACATGATGCGAGATGCAAACAGGCATATAGATGGCATATTCATGATCGGCACATTTTTCTGATCAAAATTCATGTAGAACACTTTTAATTTCGAGTTACCAATTAAAAGTTATTAGCATAATGGTTTTTATCATTTAAAATAAATAAAACAGGTTTTATTTAATTAGAAAAGGACCCAGAAAACATTTCATACGGGGGGAGGATCCCGGGTTAGTTTTACAAACTTTCCAGGGGTTTTCTCAAAACAGCTACAGCCAGGACTGCGGGTTAAGGAGAGAAAGATGGCAGGGCCTGGATGCAAACTTCAGATCTGGAGGGGTTGAGGCTTTTCTCACCCAGGGGGGTTTTAACCCATGTCGCTGGCGAGCGGGCCCGGGAGGAGCCAGCGTGGTGCCGACGTGGCCAAGCATGCGAGCACGCACCCGGCAGGTGTTCGACGCGAGGCGACGCCGCTCGCGTTCCCGCGGGGCGCGGTCACCGCGGCAGACGAGCACAGCGCAGGCGCTGCGGAGGCTCTCAGGCCACGCAGTTCAGCGCTGGCGACGCGCCTTGACGGTGCGGACGAGGAGGTGGCGGCGCCGCCAAGAGATGGCTGCCGGAGGGCGGCGGCGGTGAGGACCTGCGGTGGAAGGGGGCCGACACGAGGTGATGAGGAGGTTTCCCGGAAGCAAATAGAGGGGAGAGAAGGTCCAGGAGGTGCGCACCCTTATACTGAAGCTCGAAGAGCCAGCGGTAGAGGCGGAGGATGCCCATGGCGGCCGAAATCGGCAAAATTCGCTGCCGGTGGTCGCGGATGTCGAGGACGAATTCGTCGCGGTGGAGACCTCCAGGTTCAATTCCTTGCACGGGGTGAACAAGGGGAGGAAGGCGCGTCGTTTGGTGGCCGAGGGACGGCGAGGGGTGGCCGGAGTCGACCGGGAGCCGACGAGGAAGAGACGGTGGTTCACAGTATAGGGAAAAAAAAGGGGAGATGGCGGCGGCGTGAGAGGGGAAAAGAGGGAGGCTAGGGTTTTGAGGCCACGGCACCGAGGCGGCTTTAAGGGAGGGAAAGGGGGAGCAGGTGGCCGCGGCGTGGATGCGGTGGTTGAGCAGGACCACGGCCAGGCTTCTCTCGTGAGAGAGGAAGACGACAAGCGTCGAGAGGAAAAGAGAAAGGGGTGGGCTGCCGAAACGGTACGGGAGGAAGGTGGGCTGATCGGGCTGGAGGAGAAGAAAGGGAGAAGGAGCTGGGCCAGGAAGGGAGGAAGAAAGATGGGCCACCGGATGAGTTGGGTCGGGAGAGAAGAAAGGGAGAGATGGGCTGAAGAAGGAGGAGGAGGCCCAGGGGGCTGCGGCCTGGTTAGAGGTTAGGGCTTTTATTTTTAAAAAAAATGTTTTTCTTTATTTTGAAAACTGTTTTGAATTTTGAGACAAGGTGAGAGGTAGATTTCAAAATAGCTTTCAAAAATATTTACTTTATTTGTAACAAAAGCAAACCACCTTATATTACACAAAAATTATTTGTTGGACAAACTTAATTATAAAATTAAGGAAAATTAGTAGGGGTAGAGGGACTAGGGTTTCTTGGAAATTAGGGTTTTGATTAAAGAGAAATAGGGGGAAGGTTTTATTATAAGACCATATGAGAGGGGAAAACTAAATAGTTTTTATTTAAAATAATTTTATTTTGTTAAATCATGTGGATGATATGATGCATGTTGCATGATGATGCACAAAACAAAAAGAACAAGCAGATCTATTAGGGGTACTACCCGGGGCCGTTACAATCGACACCACTAACAAGGAACCTCGCCCCGAGGTTCCACGCCATGGTACGGGGGAGAGAGGTGAACTAGCGGATCTTCACGCGACGTGTCGATCTCCTCGACACCACTAACAAGAAGTCTGGCTCCATGTAGATCTGTCGACACCACTAACAAGAAGTCGTTGTTCCGATGACGATGATGACTCCGGAGAAACAAAGGAAGGAGTAACAATCACATTGATCTCGCCATTCAAGTACAAGAGCGAATAATAAGAGTAGTCGGTATGGTCGCGACTCCATCCCGCACTCAAAGTATTACTCTGTACATGAATAGGAGAGTCGTGTAACAGCTCCCAAAACACAGATTGACGATCTTGACAAGCATCATCAGCGAAGATTCGATGGGGTAAAAGCACAAAGATTTGAAGAAGGATCACGAAAACAAAGATGATGTCAAACAAAGAAGACAAAGGTTAGCCGTCGGTGATGTTCTTCTGTCGGAAAGTCTTCAGAGATCGGTCCTATTAGGTTAGAGGCATAGATCGTCCAACCCACGTCGGAACCTAAGACTCAGAGAAACTCGGATAAGAGAGAAGACTCAAAACGCGGAAAGGTAAGAGAAGAAAGAATGTAGGTAAGGAGAAAAATCAGAGCTAATCAGAAGTATCCAACGAATTTTAGAAAATAGTTTTGACACTCTACTCAACGTCCGTTGGCAAGGTTATCCTAGAGGCTGGACTAGTGGGGTACCGTCAACCTGATGCTCTGATACCAACTTGTGACGCCCCGGAACCGGTACCATGAGGATTCCAGTGAACCCGCCGAAATCCGCACGATATCGATTCAGAGACGCCCTCCGACACGACGTGCGCGACGAATCACACACGTGATGCCAGAGGAATTAACACGAGCAGTAACATTACAACAGGATTACAATAGAGCCCACAAGATACATATATTACAACAACGACTCCAACGAGTCAAGATACAAATATACAATACAAAGATCCGAATCATACGGAAGATCGAATACGTCCGAGTACGGACAAGATACAAATTGGACTAAGAGTCCCGAAGATAACCGATGGCGTCCATAACCCTCGCCCGATGCCAAGCCGAAGGGTAACCTTGCTAACGTCGTCATCTCGTACCTGTCAAAGTCGGGCCATCGGTTGCCGACAAGAGGGAGGAAGCAAAAGAGAAAGGGAAAAGGCGAGAGTAAGTACCAAGGAACGAACTCCGGCACGTACTTAGCGAGACTGGAAATGGCTATGCTCGCCGAGCGAGTATAAATATATATCGCATGGGGCTATATGGTAGGTTTAGCGGCAGCAAAACTATAACCAATAGAGACACGCTACAACATCCGTCTACTCAGAGAAGATGAGAGAGCGCATAAGGTAACAGATAAATACTACACAAACATAACCCAGCCGATTACACATATCCCCTTCAACAATTGCGAAGAGGCAATGTAAAAGGCACTCAACGGTGGACAAGTTTTATTAGGTATCGGTTGTAGTAATGCTATATTACTACACAAGTTATTAGCGAGATTATTAGCAACAAGATAACGGTGCAAGTTGTTCTATGATCAAGCTATACAATTCCAAGTCGTCCATAACCGCGGACACGGCTTATCGATAAGATGTACACCCTGCAGGGGTTGCCCAAATGTAACCATACGCATGCTCGACCCACTTACGACGAGTGGATGTCTCACAACAAGACCGTTCCCGGTTCAACAAGAAAGTCTAGGGGGCCACCCAACTAAGCTACCCGTGACGAAGTCCGCACGTACTCGAAGCGGACTCGGAGGTTTGCGCCGCGGCTAGGCGTGCAAACCACACGCTTCGCTAAACGTCCCGCAAGGTACGATGACGAAGTAAACACCCGAAGGCAACAGTAATAAACACCCGAAGGCAACAGGAAGTAAACACCCGAAGGCAACAGTAATAAAGCATGGCATACATGGCATAGGCAAATAAAACCAAGGTTGTGGCCCCCTTTTCAACTGACTTGAGAAAAGGTAAAGGGTGAGGGGGGGTCCCAATAATCGTCCCCACGCATGGGTAGAGCGCTCAATCTCGGAACGGATAACAAGAACTCGGGTCCTAGGGGACATTAGCGAGTCAAAGTTCCGATGCTTTCGCAAAGGGGCTCGCGGATGCCTCCGCTACAATTTTAGTTGTTAACAAATAAATAAAGCATGTGTATCTCCAACAACCGATATAGCATGTGATAACCTCCCAACAACCCAACATATCCCGATAACGGATCGAGATAAACAACGAGCCTAAACACGCCTACGACTCGCAAGGCTCAAACATCAAGCAACGGCTATGGTAAGGAATGATACATATAGGATTATTATGGTAAACAAGTGGATAGGACACGTGACTCGATAAAGAATCGCAACATAAGGATAGCAGTGCGAGGGAGAGAGTAAAATAGGTGAAGAGAGAGGGCTCGCCTGTGAAAAGGCTAGAGAAGAACTTGTCGGAGAACTCGTCGTATCTCACACACCACTTCGTGATCCTATCCGGGAAGAAGCAAATGCTGGAACACACAACGGATGCAAATCTTACTACTACGGCAAAAGAATCGGCATGATCATGATACGATATGTATGACATGGCAACCATGATGCGATGCACTTATCCAATTTAAGCGGGATCGGAATCCCGAACAAACAGATTAGGTTGGAGTTGCATATCTACCATCAAAGTTAAGGGTTGATTGGCATGGCATAACATGGCAAGGGTGCGCTACTTCAATATTAAACGGAGCGGGGAAATCTTAGTTGGATATCCGAAAATACTCCGCATATATGTTAGATGAACATGCATAACTATCAACGCGCGACATGATGCGAGATGCAAACAGGCATATAGATGGCATATTCATGATCGGCACATTTTTCTGATCAAAATTCATGTAGAACACTTTTAATTTCGAGTTACCAATTAAAAGTTATTAGCATAATGGTTTTTATCATTTAAAATAAATAAAACAGGTTTTATTTAATTAGAAAAGGACCCAGAAAACATTTCATACGGGGGGAGGATCCCGGGTTAGTTTTACAAACTTTCCAGGGGGTTTTCTCAAAACAGCTACAGCCAGGACTGCGGGTTAAGGAGAGAAAGATGGCAGGGCCTGGATGCAAACTTCAGATCTGGAGGGGTTGAGGCTTTTCTCACCCAGGGGGGTTTTAACCCATGTCGCTGGCGAGCGGGCCCGGGAGGAGCCAGCGTGGTGCCGACGTGGCCAAGCATGCGAGCACGCACCCGGCAGGTGTTCGACGCGAGGCGACGCCGCTCGCGTTCCCGCGGGGCGCGGTCACCGCGGCAGACGAGCACAGCGCAGGCGCTGCGGAGGCTCTCAGGCCACGCAGTTCAGCGCTGGCGACGCGCCTTGACGGTGCGGACGAGGAGGTGGCGGCGCCGCCAAGAGATGGCTGCCGGAGGGCGGCGGCGGTGAGGACCTGCGGTGGAAGGGGGCCGACACGAGGTGATGAGGAGGTTTCCCGGAAGCAAATAGAGGGGAGAGAAGGTCCAGGAGGTGCGCACCCTTATACTGAAGCTCGAAGAGCCAGCGGTAGAGGCGGAGGATGCCCATGGCGGCCGAAATCGGCAAAATTCGCTGCCGGTGGTCGCGGATGTCGAGGACGAATTCGTCGCGGTGGAGACCTCCAGGTTCAATTCCTTGCACGGGGTGAACAAGGGGAGGAAGGCGCGTCGTTTGGTGGCCGAGGGACGGCGAGGGGTGGCCGGAGTCGACCGGGAGCCGACGAGGAAGAGACGGTGGTTCACAGTATAGGGAAAAAAAAGGGGAGATGGCGGCGGCGTGAGAGGGGAAAAGAGGGAGGCTAGGGTTTTGAGGCCACGGCACCGAGGCGGCTTTAAGGGAGGGAAAGGGGGAGCAGGTGGCCGCGGCGTGGATGCGGTGGTTGAGCAGGACCACGGCCAGGCTTCTCTCGTGAGAGAGGAAGACGACAAGCGTCGAGAGGAAAAGAGAAAGGGGTGGGCTGCCGAAACGGTACGGGAGGAAGGTGGGCTGATCGGGCTGGAGGAGAAGAAAGGGAGAAGGAGCTGGGCCAGGAAGGGAGGAAGAAAGATGGGCCACCGGATGAGTTGGGTCGGGAGAGAAGAAAGGGAGAGATGGGCTGAAGAAGGAGGAGGAGGCCCAGGGGGCTGCGGCCTGGTTAGAGGTTAGGGCTTTTATTTTTAAAAAAAATGTTTTTCTTTATTTTGAAAACTGTTTTGAATTTTGAGACAAGGTGAGAGGTAGATTTCAAAATAGCTTTCAAAAATATTTACTTTATTTGTAACAAAAGCAAACCACCTTATATTACACAAAAATTATTTGTTGGACAAACTTAATTATAAAATTAAGGAAAATTAGAGGGGTAGAGGGACTAGGGTTTCTTGGAAATTAGGGTTTTGATTAAAGAGAAATAGGGGGAAGGTTTTATTATAAGACCATATGAGAGGGGAAAACTAAATAGTTTTTATTTAAAATAATTTTATTTTGTTAAATCATGTGGATGATATGATGCATGTTGCATGATGATGCACAAAACAAAAAGAACAAGCAGATCTATTAGGGGTACTACCCGGGGCCGTTACAATGAACAAGTACATGATTTCCCTTCTAAGAATAGTGTTACAATCATATCTCCCTTTCTCTCACTCTTTCTAAAAGATTTCTCTTGTTGGTGTCAATCTAAAGAATCATTTTTCAGGTAGGAGGAATTTAAACGCTTGAAAATGGTTCATGCCGGCATCTTAGCTCCTAAAAAAATTATACACCAATTGATTTGATGAATTGATGATTTACTCTAGTCTGCTTCTAGGCCATGCAGCTAGCGAGTATTCATATGTACTGCATGGAGCCCCCAACTTTTGACTTGCCATGTCGGAAAAGGCATGTTTAATAATCTGGAGCAGTGAGGTATCCCGAAGTATCTAGAGGGTTCCAGTGTTTCAGCATCGCCAGTCCAAGGGAAGGATGGGTGACAAATCCGTGCATTCACAACCGTTAGATATGAAGAGTCCTTGTATGATGAGCGGTAGATTGCAAATCAACGGCTTCAATTACTTCAAATGAGCATTGGCCGGAAGGCTAACAGAGTGAAAAAATTCAAATTCAAAAGCTTATGTATAGAATAGAAAAGAAATACAGTAATAAAAAACATGTAGATAGATAGAGGTATAGATAGATATTATAGATAAATAGATTTTTTTTAGCCCAAAACAGAAGAGGACGGGGAAATTTACACCCGCAGACACCTCCCTCGCGCACCTAAACTTTCGAATGCGCGCCCAATATTTCGAACGCTCGCCTTTAACCCAGCACCCAGCCCACCTTGTTCTTCTCTAGAAACCTCCTTCGGCGCCCTGTTCTTCTCTAGACACACCCTCGGTGAACCGAGCCGCGCACGAAACTTCCCCACGCGTCGTCTATCGCCCGCGTCGACCCGCCGACCAGCCGGTGGCTCCGTTCTTCCCCAGCCGCACCGGCAGACGCGGTCAGCTGGTAGATCCTCACAGTATGCATGCTATCTTCAGGCCTGGGCAAGTACGACTCATTAGAGCTCAATCGAAGTCAGTCGCCGTCGCCCAGTCCTTATAAGTTCGTTAGTTCGTTCGAATCGATCGGTTGATATTGTTTTTCTCTCGATGTGTTTGTTTGACATTGTTTCCTGCTTTACCTATTTGCTCAAATTCGTTCGTACTATACACTGTACTGCTCACCATTGCCCAATGTATGTAGTCGTTGCTTGGTGCCAGTCCTCTATGGGCCTGTTTGTAATCTTATTACTTCTGGGTTCTTTGCACTGCTAATACATCGGTTGATTTAAGGCCAAAAATAATAAAGAATTTGTTGTTATTATATTGCTTTCGATTGATCTATTCGCCCCATCCATTTACAGAAGCCGCAAGAGATTCAAGGATGAAATGGCTCTCCTTGTTCGTAAGGCAAAGAGGAAATCATATCATGGTTTATCATCATGGGTAGAACTTTTTAAGCTAGATTTTTCTGTTTGGGATCTATGATCCTTTTAGTTGCTTCTCTCCAGTAACCTTTTCCCTCTTTATTATTATAGTGAAAAAATACACAGCGAGGAAACCACTGTCCAGTCTAAAAAAATAGACCTCAGTTGGTTTGCTGAAATCGGCTCAAATAACGTGGCATTTAGTTATATAGTTTTATATTCGACATGTTTGCTCAAATATGTTGGTTTACATTCGTGCGCAACCTGTTGGGAAAATATGGACGCAGCTTGAGTGACTTTCAGGTCAAAATTCCAGCGGTTGAGTGATTTTTGGTTGGATCCATTCCTGAAGTCACAGCTAGACTTTTGACCTGAACGTCAGTGTAGCTGCGTCGCAGCTCCAGTGACGTTCAGGCAAAAGTCCAGCATTGACTTTGGTTCAATATTAGCCATCCAAATCCAATCGAACGCACATGAATGTATCCAACCAAAAATCACTCAAGAATTAGTCGTTTCCAAACTAAAACAATATTTATTCCCAAACTATTTTTTTGAATCCGACCCATCTTTCCCAGAATGCAGAAGAAATATATAAGATTTACTGGAATGTTGTTCTTTTTTTCTGGACAGTTTGAATTTTAAGTTTAAAGTTGGTTGTAAAACATAAAATGAGGTTTATTACTAAACAATATGGCTGAATCTGACGAAACTCCCCCAGAATGCATAACCCAACATATAAGATTTACTGGATTTTTGTTTCAAAAACTTCTAGGCAGTACGAATTTTAAGTTTAAAATTTTCTCGTGAAACTTAAAATGGGAAAATTTTGGATCCATTCTCGTGCGTTCAATCGGCTTTTGATGGTTGTTACTGAAACAAGGGTTAATTGGTTCAGTAAATAGTCATATTTCAGTTTATACTTTCGTATCGACCAAAATAATCCTGTGTTCAGATTTGGAGCGCCTTTTGGGTGTTTCGGGCACACAAAAAATCCAAAATTTTTAATTTCTGGCAAACAATAGAACTTCTCAGAAAATTCTAAAAAATTACAGGAAATCAAAAGCACTGAAACGAATATACTGTTTTAATTTGAGCCATTTATGTGTAGATTTGCATAAAAAAACTGACATTTTCTGTTCTGTCTAGAAATTGGTAAAATTTTGTCCAAAAATTCAAACTTCTTCGAAAAATCTGAAAATTTTACAGAATGTCAAGAACACTAATATGAGTCTACTATTCTAATATGAGCCATTTCTTGGCACATATGATCCATTAAACATAGGTGCGAAGTACGGTCCAGATTATCTGTGAGAGTATGTACAAACAATAGTATAGTGTACAAATACTGGACACATAGGCAGTATATGATGTTGTATTTCTGAAAATGGCATAGAAGGGGTATTGAGAATTGAGAGTGGCATAGACACAACTTCAGTTTTTGTAATGGCATACACAACTTGTGAATTGGGGAGTGACATAGAACCAATTAACCCAACAAAACAAAGTCACCGCTTGACTTTTGACCTGAACGTCAGTGAAGCTGCGTCCAAGTAGAACTCATTATCGCTCAATCGAAGTCAGTCGCCCAGCCCTCGTTAGTTCGCTCAAATCGATCAGTTGATATTGTTTCCTCTCGATGTGTTTATTTGACATTGTTTTCCGATTCACCTATTTTTTCGAATTCGCTGGTACTGTACATTGTACTGCTTCCCATTGCCAATGTATGTAGTCGTCGCTTGGTGCTTGTGGTCTACAGCTAGTATCTTATCTAGTATGTAGTAATAGTATCATGCATATTGGTCCCATAAAAATGCTGATGTGGCAGCTAATTAAGGAGGTGAGAGGAGATTAGAGTAACATAGGTGGATTCCGTATCATAGCGCATATTACGAGAAAAGTTAATGCCTAACAAATCTTGTACACAAATTTGCACTGAGATTCTAAAAAAATAATAAATATAGCATATCTATGATAGTACCCATGATACAACCCACTATAGAGATAGTATCATACACAAGTATCATATGCATGATACTACTACATGATACTTAGCACTATGGCTAGCCTAAGGCAGTAGTAGTGCTTAGGAAATTTGCAATCGCATTAAGTCGAAAGCCCCGCAAGCCACCCACGCCTCTTTAGAGCAAGAACAATAGTGTAGCCAGCAGCTGGCTATAGTGGTTTGCCATGTCATCTATAGCTAGCTTATAGCCACCATGTACAATAGTTGACTCTAAAATCTACTACTTTATCAAATCTATGGCCCACCTTTCACTCTCATAAAGTGCCTAGGAGCACATGCTAGAGCTGGCTTTTGCATTAGAGCCCACTTCTCTCTCCTATTCTCACTCCTCCAACTAAACCAAGATATTTTATTTCTTATAGCCAGCTGACTGTCTGTACCTTATTGTATCGAGCGATAAGCTTGATGAGCAACCCAAACAAACAAAAAAAAGACTGTACCTTATTGTACTTTCTCTTACCTGTATCTTCTATTTCTCTATCATCGCGAGTGCAACTAATTCAGTTAGTCTTCCAATGAATATTAAGATTTTGTCTCAATGATTTTTATGAAGAACTAATTGAAGATTCATTTTTGAAAGATGTCATGTTTCGACTAAACATTAGCACTTTTGAATTCTTAGATTGCTTTTTCACATGATGCACTTCTTTTAATTTATTTTACCACATACTACCTCCATTCCTATAAATAAGACGCACACACATTTCAATGTGAACCTTTACCAAATAAATAGGACAACAATATCACGATCATATAATACATAAGCAACATTGTTAGAATCGTATTGGAAAATACTTTCTAATGATACCAGTTTTATATCAAATATTTTTTATGTACTTCATCCTGAAAAATATGTTTCAACTTCATCAAAACTTGCATGTATCTACAAACTAAACTCATCTAAATACATCTATATCTACATAAAATTGAAACATCCTTTTTAAATATAGATATAGATTAATATTTTGTCAAAGATAAAATACGAAAAACAAGGGTGCATTGTTTATTGAATTGGAGTGAGTAGTATATATAAAATCATTTTAGTTGCCAATGATCATATTGAGGTAATCTATTTCTTTTTTTGCTCAGGGCCTCCGTATTCTCAGGTACGGCCCTGGTGGTCTATGGACCTGTTTGTAGTCTTATTACTTTTGGCTTCTTTGCACTGCTAATAGATCGGCGGAATTACGGCAAGAAAGAAGAAAGACTGTGTTGGTATTGTATTGCTTTCGATAGATCTGTTCCCCCCCCCCCAAGAATTTACAGATGGCACAAGATATTCAAGGATGAAATTGCTCTCCTTGTTCATAAGGCAAAGATGAAATCATATCATGGGTAGAACATTTTATATATTTTTTGCTGTTTGGGATCTATGATCCTTTTAGTTGCTGCTCTCCAGCAACTTTTGTACATATTTCCCTCTTTTTACTAATAAAAAGAAAAAAAAATACAAAGTGGGGAAACCCACTGGTCAGCCTAAAAAAAGATCTGTTCGCTAGGTAGCCGTAGTTTTGCACTCACTTCGTTTGCTGAAATCGGCTCAAATAATGTAGCATTTATAGTTTTATATTCGACCTGTTTGCTCAGGTATGTTTGCTTACATTTGTACGTGACCTATTTGTTGAAATAGCTTATCGCTTCTCTGACCATCTATCTCCTCAACAGATGGACAGAACTTGGATATTATTTCACTCATTAAACACACCAACATATTGCAGTGGTATTGAAGACTTCATGAAGCACGTTAGTGATTTTATCGACGGCGACACGACAAAGGAAGTGATCTCGTCCATGCCGCGTATGTTTGAATATTGGGTCCAAGCCTCAACATGTAGTCTCGGATCATTTATTCGTTCATGGGATGGACCGGACATATATCGAGTGGATTAACCATGGTGAACACTATGATCAGCTCGACATTATTGATCCTCTTTATTCTGATGGTTATCAGCCTGAAGATCTCGTCTAGGATGAGGCTACTGCTAATTTGTTACCGGATCTGTATCCATATGCAAGCCAACAGCCTCGTGGTTATCACAAAAAGCCTCTTTTCCATGACCTGATAGAAGATGCTAAGCGCTTAGTGGCCCCTGGTTCTGTTGTGTCAAGATTAGAATTAATTGTGAAGTTACTTCATGACAAGTCATACCTGGGGATTACCAATAAAGCCTTCAATGCAGTTCGAAGACATACATCGATGCACTCCCTGGGGCTGGACTGCCAAAATCCTTTTATGAGGTGAAGCAGTACATCAAGGTACTGGGACTTGGATATGAGAAGATTGTTTTTTGCAAAAATAAATGTGCACTATTTTGGATGGAGTATAAAGACCTCGATGAATGTCCAGTATGTAAGGAATCAAGATGGAAACATGATAGAGCTGGTGGTAAGAAAAAGATTCCTTTGAAGGTTCTGAGATACTTTCCACTTGTACAAAGACACTACAACAGGACAGAGCTTTGGTAACACAATCATGTCACAGATGAAAAACTGTGTTACACGTAAAAATGGAGTAACACAAGATTTGTGTTACATGTGTGACCAGTAACATATCTTAGTTAAGATCCAAAAAGGTGTTACAAGGATATTACTGTTGTAACATGTAATGTCGTGTTACTCCAAACATGTTACAAATTATAGATTATAGTAACACAAAATTATGTGGTCGTACCAAGTGTTACAAGTGTTTTATGAATAAAAGGAGAATATTTTTTTGTTTTAACAAGTTCGGCATCACAACTGCATGCCACACACGCAAGTTTAATATTTTGTTGTCTAGTGAGCTCGAACCAACAAGCAAACATCATACTTTACGGCTCAAGTAGGGTTGTCCAATTAAATAAGCCCAACCGATCATTTTGTATTGTGGTTGCAAAACCAGTTTTAGTAAATCAGTTCGAAGTTCGATCACACACACAACATGTCGCGGTGATCTGTGTTTTCTTCCTCCCCAACTGGCCCAATGGCAAAATAACCGGCCTTTATGGATTATCCGGCCTTCTCAAGTAGGATTGTCCAATTGAATATGCCGAACCGACCGGCCCAAGAACGCAATTAGTAGCCATGTGACTGTCTTTACTTATATATAATATATGACTCTAGCAATCAAACCTTTACTTCAGTTTACTTAAGTAGGTCGCTTGTCTTGGTGTAATGCCATCAAGTAATTTTGTCTTCACATTGGTGAAATTCTGAGATTTGCCACTCTAATTATTTTTTTATTCATATTGTTTGCAATGGTGAAAATACGTCTTGTTTCACATATTTAACTAATAATGTTTGTCCGTTTCCGGGTGAATCCGATCTGTATTCGTAGTCCAAAGCTATTGGAAAAACCTTGTCATGTCAGTACTTGTTAGTGTATAACGACCTTCGGTATATGTCCATCGTACCCACCATCTATCATATTGTGTTGTGACTTGCGACTAGGTGTTAAAAGATACACCTAGCTTGTCATCGTTTCTTCAACATCAACATGATGTCTCAAGTACTATTTGAATAATAGAAAAAGGTAAATATACTTTTGGATGTATGTAAAAGTTTAGATATCATACGCATGGTAGTTGAAAACTCTACTTTTTTTGAACGCAAAAAAATGCTCTGAATTTTCTATGGTTTTCCAAGGTTCATTTAAATGATTTGGTTACTTTTTATTCTAACAAAATGCTGATCATAGTATGTCTTGTAGGGCCAACATAATGCAGGTCCCAGTAGCAGCCGATGAAGGACAAATAACGATGTGAAAAAGTTAGCTAGATGAAGCGCGCGGGCGGTTAAAAATTCTAGTCCTGTACGCGGGGTGCCAAAAAAATTGGTTCACTAATTTATCTCTGCATCGGCCGCCACGCGATAAGCTATCCCTAACTCTCCTCGTCCCCTATTCCGTGCGCGCCGCCCCACATCCCCACCATCTTCGTCCCCTCATCAAGCCTCCTCCACCGAATACTAACACGCTGCCGTCTGGATCCGTAGAGTCTTCTCTCCTAGCAGCGCATCGCCGCCAAGATTTCGTCCTCATCTAGACATGGCCTGGATCTCCCTAGTCGGCGCACCAACGACACGGATCTCGGTGAGGAAGGCGCCAACAGTCAACAGGCGGCGGTTTTAATTGGGGCCCAATAATTCGTGGGGATTCAGATCTCCATCAGATCTTTCTGCAATGGATTACGGTGAGTCGAAGTCCTTTTTGTTCCTTGTCCATCTGCCATTGCGTGCCTTTGTCACATCTCTGTTTTCCTTTGATGTTGGTATTGCTTGGGATGCGAGAACGTTGGAATATAGGACTAGGAGAGCAGGTCGTCCCCTTCGCGCCCTTATATGCATGTAAGGATTCATCTAGATGTGCCAATCTCCATGCCCGCGTTCAGAACATGTATGTCAAGATGAGCTAGGTGATTATCTCCGTTCACCGCAACTGCTTTTATTTTTTAGTAGAAAATTGGAATTTCATTGGCAAGTACGTTTGGGAAATTGCAGTGTCTTCGGCGACCAAAATGTTATTTATAGGTCGGAGACCTATCCTGGAACAGTTCGCCGTGTTGCTAGTTTGTTGTCCTGCGGCCGCCGGACAAGTTCGCTCCACCTCCGTCGTCCCTAGTTCTCCGAACTGCCACCGCTTGACAAAGATACTCGTAATCCTTTGTTCTCCTATGTGCCCTCCCTCCCTCATCCTGTCCCGATCCTCATGCGTTCTTTGCTCTGTTTCTGTCATATGTATCAGAGCCGAGTTCGAAGTGAGATTCTGGTCAAGAGACGTTCTTGTTTTATTTATTGTTTGATTGATTGGTCTACATCGGTCAATTTAATATTGCTAGTGCAAATATTGGTAAATTAATCTCGTTGTTCTCTAGTACTAAGGACATGCAGCATATAGATCTGTCAATTCTATCATGGTTCACAAATTGTTCAAGTGTTCTGATTGGTCAATTTAATCCGCTGGCAATAAAATTGCATATTTAATTGGTATCACTTCTGTCTCGTAAGTATTTATCAGGATATGCATGTTTAGCATTCTCTGTGGTAATTAAGTTGGTTGCTTTTTGTTGCATCATCATTAGGAACAATTCAATTGGAACTCACAAATTCTTCATGACTGCTAGGAAACAACTTCAAGATTCGACACTTATGGTTTAGTCAAAAAGGTCAACTATCGAAAAGGTATACACATCTTATTATTTTATCATTTCTGGCTATTCACATGGTTCCTGTACATGTTCTCATAAGTTAGCATGCACATTCATTCTGTTTGGTAGCTAACCAATTTAACTCTTCAAAGGTTATATGGATTAGCAATTTCTTAGTTAACTTATGTACCATTTTGTACTTGCTTCGGTGTGGTCATTGCTGGTCAACAACATTGTGTTTCCCCCTTTTATTTATTTTGTTATGTTAGCAGTAAATAAAGTTCACTAACGTCAACATGTTCTCATCAATCAAAACAAAATGCTCCAAATTAAAGATGCTACTTATGTGCATCTTAATCAATACATTAACATGGTAGTTTCCATTTACTCACCGAGATTTGTTCTCCATTATCATGCACATGAACTAGTTATTGTTGTGTGTATTCCAAGAAAAGCATGGTTCATCCTTCTAGTTTATGATATTTTTTATTTTTAATACATTTTCAAAGTTTCAATTGTGTATCTGTGTTGCTCTTGCAGGAGATATTATAATGGCGTTAAGGATTTTGATGGTTTGGACCGAATTTTCAAGAGGTGGAAGGATCGTGGTTATAGTACCAGTAATAAAATGAACTATGTGGGCTCGACAATTCTTTGTGGCAGACGGAGAATCTAATATTTCTTTAAAAATATGGAAGATACTGATGTACTCGTAGAAGATCACATATGCATGAAGATGTACTATAAGTTGTAAAACATGTGCATGTGATTTTTCGTTCAGATTTGTTTCTGTTGTGAATAATGTACTCGGTTGCTCTTGCTTTCAGAAGTTATAATATTTGTATCAGTATCTTGATATATCCAATTTATGAGTTTGTTGTGCTTCCATAAATCTTATATTTTATTGGTGCCAAGTATTATAATTTTTTTAATTAAATGAGCATGTGCAATTATTTATTGGATAACTATATTCCATAAATTAAGTTCCTAATTGCATGTGTAATAATAGAAAAATACGTTCATTATGATGCAATACTAACATAATAGTGTTACTGATGGTGCTAACAAATGTGTTATTAATTATGTTACTATTAGTACAATATTATGTTACCATCGATATTCTACACTACACGAAAATGTTACTACTTGTGTTACTATAGTTAAAAAAGTGTGTTACAATGCGTTTGGTAACACATAATTTGCATGTTACTACAACAGAATTTGTAATACAATTTTGAACATTTGGTAACAATTACTATGTGTGACTTGGGACACCACCTAGTAACACGGCCTAATGGAACACATTCCAAAATCTGTTACTAAATGGCCTAGTAACACTGTTTTGGACTTGTAGTAACACAAGACTGTGTTACCAAAGCTCTGTCCTGTTGTAGTGAGATTGCAGAGGTTGTTTGCTTAAGAACAAACATCTCGGGAAACAAGATGGCACAAAGAGATTCTCACACCCGACCCTGATTTACTGAGGCATCCTGCTGATGGCGATGAATGGAAGCAATTCGACACGGATCATCCAGATTTTGCTCGCAGATCCAAGGAACCTGAGACTTGGCCTTGCTACAGATGGATTCAGCCCATTTGGCAACATGAGCAACTCGTATAGCATGTGGCCAGTACTAGTTACACCTTACAACCAGGCTCCCTGGACATGCACCGATCAGTCGAATTGTATGATGGCCTTACTCATCCCAGGTCCCAAATCTCCTGGGAAGGATTTTGATGTGTTCATGCAGCCTCTTATTAGAGACCTGCAAACATTATGGGAGGGTGTCCCTACACGGGATGTGTGTCAACCTAAAGAACAAAATTTTCTATTACGTGCTGTTGTATTGCACCCATGATTATCCAGCTTTGGGCACTATGTCAGGCAGAGTAACATCAGCTTTGGGCACTATGTCAGGCAGAGTAACATCAAGATATATTCCTGATATTGAGACCAGATTCAACCGGGGTCGCAGAATTTTGGAAGTTGGAGGATCTGTTTTTAATCATGGTGTTGAGCTAATAGGAAAGAGGACCGAAAAAACATTAGAGCAGTCTGAATTTGAACAGCTGTCTTGGTGTGTGCTGAATAATGCTACAGAGGCTGATGAATATGTTAAGTGAGTATTATGCACATGAAATCCTCAGTTCCTTGCACATACTATTAACTTGTATCAAAATGAAATATATTCAGCTGACTTGGCTATGTTTTGCAGGTTGTACATGGAAACGAATGGAAAGCTATCGGCACGTGGGAGTGGATTTCAGGACTGGTTTGAGAAACATGTAAGATGTTCAATTGCACTCTAACTTGTCTATGTGTTTTCACATGAGATGACCTCTTGTCTATTTTGTAATCGTAGATCTCGAAACTCCATGCGGAGAATCCAGGCGCTGTTAGTGTTGATCTCCTTGTCCTATCACGTGGTCCAGATAAGAGGGTGTTGGTAGCTGCTACTTAGCTCCTATGAGCGTGAACAACATTTGAAGACACGAAATAGTGGCATCACAACCAGTGGAGATCACTTGACAACCAGAAAGAAGAGATCAGAGTCATTTGACCATTATGGTCACGCAGAAGAGGTTATTCAGTTGTTCTATAGTGATAAGGTTACTGTCCGATCTGTGGTTCTATTTAAGTGTTATTGGTACAACCAAGATCCAAACAAGGTATTTCATATCAGTCAATACTACTGCTCAGTGGTACAAGGATGATCCTTATATTTTGATACCTCAAGCGGCCAAGGTACTTTTCTTGGAAGACAGATCTAGAAAAGGATGGCAGTATGTGCAAAAGTTTGTGGCAAGGAACATATATGATTTGGATGAGAATGCGGATCCAATAATTGGTGCCCAGCAAGATGATTTCGCTGGTTGTATGCAAACTAAAGTTGTTGACATTGATGAAACCTTGTTGGATACAGGTATCCCTGCACATGATGGAGAAGTAGATTGCACTGTTGAGGTTAGTATAGTCGACAAAGAGATGGATAAACTGAAGCTACATGGTGAATCTCAGGAGGAGAATGGAAACGACGAGCAGGATGAGACCATGCACGAATATCAGAATGAAGACAGAGGTGATGATGATGATGATGATTAGACTCTTGTCTCTGTATCATGCTGTGAGATGAAGAACCATAATTTGTTTTGATTTTTCTATTTGGAAAATGTATGAGTCCTGAAGACTATTATCTGTTGGATTGTAATCACATGATGACTAATTATTTATGTTTGTTGTCCTACTAAAAGTTGGTCAAACTTAATTGTGTGGAGTAATCCCAGGCAGTTTGATTCATAGGGTCATATCCCATAGGAAAATAGAATGATAATAGATCAAACTAATGCAAAATATCTTATAACCACAATCAAATAGAATTTCTCTTGACATAGGATTCATGTTGGCATGGCATCCCTATGATACAGGGTTTTTATTCATACTATGCTACAAATCGAAAATAAGATGGGTCAGCACTTTATCGCAGCAGATAAGGCAGCTGGCGTTCGTTACAAACCAGGAGAAGATGCACTTCCTATGGAACGGGTGTTTGCATCCCCAGAGACGCACCGTTGTGCGCTGCGACAACCCCAGCATGCATATGCTGCAGTGGCCGTCCTCCAGCGCAACTAGGACCCAACTGTCTTGCAGCGCCGGCAAGATGACGATGAGCCGGTGGTCCACCCTAAGAGTGAGGTCGAAGTGGAGGCCACCGACCCGACGACACGCCTGCTACCACATCAGGTGCATAACATCGTAAGGCATGATTTTGTCCCACTCCTCCTCCGTGAGGTTCAGGTTCTTGAGCAGCCATACACGGGCAAGAATCTCGCGCATAGTTCGCACGACATTGCCCCCACTACGCAGCTCCCTCGGAGGCAAGCCAAGATCCAGCACCACCTCTTCGCAGTGTGTAGTGGTGATATCGTCCTCATCCAGTGGGGCGGGGAGGGGGGCGGCTATCCTCCTGAGCTCGTACGTCCTCGAGAAGAAGATCTGCACTGTCATAGTGTACGGGGACGCCTCGCCCACGGCCGGCGGCTCACCGACGGAGAAGTCGGTCGTGCTTGCGAGCACACGGTAGGCACGGAAGACATGGGGTCCAGACTCGATGATGCGCTCGCGTGAGGAGCTCTCTAGTAGGGGCGTCGCCGCTATTGGGGATTCTTCGGAGGGGTGTAGACTGGCGGCTAGTCGACGGTGAGGTGGTTGGTGTGAGATCTCTGGGATGAGGCTAGGGGAAGTGGGCGAAGTGCTCGGGACTAGGGGCTGCCCTCAACTTTCCGCAGTAGTAATAATAATTGGTGGACGAGGGAGACTAGTCCAGAGACTACCCAAAGTTGAGTATAGGAGTAGTACATCATGTTCGAGGGAAAATGTCCAAGATTTATTATCAAAATTCAAGTTAATTTCGCCTATTTTGTTCTGCCGTTTTTTTCTTGAACATAGTTGTGCCGTTCATTAGACATCATCCAACGGCCTTGGTCTTTGGGATTCGCTGCTACAGTGTCATCTACTATTTTCTACCTAATTCCAGAAACATCCATAAAGCTATAGATATCTTTCCTGCTTGTTGGCCCCACCCCATTTTTTAAATCTTTTCTTCCTTATCCCCTTCGCTCATGCTAGCAGCTACTAGCAGCCATTGCTACACCAGCGAGGTGATCTCTATGATAGGCACGGTTTTAGTAAGACAGACAAGTTGTAGATAGCTAACCATGAGACACATGCCTCTCGGTTGAGGCCGAGCTCGCTCTTGTGATTGGGCTCCAATGGTCGAGGTGAGTCACAGCTGCAATGACAGGTTTGTGCTGGATGTAGGCACTGGGATAGAATTAATTAGCACAGAGGCGTAACTAGCACTAGATGGAGAAGGCATAGTACACACATCGGACACGAAGTCGTGTCTGGCGAGCAGCTCGCATTCACTTGCATCAGTGCGGTACAACAAAGATGATGAAGAAGGATTGTGTAATAACCCAGAACATAGGAACAACGAAGGGTAGATTTAGAAATGGGATGTGCATTTCATCGCAAAACGGGGGAAATTTTCGCGCCTTATTGCAACTAAACCTAAGAGGGATCGAGGTTCTCTCTCATTTTTGCACTTAGGGTTAGGCAATGTGAGTTAAGGAAATTTTGACATGATCTCTTTTGTATCTTGTTACTTTGGGGAATGATTGCATTTGATAAGTGTTAAATATTTAAATATAAACATCACACAATATAAACAATGAATTTAAAATTCAAACACAAGATATAAATTCAAATCATTTTGAATTTCAAAGTGAATATCAAATACAATATTTAATCAAGAATATACACATTACATAATACAAAAGCTCATAAACCAAAAACTTGATCTTTATTGATATACAACACAATTACAAAGTCTTTACAATATTCTTGATACAAGAATTGAGACATAATGATCGAAATTAAAAGAAAAGGAAAATTACAAGTTATTCTAAACTAAACCTAAACTAAGTGGCTTGAGGATGATCTTCTGGCCATAATTCAAACCTGCACAACAAAGAACGGATACTAGACAGAATACAAGTGTTATCA
Source organism: Lolium rigidum (assembly GCF_022539505.1). Taxonomy (NCBI): domain Eukaryota; kingdom Viridiplantae; phylum Streptophyta; class Magnoliopsida; order Poales; family Poaceae; genus Lolium; species Lolium rigidum. The sequence continues at coordinate 256,856,379 of NC_061511.1, forward strand.
AAGTTCAGTTTAGACGAGTTAGCAGAAATAACACAAGATTCGGTTTGGACGAGTGCACACTGTCATCACAGCACACTTGTGCTTGTCCAAATTTACGGACAGCACAGGATAGGCATAGGTAGACCAACACCGAGCAAGCCACGGGGCTCAAGTTTCACCATATGAAGGCTGTTGCTAGCTAAGCAACAGACAAGGCAATGCAAGGGTGAGTCATAAAGTAACCAGGCTTGTGTGTCATGGCCAGGGAAGAAGTAGAGACCATATAAATAGCACACAAACCCTAGAACCATGACAGTCGACCACATATGCAAATCACCAGGTAAGGGTGCAGTAAGAACAAGCACCAGTTCATCCAGTTCATACTCAAGAACAGAAACCAACACAACCACTTAGCCACCAGGAATCATGGTGACCTGAGAAGCTCAACTAGAAACTGGAGGTGAAGGGCTGTGCAAAAAAACCCCAAGTCTGCATCAACCAAATATTTCATACTAGGAGCTGGAACAAGGTATACCAAGTTCCTGGACAGATCCAGTGGATCTGATCCATCATATGAGCATGATATAATCATGGGAGTGAGCGAGATGCTCAAAAGGGTAGATCATCACTTGGTTTTCACCAAGGATTACTGCCGATCAAAAAGCTACTAAAAATAGAAAGCATCTAGGTACGGATCTTGTACACGAAACTAGCACACATGCACGGATGCATACACTAGCCGGATCGGATGCACGAGATAGCACCGAGTAGATGAATTGCAAGGATTAGCAACTAATAAGACTACACGATAAATCCTAAGCTACGAACCATCGATAAACCCTAGATTTTCATCGAGCAAGCATATTGGCATTCATATCAAGTATGATTCCCAAATATGCAAGCAAAGGTTGAGTAGCCACAAGATCAAATTAAATAGGTGAGCAACCAATCGAGTAGCAAGGCCACTGAGGTCACATCACACTCAGCACCAACTAAAAGAAAGCCAAATATAGCACATCATTATCCAGGAATGGATTCAGATTCAATTGCTTGCTAGACAATCATGAATAGCCAAATCATTTGCAAGCTAGTCATTTAAATCATTACTGCATAAGCAGTTCATCATAACTTAATTAATTCAAGCATGAATTTATCACAGATCCATGCTTAATACTGACAGTAGTATACTTTTATGCAACACAATTCAATCATCGCATCATAGCCACTCGGAGCAAGTCCAGGCAGCTTGAATAAGCAACGGCATAGTGATGCTTGAGCATCAGCATCACAAGGAATTGAATCACTTAGCCACAGAATTAATCAGTAAGCCATCACTGACAATTAATTGATCAAATGGATCAATTGAATCAAGTCAAGTTACACAGGGAAGCTAGCCAACAACCAAAGCTTGATCCAATGGATCACTAGCTTGCATAGGAAGAACAGAAGCATATCACAGGCACCACTGGCACACACAAGTGTCACTGATACATCACAAGTACACCTAGACAAGCAAGCATGATATGCCAGTAAGCACAAGCAAGCCATAATCAAGTATAGCATGGCATAGCAAGTTCATAAGCAAGCACAGCGAGCCTGGCAAGCACGGAGCATGCTAGGAGCAGCGAGAGAAGCAAGTAAAGCATGAATCGCAAGCAAAGCAACAACGGCCAGTACCGATGGCTGGTAAATTGGCCATGAGCTTGCGATAGGTAGCAGCACTGGAAGGTTAAGCAACTATGGCATAGCTCTGTGTGATCACGGGATCACCGAGAGAGCAACGAGCATGAGGAGGAAGAAGAACGAGTAGCAAGGGAGGCGCACGAGAAGAGAAGGAGGAGATGAAGTACTTACTTGCGCACGGAAGCAGAGGCTAGGGCATGGCGAGGCGAGTGCTCGCGCGGCCCTAACAGCTGCAAGTCCGGGGTAGGCGCCGACGTTACGCCGGCGAACCCAACACCACCGTAGCGAGCACCGAGGCGATGGCACGAGTGCTGCGAGCAGCACCGCGCCAAGTCAACCCCGGGAGCGCACCCATCGTCGGCAAGGACGAGAGCTCGCCGGAGTTCGTCGAGGCGATTCTCCACGAGATCCGAACGGAGGCGATTCGCCGGAGAGGAAGAGAAGGGGAAAACCACGCGGACGGATCGATAGATGCTGCGCGCGGCGGTTCCGGTTTGGTAGGTGGCTACGGCGGGGGAGCTCGGAGCTGGCCGGAGCGAGGCGGCGGCCATGGCGGCGACGCCATCGCCACGGGCGTCGCAGCAGATTAGGGTTAGAGGTGAACGAGAGAGAGAGGACCGAGTGAGTGAGAGAGGGGTGGGCCGTTCGGCGCCACCGACCCATAAGGGACAAGCCTTATTGGGCTGTCCCTGGGCTTTAGGTAAATGGGCTGGGCCCAATAGGGGCCAGGGGCATTTTTGTCTTTTAACAATTAATAAAAGACCAGAACTTTACCAATTTTTAATAAATAAAATACAATTCTAAAAATCCATTAAAAATTGGATTAATGAATGAAAAATAAATCTTAACAAGAATAAAATATGAAATGTAATTTATGAAACAAATTCAAAATTATGAATTTTAAGAATTTAAAATAATGATTTGGAATTTCAAATTATTATTTCCTTGTATTTAAAATTCAAGGAAAAATCTCAAATAAGTCTAAATACTTATTTTCAAACATTTCAAAATGAAACTCTACTATTCCAAGTCATTTCTATTAAGAAGGGTATTTCTCAAAGAAAGACACTCTATTCCCTATTTATTCCAGAAAATATAGAGATAACTCTATTATTTCAAATTATTTTTGGAATGAAGAATAAACCATCAAGTCAAATAGTTTTACTTTGAATTATTGTACTTTATGAGAATTAAAATGATTTACACTTTTAAATCTATTGCAAGTTACTGTCAAAGACATAAATCGTAACTCAACCCTAAATTGCTATAACCCAGCGGGGTAAAGGGATTCAACATAAAATAATACATCCATGATTGCATTATTTGGATTTTATAACATTGTCTTTACCGGAAAATGATGCTTCTTACAGAACCCGAGGTCCAGGTTCCATCAACTGCATTGAACTGCACTATCTCGCAGTCCACAGGCAAGTTCACCCTTGCTCATGTCAACTTGAGTATTTTCTATTACTTTAATGCAAAGCTATATACTTATCACTCCTGCATCGCAAATGAAATGTTACTTTCCAACTATGAATATGACTATGTGGCTGGCAATGGAACCATGGTATGTGTTGATATGGTGGAGGTTCCATTGCAATGGGTTATATCACCCTAGGATTAATTACCAATGCCAGTCCAGGTGATTCTAGCGCCGTACAAACCGCGTTGACCATGAGATCTATAATGGCTCTGGGGAAGCCAGCCGTATCTTTTCCCTTCTACACGCCAACGGATTGGTAGAGCTGGCGGGGTGTTGGAGGCACTGCCGTAGGTTGGGATATCCTTTTAAATCCCCATCCATTAGTGATGATAGCTCTACGATTTATGAAGGATTGTCCGGAGTACACCGTGAGTAAAGCCGTATTATCGGGAGAAGTCTACTGGGGGTGTACGGTTGGACAAAAGGGTGGGTTTGCAGTCGTGGAGAAGGCGGTGTGGGCTTGGATTTTCATACCTGGCCTCACACCAAAGGAAGCGTGAACGGGGGCAAGTCCCTGCGGATGGCAAAAGGGGTGGAATCTCTTGTGGGAAAAGTAACGCACCTCTGCAGAGTGTATCAACTTGTGACTGTCACTCCTGTTCGGGAAGGGAGCTATGACAGCGGCAGGAAAGGAACTCCACGAAGTTCTAATCAACCTGTGAAGACTGACGGGCATAGTTTTCATAATAATAGCAACCTTTTGAAGAAATGATTTCAAAACATGCATTGACTGTGATACGTCTCCAACGTATCGATAATTTCTTGTGTTCCATGCCACATTATTGATGTTATCTACATGTTTTATGCACACTTTATGTCATATTCGTGCATTTTGTGGAACTAACCTATTAACAAGATGCCGAAAGGCCGATTCTTTGTTCTCGCTGTTTTTGGTTCCGAGAAAGGCTGTTCGGGCAATATTCTCGGAATTGGACGAAATCAACGCCAAACCTCCTATTTTTCCCGGAAGGCTCCGAACACCGAAGGAGAGTCGGAGGAGAGCCGGGGGGCCCCACACCATAGGGCCGCGCGGGCCGGCCTGCGGCCGCGCCGGCCTAGGGTGGGGCCACCCTGCCAGCCCTCTGCGCCGCCTCTTCGCCTATATAACCCCTTTCGACCTAAAAACGCGGTACCAATTGACGAAACTCCGAGAAAGACTCCGGGGCGCCGCCACCGTCGCGAAACTCCAATTCGGGGGACGGAACTCTGTTCCGGCACCCTGCCGGAGCGGGGAAGTGCCCCCGGAAGGCTTCTCCATCGACACCGCTGCCATCTCCATTGACACCGCTGCCATCTCCACCGCCATCTTCATCACCGCTGCTGCTCCCATGAGGAGGGAGTAGTTCTCCATCGAGGCTCGGGGCTGTACCGGTAGCTATGTGGTTAATCTCTCTTCCATGTACTTAAATACAATGATCTCATGAGCTGCTTTACATGATTGAGATCCATATGAGTTTTGTATCACTACTATCTATGTGCTACTCTAGTGATTTGTTATTAAAGTAGTTTATTCCTCCTGCATGTGTGCAAAGGTGACAGTGCGTGCACCGTGTTAGTACTTGGTTTATGCTATGATCATGATCTCTTGTAGATTATGGAGTTAACTATTGCTATGATAATATTGATGTGATCTATTCCTCCTACATATGCATGAAGGTGACGAGTGTGCATGCTATGCTAGTACTTGGTTTAGTAGCGTTGATCTATCTTACACTAAAGGTTACTTAAACATGAGCATTATTGTGGAGCTTGTTAACTCCGGCATTGAGGGTTCGTGTAATCCTACGCAATGTGTTCATCATCCAACAAAAGTGTAGAGTATGCATTTATCTATTCTGTTATGTGATCAATGTTGAGAGTGTCCACTAGTGAAAGTGTAATCCCTAGGCCTTGTTCCTAAATACTGCTGAGTTACTACTGCTTGTTTACTGTTTTACTGCGTTACTACTGCCGCAATACCACCACCATCAACTACACGCCAAGCACTTTTCTGGCACCGTTACTACTGCTCATACTTATTCATACCACCTGTATTTCACTATCTCTTCGCCGAACTAGTGCACCTATTAGGTGTGTTGGGGACACAAGAGACTTCTTGCTTTGTGGTTGCAGGGTTGCATGAGAGGGATATCTTTGACCTCTTCCTCCCCGAGTTCGATAAACCTTGGGTATCCACTTAAGGGAAACTTGCTGCTGTTCTACAAACCTCTGCTCTTGGAGGCCCAACACTGTCTACAAGAATAGAAGCTCCCGTAGACATCAAGCACTTTTCTGGCGCCCTTGCCGGGGAGGAAAGGTAAAAAGGCACTCATACTCCGGTCCCAGGTAAAGTACTTTTCTGGCGCCGTCGTGTGTGTGCTCGGAGCTATTTCCTTTAGATCCTGCAATTGCATCTTTTTGTTTCTTGTTTACACTAGTTTGGCATAATGTACAAGAGTGAGCTTCTTAATCTTTTTCCTGATTTAGAATTGTTTGGTGCAAACATTAAAAAACCAATGGAACCTCATTTGCATGCTAGTAGCGATGTTATTAGTATGAATGCAATTACTGCTAATGCTATGGAGAAGTCTAAGCTTGGGGAAGCTAGTTTTTGTGATCTTTTTAGCTTCCCATCTTTAGGGGAGAAATTTTTTTCTAATAATGCTTCTGATATTTTAAATCCACCTGCTGAAAGTATTCCGTATAAAATACCCATGAAAATTATTGAACGTGTTATGGACAACCACTATAAAGGGGATGGAACTGTCCATCCTAGAGATCATTTACTGTTTTTGCACGAATTATGTGGGTTATTCAAGTGTGCAGGTATCTCTATGGATGAAGTGAGGAAGAAGCTATTCTCCGTTTCGCTGTCTGGTAAAGCGGCGCATTGGTATAAATTGTTGGAGAATAGGCATTCTCTTGGTTGGGAGGAAATTGCATCTCTCTTTTATTCTAAATTTTATCCTCCGCATGAAGTGCATATTGATAGGAATTATGTTTATAACTTTTATCCTCGTGATGGAGAGAATATTTCTCAAGCTTGGGGGAGATTGAAATCACTAATGCTCAAATGTCCCATTCATGAGCTCCCCCGTAATGTTATTGTTAACAATTTTTATGCGAGGCTTTCAGGACAACACAAGGACTATCTGGACGCGTGTTCGGAGGGATCTTTCACAAGCAAGGAGGTTGAAGCTAGGTGGGATCTTCTTGATCGGATTGAGGACAACGCTGAAGGATGGGAGAACGACAAAGGTAAAGAGTCAGGTATAAATTATGATTATGAATGCATTGAAGCTTTTATGGATACCGATGAATTTCGAAATATGAGTGCTACTTATGGTCTTGACTCTCAAGTTGCTGCAAATCTTTATAAAGCCTTTGCTTCTCATTTCGAATTGCCTAAAAATAATTTTGATAAGTATCATGAACCTTTTAAAGAGGCTTGCATGAAGAATGAAATTGTTGTTAATTATTGCAATAAGCATGCTCAAACTCCTAAGAATGCTATTTCCTATAAGCATGTTAATTTTTGTGGAATACATAGACCTTGTGGAATTAATCAAATCAAAGATGAATATTGCATCCATCATGCTAATGAAAAAACTAGAAAGTGGTTTAGGGCTCTAGATGATCTTGGTAAAAAAGTTTGTGCCCTCTATCCTTTTATTTGTGAAGTTTGCCATGAAGTGGGTCATTTTAATTTTCAATGTTCCTCCGAGTGATATTTTGAACCCAATGAGTGCTGCAAATTTGTATTGTGATGATGAAATTACTCCTAATCGGCATGATGAACTTACTTTATTTTTGGGGTGTGAAGAGCTGTCGAGAAAAATCTCTTTGTTACATATGAGTGATCTTGATATTGATGATGTCCTGCATGGGTGTTTTTCTTATTGCATTGATAATAGCCATACAAATACTTACATACAAAATATTTTAGAAGATGACACCTTGCCAAAATATGATAGGACCATTGTGTGTTTTCAACTAATTAATGAAAAGGAGGGATCCTCCCAAGTTTCTTCTATTGTTTACGAAAGTAAATCAGGTTATGCGGACAAGCCACCCTTCAAGCCTCTCCCTCCTGAAGAAGGGAATGATGAGAAGGAAGAGAAGGAGAAGAAGAAGGGAACGAAGAAGAAGAAGAAGAAGAAGAAGAAGAAGAAGAAGAAGAAGGAGAATAAAAAGAAAGAGGTAACATCATATCCCCGCGTATATGAGATAACAATAGGTAACCGCAAGTATGTTGCTCCTAATGATTATTGTGATAATGAATCTGAATATGATGATCTTCCTATGCCCTTTACATACATTAGCAATCATGATTTGAATGAGCACACTACTTTTGATATTGCAAATCTCCGGGAAATTAATTCGAAAATGATGACAATGTGCCTCCGATCCCTAATGATTATTATAAAGAATGCTATGATATAGGTTCTAACTATCCTTATGAAACTTGTCATAGTCATGATTGGGTTACTAAAAACAATTCCCTTAATAGACAACTTGTTTACCATGTTCAAATTCTTGATAATAATCTTGCTCCAATTACTATTAATGAGAATAACTCTTCTTACGCCAAATTTAATGATACTTCTATGCATATGAACCATGATAAGAATGGTTTAAGTGATGGGTATATTGTGGATTTCATCAATGATGCTACTGAAAGTTATTATGAGAGAGGGAAATATGGTCGTATGCATCTTAATAATATTAAGTTTCCCCTCTTTATGTTGAGAATCTTGAAGTTACTCGTGTTTTATCCTCTTATGCTTGTCACTTTGTTCTTCATGAATTCATTTGTGTACAAGATTCCTCTTCATAGGAAGCATGTTAGACTTAAATTTGTTTTGAATTTGCCTCTTGAAGCTCTCTCTTGCTTCAAATACTATTTCCCGCGAATGGATTATTAAAACTGCTGAGCCCATCTTAATGGCTATAAAGAAAGAACTTCTTGGGAGATAACCCATGTGTTATTTTGCTACAGTACTTTGTTTTATATTTGTGTCTTGGAAGTTGTTTACTACTGTAGCAACCTCTCCTTATCTTAGTTTTGAGTTTTGTTGTGCCAAGTTAAGCCGTTGATAGAAAAGTAAGTACTAGATTTGGATTACTGCGCAATTCCAGATTTCTTTGCTGTCACGAATCTGAGCCCACTGCCCTGCAGGAAGCTCAGAAAATTATGCCAATTTACGAGCATGATCCTCAGATATGTACGCAACTTTCATTCAATTTGAGCATTTTCGTTTGAGCAGGTCTGGTGGCCTAATAAAATCCATCTTTACGGACTGTTCTGTTTTGACAGATTCTGCCTTTTATTTCGCATTGCCTCTTTTGCTATGTTGGATGAATTTCTTTGATCCATTAATGTCCAGTAGCTTTATGCAATGTCCAGAAGTGTTAAGAATGATTGTGTCACCTCTGAACATGTTAATTCTTATTGTCCACTAACCCTCTAATGAGTTGTTTCGAGTTTGGTGTGGAGGAAGTTTTCAAGGGTCAAGAGAGGAGGATGATATACTATGATCAAGAAGAGTGAAAGCTCTAAGCTTGGGGATGCACCCGGTGGTTCATCCCTGCATATATCAAGAATACTCAAGCGTCTAAGCTTGGGTATGCCCAAGGCATCCCCTTCTTCATCGACAACATTATCAGGTTCCTCCCCTGAAACTATATTTTTATTCGGCATCACATCTTATGTGCTTTACTTGGAGCGTCTGTGTGCTTTTGTTTTTGTTTTTGTTTGAATAAATTGGATTACATCATGCTTGTGTGGGAGAGAGACACGCTCCGCTGGTTCATATGAACACATGTGTTCTTAGCTCATAATATTCATGGCGAAGTTTCCTCTTCGTTAAATTGTTATATGGCTGGAATTGGAAAATGCTACATGTAGTAATTGCTATAAATGTCTTGGGTAATGTGATACTTGGCAATTGTTGTGCTCATGTTTAAACTCTTGCATCATATGCTTTGCACCCATTAATGAAGAAATACATAGAGCATGCTAAAATTTGGTTTGCATATTTGGTTTCTCTAAGGTCTAGATAATTTCTAGTTTTGAGTTTGAACAACAAGGAAGGCGGTGTAGAGTCTTATAATATTTTCAATATGTCTTTTATGTGAGTTTTGCTGCACCGGTTCATTCTTGTGTTTGTTTCAAATAAGCCTTGCTAGCCTAAACCTTGTATCGAGAGGGAATACTTCTCATGCATCCAAAATACTTGAGCCAACCACTATGCCATTTGTGTCCCCCATACCTACCTACTACATGGTATTTCCTGCCATTCCAAAGTAAATTGCTTGAGTGCTACCTTTAAACAATTCAAAATTTATTACCTCTGATTTGTGTCAATGTTTTATAGCTCATGAGGAAGTATGTGGTGTTTATCTTTCAATCTTGTTGGGCAACTTTCACCAATGGACTAGTGGCTTCATCCGCTTATCCAATAATTTTGCAAAAAGAGCTGGCAATGGGATTCCCGAGTCCCAAATTAGTTAACAAAAATAGACACTCCTCCATGGTATGTGATTGTTGGACGGCACCCGAAGGATTCGGTTAGCCATGGCTTGTGTAAGCAAAGGTTGGGAGGAGTGTCATCATAATAAAACTAAAATAAAAGGCACTCCTTCATGGTATGAGATTGTTGGCGGGCACCCGAGGATTCGGTTAGCCATGGTTTGTGAAATAAAGGTTGGAAGGAGTGCCACACAAAAATAAAATAAAATGGGAGCCGCTCTTTGAAGGTTTGTACGGCAAGGGGTTAGAGTACCCGCTACCATTCGTTGACAACAACATACACCTCTCAAAACTTTATTTTTATGCTCTCTTTATGTTTTCAAAATAAAAGCTCTAGCACAAATATAGCAATCGATGCTTTCCTCTTTGAAGGACCATTCTTTTACTTTTATTGTTGAGTCAGTTCACCTATCTCTCTCCACCTCAAGAAGCAAACACTTGTGTGAACTGTGCATTGATTTCTACATATTTGCTTATTGCACTTGTTATATTGCTTTGCATTGACAACTATCCATGAGATATACATGTTACAAGTTGAAAGCAACCGCTGAAACTTAATCTTCCATTGTGTTGCTTCAATACCTTTACTAAGAATTTATTGCTTTATGAGTAACTCTTATGCAAGACTTATTGATGCTTGTCTTGAATGTACTATTCATGAAAAGTCTTTGCTATATGATTCAATTGTTTACTCATTGCATTTACATTGTTTCGAACCGCTGCATTCATCTCATATGCTTTACAATAATATGATTAAGATTATGTTGGTAGCATGTCACCTCAGAAATTATCTTTTATCGTTTACCTACTCGGGACGAGCAGGAACTAAGCTTGGGGATGCTGATACGTCTCCAACGTATCTATAATTTCTGATGTTCCATGCTTGTTTTATGACAATACCGACATGTTTTGTTCACACTTTATGTCATTATTATGCATTTTCCGGAACTAACCTATTGACGAGATGCCGAAAGGCCAGTTGCTGTTTTCTGCTGTTTTTGGTTCCAGAAAGGCTGTTCGGGCAATATTCTCGGAATTGGACGAAATCAACGCCAAACCTCCTATTTTTCCCGGAAGGCTCCGGAACACCGAAGGAGAGTCGAAGGAGAGCCGGGGGGCCCCACACCATAGGGCCGCGCGGGCCGGGGTCCGGCCGCGCCGGCCTAGGGTGAGGCCACCCTGTCAGCCCTCTGCGCCGCCTCTTCGCCTATATAACCCCTTTCGACCTAAAAACGCAGTACCAATTGACGAAACTCCGAGAAAGACTCCGGGGCGCCGCCACCGTCGCGAAACTCCAATTCGGGGGACGGAGACTGCGTTCCGGCACCCTGCCGGAGCGGGGAAGTGCCCCGGAAGGCTTCTCCATCGACACCGCTGCCATCTCCATTGACACCGCTGCCATCTCCACCGCCATCTTCATCACCGCTGCTTGCTCCCATGAGGAGGGAGTAGTTCTCCATCGAGGCTCGGGGCTGTACCGGTAGCTATGTGGTTAATCTCTCTTCCATGTACTTAAATACAATGATCTCATGAGCTGCTTTACATGATTGAGATCCATATGAGTTTTGTATCACTACTATCTATGTGCTACTCTAGTGATTTGTTATTAAAGTAGTTTATTCCTCCTGCATGTGTGCAAAGGTGACAAGTGCGTGCACCGTGTTAGTACTTGGTTTATGCTATGATCATGATCTCTTGTAGATTATGGAGTTAACTATTGCTATGATAATATTGATGTGATCTATTCCTCCTACATATGCATGAAGGTGACAGTGTGCATGCTATGCTAGTACTTGGTTTAGTAGCGTTGATCTATCTTACACTAAAGGTTACTTAAACATGAGCATTATTGTGGAGCTTGTTAACTCCGGCATTGAGGGTTCGTGTAATCCTACGCAATGTGTTCATCATCCAACAAAAGTGTAGAGTATGCATTTATCTATTCTGTTATGTGATCAATGTTGAGAGTGTCCACTAGTGAAAGTGTAATCCCTAGGCCTTGTTCCTAAATACTGCTGAGTTACTACTGCTTGTTTCTTGTTTTCTTGCGTTACTACTGCCGCAATACCACCACCATCAACTACACGCCAATCACTTTTACGGCACCGTTACTACTGCTCATACTTATTCATACCACCTGTATTTCACTATCTCTTCGCCGAACTAGTGCACCTATTAGGTGTGTTGGGGACACAAGAGACTTCTTGCTTTGTGGTTGCGGGGTTGCATGAGAGGGATATCTTTGACCTCTTCCTCCCCGAGTTCGATAAACCTTGGGTATCCACTTAAGGGAAACTTGCTGCTGTTCTACAAACCTCTGCTCTTGGAGGCCCAACACTGTCTACAAGAATAGAAGCTCCCGTAGACATCAACCTACTCAAGGGGGGAGTCCTACCCAAGGTGGGACTCCCACCTTTCCTTGAGGTGGGGCTGGCCGGCCACCAAGGTGGAGCCCACCTGGGACTCCTCCCCCTTAGGGTTTGGCCGGCCATGCTAGTGGAGTCCCTCCGGGACTCCACCTTCCATAGTGCCGTTCTTCCGGACTTTTCTAGAACTTTCTAGAACCTGCCATAAATGCACCGGATCATTTTCCAAACTTGGAATATGACTTCCTATATATGAATCTTATTCTCCGGACCATTCCGGACCTCCTCGTGATATCCTGGATCCCATCCGAGACTCCAAACAAAACTTCGAACTCCATTCCATATTCCATATCCACTTAAACGACATCAAACCTTAAGTGTGTCACCCTACGGTTCGTGAACTATGTAGACATGTTTGAGACTTCTCTCCGACCAATAACCAATAGCGGGATCTGGAGATCCATAATGGCTCCCACATATTCAACGATGACTTAGTGATCGAATGAACCATTCACATACGATACCAATTCCCTTTGTCACGCGATATTTTACTTGTCCGAGGTTTGATCATCGGTATCACTCTATACCTTGTTCAACCTCGTCTCCCGACAAGTACTCTTTACTCGTACCGTGGTATGTGGTCTCTTATGAACTTATTCATATGCTTGCAAGACATTAGACGACATTCCACCGAGAGGGCCCAGAGTATATCTATCCGTCATCGGGATGGACAAATCCCACTTGTTGATCCATATGCCTCAACTCATACTTTCCGGATACATAATCCCACCTTTATAACCACCCATTTACGCGAGTGGCGTTTGATGTAATCAAAGTACCTTTCCGGTATAAGTGATTTACATGATCTCATGGTCGAAAGGACTAGGTAACTATGTATCAAAAGCTTATAGCAAATAACTTAATGACATGATCTTATGCTACGCTTAATTGGGTGTGTCCATTACATCATTCATACAATGACATAACCTTGTTATTAATAACATCCAATGTTCATGATCACGAAACCATGATCATCTATTAATCAACAAGCTAGTTATACAAGAGGCTTACTAGGGACTCTTTGTTGTTCACATAACACACATGTATCAATGTTTCGGTTAATACAATTATAGCATGGTATGTAAACATTATCATAAACACAAAGATATATTATAATAACCATTTTATTATTGCCTCTTGGGCATATCTCCAACAGTGACAGGCCACGATTCATTACACTCTGCAGAGGTGTGTTGCTTTACCCATAAGTGATCTTAACCTTGGTGCCAACCGGGCTCGAGTTTCCCGTCCACACTTCCTTTGGTGTGAGGCTCGGTATAAGGTCATAGCCAAATCATATTCCTCCGCTACCTCGCACACCCACCCTTTGTTGCAATCCCCGACCCTGGGTCCTCACCGGTGCACTTATACCAGTTAAGGATGGCCCCCGACCACGACAACAGTTCTGGGCTCTACCATAAACTCCTTCGCCGGTAGATGCAACCCATCATAGACCGCATTATCGTGGGGAATTAGAAGGGATCCCCACCCTCCGGTTATTCTCGCAAGATACAACTGCTACGGTAAGCGCATCCGTTGATTTACGAGAGGTGGAAATACAATTGACTAGTACGTCCCACTCCAGATCTTATGGTTAACACGAGTTTTACGGCACAAGAATCACTGGACGACATTTGTTGTTTAATCCTAGATGGATATAAACCCTTGCAATAGAACCTCCACCATATCAACACAATCCATGGTTCCATTGCCCACCACATAGTCATATTCATAGTTATGAAAATAGTGGTTTTGCTTTTTATGCAATAGTGATAAACATAGTACTTTGCAAGTAATTTGGTAAAAATACTCAAATGACATGAGCAAGCGATGAACTTGCCTTTCTTGACTACAAGATTATGCAGGCAAGGTCTTCAATCCGCAATAACTCCAAAGTCTGAAATAGCATCATCGTCCGGTAAGGACGATGTTTAAAAGATTGGCAGGGATGCAATAATGCATAAGTATGAGATGCAATCGCTCTAAGCGTGATCTAACCCCGATGATTTAGGATTAGATAGTTGAAATTATTGGTTTAGGGCGTGTTGCACTTTTAGAGTGATTCACAAACAATATTCTTATTAAGGTTTTATTATCTTAGAATCATAAGCATGTGGTAGAATGTATAGTAACAATCATATACACCAAAGAATAGTAGTTGTATAATAAGTAAAGAGCAGTTTGTCACTTTTAAGTCCTATAGTGCATGGTTGATGATTACTTATTATAAAATTCAAAAGAATAACTTTTGAATAACATGTTCTTTAATGAAGAACAAGTATAATAATTAGGTTTGTGGGTTCTAGGGTTTACTATGGTTTTCAACTAGTTTCTAGGGTAAGTATTAGATGGATCCCAACCATGTTGGTTTCATCAATAGCTAGAGCTTGTGGGGTTGAGTTGAGCCTAAGCATCTTGAGCAATTTATTATAAATAGTTGCTATCAAGGTTGGTATACCTTGCTGGTGATAGCTGGTTATTGGCTATAGGTCCTATTAGGCAGGATTGATGATGATTCCTTATTTTCATCAAAAGAATAACTTTTGAAGAACATACTTCTTAAGTAATAAGAAGTATTACAATTAAGGTTGAGGTGGTCTAGGTTTTACTTTTGAATTCATTAAGTAAAGAATAATTGGTTCCTAAATAAGGTGGTTTATAAACATTTTACACTATTAGGGTTTAGGGTGTATGGCAATTGATGCAAAATATTAAGCATGGTTGCTATATAGAGTTCATCACAATGGTGTGATGCTAAATAGGGATAAATAAGTATGATGGCTTTGGTAATAGGATCTAGGGTTTACACTTGGTTGACCCTACTTGATTATCTAGGTCTGGTGAAGATGAACACATGGGATACCCATATTTTAGTGATAGGTTTTCTACATTTTATGTGGACATGACAAGTATCTAGGTTCTATATGATTCTATGATTTGAAAGAAAGTACCATGATCACATGTTCTAACCTAGAGTTTAGGTTAGAAGCAAATTAGGGTTCACATGTAGTAGTGGGGCTAGGGTTTGGTTTATAATTAAATTAGGGTTTTAGGGTTTCACATATAATGATGAGGTTCTAGTTTTCTTCCTTATGGAACTAGGGTTTTCTAATCTACCATATAGTTCTTAAGGTAATAACTTCATTATAAAGTTGAAGTTAGTAATAACTTTGGAATAAAGATAATATTGAATTTGGCATTTTATTATTTTTAAAGACCTAATAATTAAGGTAATTATTATTTAGGGTTTAAATCCCTCTAATAAGGATTTAACAAAATAACAAATAAAGAAAACTAGTTTTAAAGTTTTCTTTATTTACTTACTGATTTTTATTTATTTTTAGAAACTTTTCTTAATTATTGAATTTTCATTGAATTTAGAATTAGAATTAAAGGCTTAAATAACTAGTACTCCCTCTGTTCCATTCTATAGTGCCTATAGTTTTTTGGCAGGGAAATTAGCGCAAGAGTATTTTTTACACAAAATCCTTAGCTAAATGATTTGAGATCAACGTAAAAATTGGGAAATCCATATTTTACTAACTTACCATAACAAATTTGGGACCTGAACGATTTGGGAGCTGAACGGGGAGGGTGTAATTGAAAAAAAGCTAAGCTACAACCTTATATTCTGAAATAAATGCCAAAAATCTATAGGCACTATAGAAAGGAACGGAGGGAGTATTAAATAATTGATTTTTAATTAAAAATAAAATTTCCATTTTATATTTTTATTGAATAGAGTTTACTTTTATAAGAATTTTGATATCTCATATTTATTTTTCTGAGCTTTTATGAATTTTCTAAGTATTTTCAAAGTTTCAGTAATTAATGAAATTGAAATAAAAACAAAATCTACTAAACACACCCGTGCCTGTGCTACTCACAGACACAGACAGGTGGGCCAATGCCACGCTGGCTGCCACGGTGGCGTCGATGTGGCAACCATGGCCATCACCGGCGGCCAGCCGTGGACGGCGTCGGCTTTCCCGGGGTCCCGCGGGGGCGTGTGTGTGCTCGTTAAAATCAGGGAATGAGACGAACCAAATGGTGGCGGCGCCGCTGGCTAATCGTCACCGGAGCTTCGCCGGCGACGAGGCCGAGCGGAGAAGCTTGCAGGTGTATGGTGCTACGGCGTTGTAGGGGGCTAGAGAGAGGGCTATGATGCTCTGGAGGTTCAGTGGCTCACGAGGAGCACGATGAGCTTGGTGGCGAGGCGAGGGGAGGTCGCAGTCACCAGGATTGCTCGATGCCGGCGTTGGAGAAGACGACCTGGTGCGGTCGACTGGAGACGCGTTTGCTCGATTCCTCACGCACGGTGGCCATGTCGAGGACGGCGGTTCTAACGGTGGTCACGACTTGACCAGGGGAGGTCTCCATCGGCGGCGATTGGAGATGACCGGAGCGAGCTAGGGTTTCGAATATTGGGAAATTCAAGTAGAGGGAGAAGAAAGCGAGCTAGGGTTCGTCCTAGAGCTTTTATATGGCGCCAGGGCGCGCCTCGTCACGACGCTGAGCTCTGGGAGGTCGCCAGCGAGAGGGAAGGACGTGCACGCCGTCGTGCTGTTGTCCATGCACGTTGGAGAGGATGAGGACGAGCTCCTCTCCTTTGTTTTAGACGAAGGGGTATCTCGGGCCAGGCTGGGCTGTGTTGGGCTAGTTCTTGTTGGGCTGCTGGTGGGCTGCCACGACCAGGTAAGGTCCAGGTATGCTTTTTCTCCTCTTTTCTGTTTTCTATTTTCTGTTTTCATTTTCTATTTTCAATTCTGTTTTATAATTCAAATTTGAGTGCTTTTCTATTTTGCAGGTATTTGATAATTTGGATTTCATTAGGGCTAAATAAAGGATCATTGTATTCTTGAATTATCCTTGAATAAACATTTAATATATGTGAGCTTTGTTGCAATTTTTCATTCAACATGATTTGATGTACTAATTTTAATTTCCTTTGTTTTGTGACTTAATTCTGTTTGGGATTAATGGAGTTGATAATTTCAACTCATAGTGTTCCAGAGGTTGTTATTAAGATTTGGTTTCTATTTGAGGAGTGGATGACTTACATATAATTTTATGTGAGCACCAATGTGTTAGATTTTTATAATTTCTATTATAACCCCCTTTTAAGGTTAACATTATCGTTTCTTTGAAAGTATCTAAGGTAGGTATTGTTTCCATCAAGGTTTGATCTTAATTATAAAGTAAGTGGTTGATCTAAATGGTTTATCACCACACATGAGTTTTGATTATAATATGTAGCACAAGGTTTTTCTTATGTTCAAGAATTGAAGCATAAGATTTAATTAATGTGCAAATCTAGGGTTCACATGCTATTTACCTAATGACACATGGATTGGAGCTTAATTGTGGTTTAGGTTTTATTTGTGATCACCCAAGTGATACACAAACTAGAGTTAAGATATAATTCTAGGTTGTAGATATGAGATGACACCATATTGTATTGGCTAGATCTACTCTCCCCAATGCATGATAAAATGGTTACTTGCTTAATATTTCATGTGCTCCTTTAGTTATGAAGGATCTGAGATTTGGTTTTATTTTCTACCAATAGACTTCTATTATATCCATAATCTATTGTTAAAGTAACTAAAGTAGCTATATTTCTTTTTATAGTTAACTTTGGTTATAATGATGAATGGTTTCTCACCATATAAATTATAGGCTTTAACTCTAAGCTTTTCTTATGTACTTATATCCTCTACTTCAAGTTCTTAGGTTTATGATCACTACACAATTTATAAAGATCAAGGTTTGGCTTCCTAAGTTATTTCTCAAGAATTGGGTTTCTCACTCCCAAGATTAAGTATTGTCTTGATCAACTAAATATAGTTTCTTTCTTATACTATCATGAATGGATATGGTTACCTCAATAATTTATATCCCAGGAGAATACCTGAGATATTCTGTTAGGGTTCTACTTAAACAATGATGATATAATCATCTGGTATATGGATAGTTCTCTCCCTCTAATTCAAGTGTTGCCTCAACTAACTTGAGTGTAGCACCATAGCTTGAGCTCTCTTTCATAGGAATAATTGTTCTAGGGTTTATGGTGTACTCACAATATCTCAATAGGTATCAAGTCTAAAACTCCACTTGGCTATCTTGGTTGAGTTAATCTCCTCCTTACTTTATCAATTCATGGATATGGTATTATTCCATGTGATAATAGGTTATCTCACCACTCCAAGGGGAAATGGTTTACACCCTAATACTTTAATTGAATGGTGGTAATTTATTCCTAAGTAATTAAAGCTAGGATTGATATGGATGGTCTCTCTCATTTGGAAAGGATTGTATTACTATCCTATGGTTAGGCTCCATAGAAATTGATATGATCACCATTATCTATGTTCCACATAAATGGTTTCTCTCTCTAAGGAATGTCTTGAATAATACTCTAGGGTTCCTCTTGAAGATAATGTTGTGATCATATGGATATTTATATCCAAGGTTTGCCTCAAGGTTTGTCATTGCTTCCCTAAATAAAATAGGACTCTCACCTCTTTAGGTTTGATGTAAAACTATTGAATAGAGAAGAATATATACTTCTTGAGTGGATCTCCTTGTTATAATTCCAATGTTGAAGTGGAATGAATACCATGAGGTTTCATGGTAGTATCATGGATTAGTTTTAAGACATGGAAAAGAGAAGTGAAGAATGGTTTCTTCATTTTATTGTTACTTGATTTACCATTGGATATATGTTCATATGTTATGGCAAATAATACCATATTATGATCTTTAATAAGATCAAGTAATTGATCCTTGATTAATAAGTTATTGTGTTGGTTTTCATTCCATTTGATCTAACCCTTTAGATCGAATCATCTCTACCCAAAACTAGATTTTAACAAAGGTCACACTGAGGTTTATAGCACTTGACTTGATGAGTTACTTCAATTCCACCAAGGTCAAGTGAAACTTTAGTTACTGTGACTGTTTTACTTTAAAGCGCGAAAATTCCCCAGATTTTCTATGCATGAATGCAATGCACACATCTGTTTCCTCTATTTTTTGTAACCCAAATACTGGGATATTACAATAATGCTCCCAGGATAAAAGTAAAGTTGAAATGAAATAGAAAATTAAATTAAAATTCTGAAAATTTATGGATTAGTTTTTTAAATATGGTTTGTGTTCGTGCAAATTTGCATGCAAAAATCAATATGTTTTGTGCTCTAAACAAGCAACAAATTTTCCTTATTAACTCGATCGTCAAAATATTGGTGTTTTCTCCATAAAAATTTAAGGCCAACACTAGGACACGAACATGGCGAATTTTTTTTAAATAATACGAATATTTTATTTAAGTGCAGTAATAGCGCGAGTTTTTAAAAAATTTGAAAAGTGTGACCCGGTCGGTCAGCAGCTGACCGATCGGCCTCTAGTAGACCGACTGGGAGTCGGCTGGCAGGCCCTGTCCGGTCACAGAACTAATTGGTCAGCCACCGACCAATTGGTCAGCTACCGACCAATTGGGCAGCTATAGACCGATCGGCCTCCTAATTTCCCATGGTTTGCATGATTAATTTTCCACCGCCGATTTCCCACCATATTTGTCCCCTGTATTCCTCCCGTCCTTCCCGCCACGATCTCCCGCTAATTTTATCCCCCCACGTTCTCCCGCCAGTCCTTCCCGCCACGTTTTCCCGCCAATTTTATGCCGCCACTATCTCTCGCTATATTTTACCGCCGGATTTTTGCCTATAAAAGCAGGCATCGCTACTCTGGATTGCACAAGTGTTTCTATCTCTCTTTTTTTCTGTTTGCTCACCCTTAGCCATCATGAGTGTGCCGTACTCTGACCAGGAATTTAGGCCGGTGAAGGCGAAGGCTGCAAGTTTGCCCCCGGGTGTGACTGCGGAGCGGTGTTGGTGCGGCCGTCTTGCTAAGGTTAAGCAGGTGGAGGATTTCTCCGACTGGTTCGGCATGAAATTTTTCATATGTGCGAGCTATGAGCATGATCCACCCCGTAGTTCAGCTTCGTCGTCCACCAGGCCGCCGGTATGTTTGGACATAATTTTATGTTGACATTAATTTATTTATGAATGTGATTTAACGTTATTGTTTGTGTTGCGGTCTCCCCGCCCCTATGCAAATGGTTTCACTCGGATAGACACGGAGCAGCCGGATTGGGCGCGTCGGGAGGTTGAGGAGAAACACCGGCGTGCGTGGGCAACGTTCTTTGAGGAGGAGCGTTGGGAAAAGGTTCGTGCTAATGAAAAGCGAGAGCGAGAGAGGCAGATACAGAAACTTAGGGCGGAACAAGCTCGTAATCGCGAGGTGAATCGGAAGAGGATGGATGATGAGGCTGCACGTAGGTTTGCAGAGGAAGAGGTGCGCAGGGAGGCTCGTGAAGCAGAAAGGAAGAGACTACAATTTTCCCGCCATTTATTCCCGCCGAAATCTCCCGCCACTTTTTCCCGCCCAACTTTCCCGCTCAATCTTCCCGCCGAAAGTCATCCCTTGTAGCCTATAAAAACCCCCCACCGTTTCCTTGTGTTTCAGTGTATTCTATGAAGAAGATGGATCCCCCATATAAGAATCCCCCCATCTTTTCAACGAATTCATGGCCAAACCTCTTCTAGACGAGGCCCGCAAAGTGATGACGGAGAGTAAGGTAGACACATTCGAGGAGTTCATCAGTAGCGACGCCTTGCTGCGTAAGGTGGGTAGGGAGTTTGAGAAATATTCTTATGGGTGGCCAGTGAAGAAGATGCCTGCTCGCAGCCCACGGGAGATAAGGTGTGAGCTTATCGAGGTTGAATGAGAAGTGGAAGTCACTAACATGGAAGAATGAAGAAGATAGGGAAAGGGATTTGAAATATCCGAGCACGGTGGGCGGTTGAGAGTGAGGACGACGATGATATCTTTGAGCCTAGCAGCAAGGCGAAGAGAGCTGCATCGTCGAAGGGCAAGAGTGCCAAGTCCTCGAAGGGAAAGAGTGCTGCACCACCGGTCGTCGACTTGGACGACGACTTCGAGCCTAGCACGAAGGCGAAGAAAGCTGCATCGTCGAAGGGCAAGAGTGCCAATTCCTCGAAGGGCAAGAGTGCAGCACCGCCGGTCGTTGACTCGGACGATGACTTCGAGCCTAGCACCAAGGCGAAGAAAGCTGCATCGTCGAAGGGCAAGAGTGCTGCACCGCCGGTCGTCGACTCGGACGACGACTTCGAGCCTAGCACCAAAGCCATGAAAGCTGCATCGTTGAAGGGCAAGGGAAAGGGTGTGTTGCGTTTTTAGTTTAAGTTTTAGTTTTTTGATGTATCTTAAATTCTGTTGTAGTGATAAGCAGTATTTAAATTTCAGCTCTATTGTATCTTAATTTTGTACGCTGTTTTAATAAAGTACTATTGCTTTAGCACGAAATGAAATATGCGAGCGGGAGATAAGTCATGCATACATAAATGTCTCATACGTAAGTCATGCATACATAAATGTCTCATACAGGAGTAATGCATACATAAATGTCTCATACATAGGTGATACATCAGCCAGGGGGACGGCGTAGTCTGGGCTGTCGTGGGGGTGGCGTAACACGGGGTGTCCAACCGAACCTGTCCGGGGCCCCTGACGTTGCGAGCAGGGATCCAGGACCCGGACTCGGGGTCGTACTGCGTCTCCTGTGTGGGCTCTGGTGGAGGAGTCTGCATACCGACATAGTTCTGTTGCGTGCTGTAATACTCCATGTGCTCAGCGTCCTGATCACTAGCTCCCCATGAAGGATTAGATGCAGTGTGCTGTGTGTACCCTGTGGCACGAAACATAAGTGATGTCAAACTAAGTGGAGTATAATTTATACGGAACGGAATAGCTAGAATAGTACATACCCTGCGAGTATCCTGCTCCTCCCATGAAAGGAGCACTGCTGCCGCTGCCAATCGTCGAAAGCAGCTTGCCGCCGATAGTACCGAAAGTCGTCGAAGGAAGGAGTGTCGTTGCTGCTGCTGCCACGACGAACCTCCAGCCTGGTCGGGAGGTGGTGGTGCAGGTGTCGCCGTCGACGTGAGGCGAGGTCGTGATCCATGATGCTGGCCGTGAAAGTCGTCGAACGAAGGAGTGTGCTGCTGTTGCCACGATGAACCTCCTGCCCGGTCAGGAGGTGGTGGTCTGGGTGTCGCCATCGGCGTGACACGAGGCCGTGGATCGTGTCGTGTGGAGGGCCGCGGTGGAAGGAGGTGGCGCTGAACAACGTCGGAACTACGGCTGCACGTGATAGCCGAGTAGATCCCGCGTAGCTTCTCCTCGAGACGCCTCAACCAGGACACCTGCTGGTCGCGTGGCTGCAGAAGAGGCCCACTGGACACTTGACGTGTGTACTGAGCGACTTCATCCTGTAAGTCTGAAGTCATTTGGCCCTGCAAAAACATGGTAGATCATGGTAGCATATAAACCGTAGAACCCAATATATATATAAACGACAAGTATGTTGGTGGAATAGAAAAGTAGTACGTACCGCGTGCTGTCGACTACCGGCTGTGGACTGAGTCGGGTACATATCGTACATAGACGCTGGAGGCGCCTCAGCTGGATCTATCGGTGGGATGAGGCGCACTCGCGCTGCTGCTTGCAGTGTACCTCTGCAGATATGCCTCAAACTCCTGTGGACTAAACGGCTCATCGTGTCGCCAGAGGTGTGTTGTCGCGGTCAGCCACTCATCAACATACGAGCCAACGCGCTGAAGCCACCATGTCGAGGAGTGGCTCGTACCCTTCCTGTTGTACCTGCAGAAAATTATTGTGCTGTAAGCCAAACCCTTCATGATGAACAATCTTAACCTTAGCGGCGCTCTGAACTTACTTGTGGACGTAGGCAGGGAGAGGTGCTATCGGTGGAGGAGGATCGACCATCTGGCGAGAACCGAACTGTCTCATGATCCTCTGCTGGGCCATTACCTCCACGTACACATCGAAGATGATCTTCGATTGTGTCATCCAGTACGCACAATCTCTATAGCGGAGGACCGAGATCCCGCCGGGGTATCTTGCATGCATCGCTGCCGCCGTATAGGGCTCCCAAATCACCGCCCTATCATCGAGCACGTCAAACTGCTCCGTGAACGCAGGGTAGCAGTTCCCGACCTCGGTCGCGAGCAAATCGTCTCTGCGGACGAGAAAAAGAACTATAGTCAGGTACACACATAGTAGTATAAATTACAAAATAAATATAGTCATTACATGTACCTCGCGACGTGTCCAAATTATACCAAACGTAGGCATGTCGATGTGGTCCGCATCATCGAACCAGGTTGCCTCGAAAGGGCGTTCGAGCATCTATGTCTGGTCGACCAATTGGGAACCTCTCCCACGACCATAGCTGCAACAATAGTGGGCAGCCAAGAAGGCCAGACTTGGGGGAGACAAGTGTACAAGCATTGCACAAACCTCGGTACGTGGCTGCTAGAACCGCGGAACCCCAACTCCGCGGTATGATGTCGTCGGCGGTTGTAGCCTCTACTATCTCCTGCGCAATGGGGATGTAGCGCCTGCTGATGGTGGTCTGATGGTTCTCTGTGAACATCACCTTCCCAAGCAGCCACATAAGGTATGCCTCGAGACTCCTAGTGATTTGTGCCTCACTCATCGGTGCTTGTGAGCTGTGAAACCTACAACGAACAAAAAAAAGATGTTAGCTATAACAACACATTAACAATAAATAATTTTCAACAACAATGCTTACCTCGAAGTTGAGTAACCAGTCACACTTTGGACCATGGTCCTCACAGAGAAAATTAGGCTGACCCACACGAATTCCCTGAAAACGTGCAGGCATTTGTTCATCCCAGTCCACTCGGTTCTCGCCGGCGGGCCTATGGCCCGACCAGCCAACGGTAGGCCCGGTAAGTAAGACACGTCCTGCCGAGTAGGGGCCATCTCTCCCCAACGAAAGTGGAACGTGTGAGTCTCGGGCCTCCACCGATCCACTAGGCCGGTCGGCGGTGAGTGGTCGTACCGAAGGCGCTTGATTGGCGTGCCCCTCGCTCACCAGATGACCTGCGACATAGTGGCCTCAACCAACCGAGCGAAAGGTAGAAGTCCAGCCCACTTCAACCTACAAATTCATATAAGAATCCAATGAGTATGTGTGAGTACTTCAAATTAAATATATCAAATATAATCCCACATACCTCCGAACCCAACCGGGGTGTATCTCGCTAATTCCGATTAGCTCCGCGTGTCACCCAGTGTGGGAAGGCTATTAGGACTTGCCTCTAGCTTCGTCGCACGGTGCGCCTTCTCAAGGTCCCTACTGAGCAACGATCTTCCTGTCATTTCTGTAAACAACAAAACATATTTGCAAAATTCACATGACATAATACGAATATATATTTAAGTAACATACAGGACCACAATAAAATTGCAAAGTAGTTCCATACTTATTACAAATTCATTGTTCACTACATAAATTACGGTAACATAGTTTCACATTTGAGATTGCAAAGTAGTTCCATACTTATTACAAATTCGTTGTTCGAGTACATAAAATTGCAAATAAGTTTCGAAGTAGCGCCTCGCCGCCTAGTTTCTTCCCCTCCCGCGACGTCCCCTTGTGCCTCGCTGCCCCCTTCCTGCTGGGCCGGTGCCGAAGGTTGTACAATTACTTGTCCCAATGGCCAAATTGATTGCATAGGAAACATTGTCTCGTTGGCCCTCCGACTTCAGATTCATCCATATCATTCCGGATGCGCTGCGATGGCCGTCTACCGATGGCTGTCCTCAGTAGCGTTGGGTTTGGGATATATCACCTTTCACCAGGGTTTACAGTGTTGAAATTTCCCATTGACCGAAATCCTTCCAGCTCACCGGTCCAGGTGTTGAGCACGGCCTCCTTAAGATAATACGGAGAGACGAACGAGATTTCCGACATCCCCAGGACACCACAAACAGCTAACACATGTGAGCAAGGAAGATGAAGCAACTTTGGTTTGTTGCATGTGCACTCGCAAGTTGGCCTTTCTTCATTGCCAATTTTCACATCATGCGTTCGCTGCGGATTCCCACACCGAACCTATCCGTAGGTAAGCGTACTTCGAACCTTCTTTCCACATTACCAATTTGAACAACAGGGAGATGCTTAGCTTTCTCCTTCTTCTTATGCATGTACTCCATAATCTTCGAACAATATGGAGTGGCTGGTTTGTTCAGCATGTGCATCCGAGCCTTCTCACATCTCTCTCTGTAATATTTAACTGTGCCCATGAAAATACCCTCTACTATAGTTGTAAGTGGCAAAGCTCTATTGCCTCTCAGCACAAAGTTATACGACTCTGCGAGGTTGGTTGTCATGACGCCGTATCTAGCTCCATGTGTATCGTGCAACAAAGACCACCTCTCCGTAGGCTCATGCTCTATCCACTGCTCAAAGTTTTTAATCTGCCTTCCTGCCTTCTCCTTGTTCGGGCGGGTCAAATCCGGGCAAGTCGCACGAGACCTTGGGGTGCCTCATAAGCGGGTGCTTCTACCGCTGTTGTTCCTGCTGCAACGGCCTGCATATGTGCTGCTATGTTTGCATCTCGAGCTGCTTTCCTCTCCACAACTTGTTTCTTCGTCAACTCCTGCAGTTTGCTACGCAAAAAATTATACTTCCACTGCTGGTTCTGGATGCACAGCCTCTTGAAGATATTCATAAGGTCCTTTTTTCCTGAATTGTGTGTAAAAATTGGCCCCCAGGTGGCGCATGCACCAACGGCTCTCAATGTCAATCCATGGAGTTTCTTGCCTAGGCTCTTTCAGTGTCTTAATAGCTTTCAGTATACCTGCATGCCTGTCATGAAGGATGCAAACATTCGGCTTGTCCTTTACAATTGAAATCTTCAACTGCCTAAAAAACCATAAACAGCTTTCGGTGTTCTCACTCTCCACGAAAGCAAAAGCGAGTGGCACGATTTGATTGTTTCCGTCCATTCCAATGGCGGTCAAGATTTGACCCTTGTACTGACCGGTCAGAAACATGTCGTCGACACATAACACGGGTCGACAGTGTCTGAATGATTCGATGCATACACCGAACGAGAAATAGACTCTATGCGAGAACCACGTAAGATGGGGACTCCGGCAAAAACATGTCCTGGATGTTCACATATGTTCCTGGATTCCTCGCCTGCAGCGTCTGCAGCATACGAACAACAGCGTCGTATGCGTCTCGAAATGAACCAAACCTCATCTCCATCGCCCTCTGCTTAGCCCTCCAAGCCTTGCCATAAGAAATGGTGTAAAAATGATGCTTCTTAACATTCTTCTGTATGGCGTTTACTCTCATGGCTTGCCCTTCCACTATTTCGGTGTACGGCAGCCGGGCTATGAGATTAGACGACGAGTTGCAATGATCATTGCGGATACTTACAAGCTCACAACTCGTGCGGCACAAAGTCGCTCACACGCCATATTGTGTCATACTTAGGAACATACCCATGCACCCTTCCGGGACAATTGATGTCCACACATTCCATCGTCGGGTATTTTCCGGATGACACGGTTGTTCTCAGCTCCCTCGGCTCGCCATTGCCCACTTAATTATTGCATCCTGCATATGTCGCTTCGACGGAAACATGGCCCCTACGGCGAGATTGTTACGGTGATACTCCCGGTTAGAATCAAGGCCATCATTGATTGTCATTGCGGACGAAAAGTTGTGATTCCATCTACCGGGAATAGGCACCTCCTCCCCATCATCGGACTCATCGGAATCATCATCATCGGTTTCACCTTCGTATCTTCCTCTTCCATATGATTCTGCCTGTATCCATTTTCTTCGTCACCATCAACCTCACCGTCTTCTCCTGTGTAACCATCACCCTGGCCACTATAAACATCTTCCGCATGGCTTCTCTGTTCAGGCTCGTAACCACCGCCACCGCCGGGTGCTTGACTGCTCTGGCCTGATTCGTAACCACCTCCTCCACTGTAACCGCCTTCAGGAGGCGCTACCTCCTTCGCCACCGGAAGAACTAATGCCACAGGGTTAGTTCCTCTCCTTTCAGACCCTTTTAACCAGCTCACCCACTTAGAGGTATCATCTACAGGCCTCAAATACCACAAAATGTTTGATACCGACTTAGTACACAATGCATGCACACCCACTGTGTGCACTTCAGGATTAAGCCCGAAACATTCTATCAACCAATCCTTCACCTGCTCAATTGTCCATGTTCTAGGAGCAGTCATATTCATCTCTACATATTTGAACTCACTCAGATCAACTCCCATTTCATTTGATCGGACACTACCCATACCATAGTAAAATACTATCTTCACTACATCTATCATCTTTGCTCACCTAAAAAAAATTCGTCCGCATCAACTACTAATACCAGCCCACATAAATACACTAACACTAAAACCAGCATACAATAACCTATACAGTTAATACTAATATGCAAAGATTAGGGTTTACCCTTGTAGCTTGAGCAGCCTCTCCAACAGCAGCAGCACGAACAGCACGCAGCAGCTCAACACCACCAGCAATACACAGCAGCAGCTCAGCCCCTTACACCACCGTCAACCTCCACCACTTCATCACCATTGCTGCTAAACAGCACCACCAAACTCCTCCAAACTCTAACCCATCTGTAGATCGGGCTTCCCTCAACTAATACCAGCAAAATGATGAAGTTTTATTGGCTAAATCAGTGAGGATCTGAGAAAAACGAAGTTTTTGGAGCTCTTTTCGTATGCAGGGGACGAACAGCTAGAGAAAGAAGAAAGAGGAAGGAGGAAGAAAGCGGCTGGGAGCGTCTGCGCGCGGCGCCGAAGAGAAGATGCTCGCGCGGGCCATGCACGGTCGGCCGGCTATCGACCGATCGGCCTGCTAGTGGCCGACAGGCGCTGGTCGGCCTGTCCCCCGTCTGCGCAGCCTGCAGTCGGCCAGCTGCTGGCCGATCGGCCCGCTGCTGACCGGTCGGTCAGCTAGTGTCCGACCAGGTCACACTTTTCAAATTTGGCGAAAACGCGCGCTATTCTTACACTTAAATAAAATATCCGTATTATTTAAGAAAAAATCGCCACGAACATGTACATTCTAAACCCTTTTGTTGTTTTTTTAATTTATAAATATTATATTCTAAATATAGAAGCATATGCTTTTGGGAGTAAAGTTGAAATTTTTGATTTAGTAGCCTGATTTTGTGCAGTGTTTCCCTGTCAGCTTTGATTAATCTCAGAGTCAGAGACTCATATGCGAAAGAACGTCATAGTTATTGTGATTATCTCCTACTACTACTACGTATCTTGGTTCTAGTTCCAATAAATGATGAATAAGGTGAAAATGGAATTCTTTCAATGGGATAGCATGGAGAAAGCCTAGAATGCCGGCGGGCAATATAGTTTTTAGGGTGAGCCTGGTCTTTGCCCGAGTTTGCTCTACCAAAGATTTTTCTATCTATTCATTTGCCTGTGAGTTGGCTGCTATTGGTCAAAAATAGCATTGGCATGTTAAAGAGTTGGCAACAATTAAACAAAAACCAGTTTTCGAATGATTCACTTTGATCACAATCCAAACTACCTTGAAGCTGGCTTGATTCTCTCACGACGTAACATAATTGGGATACTTTTTATTCAGAGTAATTCTACAAATTATTTAAACTAAACTATATAACAAGAGACATGCTAATTAATGTCACTTATTACAAATTTCTATAAATTCAAACCCAATAACAAAAAATTAGGCACATATTGCTAAGTCAATAAGGTAGAGAGTAAAAACTCTTATTGACTTCTGAAATTCTATAATCGTAGAGAGCGTTTCACTACGCGGCGCGCGGACACACGCACATAAGGCATGCCACGGGATTATCTTTGTGGCATGTACACTGTATGTATGTTAGATTTACTTTTGGTAGTGTAGTTTTAAATGACATCTTTTATTCAAAGGTATTTTACAAATAGGTAAAATTAAATGGATGAAGAAAGAGGGCAATATATTTCACCTTAGATTACCGGGTTTTTACAATTTGTAATATTTTGTCCCTCCATTTCATACTACGTGTGGCTGATTTAGTAAAACAGTAACAACTAATATGAAATGGGAGAGTATTTATAAGAGTTATAATATTGTATCTAGTTTCAACAAGATCCACAAAATGTCATAAGAAGTGATTTCGTGTCGACTTTTTTTCTTTTTATCAAGGCCTAGTGGAACTAATTTTTGATACGGAGTAGAAAAAACTTTATAGTAGTATTAGAAATTAATACCCCTCCAGTACAAATTAGTCTGTTATTCCACATAAGTGGACATGATATACCCTTTCTTCCCTACATTTTGTTATTATCATGGCCGCACTTAGAAAGAGACCTTATCCTGCCAGCGGTCACTATCTCAGCACAGCCGGCGGGTTAGCTTCATCTGATCTGATCCTTCCCGCTTTCGCCATCAGTAAACTACCATCGCATTCACGGCACGTCGGCACCCACATGGCCCCACTGTCAGTCAAACAGCCAAGCATCACAAAACCACCCTCCCGGCCCTCCCCGCCCACCGGAAACCGGCGACTCCACCACCAAGCTACCAGCCGTCCAGCCCTGACCGAGCGAGAGGAGACCAAGAGAACTCGCCATGGAGGCGACACGGCCGGCGCGGAGCGACCCGCACTTGCCGCCGGAGGAGGCCGCCCGGGCGGAGGCGCAGGTGCGCGGGTACTTCGACAGCATCGCCCCGACGCGCCCTGCCAAGCCGCCGCGCAGCGACCCGTCGGACGCCGCCCCGGGCTGCGCCGAAGTGGCCGCTGCGGGCGATCCGCCGGAGCTGCGCAAGCTCCGCGACCTCGAGGCCAAGGCCCCCCAGGTGAAACGCCTCTTTCTCCTCGTGTTCAAGGAGTTCGTTGGGACTGTTGAACTGGTCAATGTAACGCGTGCTGCGTTGTCGTGCGCAGAAGCTGCTGCTGGACGGCGGGGATGCGAGCGGGGAAGAGCACGTGGAGACGCAGTATTACCATGGGATCAACTGCATCGACAAGCAGCATCACACGGTGAGCTTGGATGTTTGTGTGATTGTGTAGTCCGTACTCTGTTAATGTGACATGCGCAGCAATGTCTGTACTCTCTAGGTGTTTCATGGCTGCCTTGTGTTTTTCAGAGTATATGGCATTTAGTATATTTCAGGACCCTTGATAGAACCAATTACTAAATCTTTTACCAACGCTAGAGCAGTTCCATCGGAAAAAAAAATCGAGTTCTGTTGGCTGCCTAACATAATTACACTGACCAAAGCACTGCAATAAGCTAGATCAAATAAGCCCAATACCACTGCAGACATATAAGTCGGGAACATCATCCGTTAAGGATTACAAGTGGCATTCATGCTCACATGTTAGCGAGGCATTGGGTATATTTTGTTGGTTTCAGTTTCCACTGCAATTTCAGCACACTGGCCCTCCGAGGTGCTACCAGTTCCCTTAGTAACCATCTGTTAAAAGGGCTAGCATTTAGAAAAAAAAAAACAAGTGCATCCAGAGATTTTTTTTTATGTTGAATACAGGTTAATCATGATATATGAATGCATCCAGAGTCCTGGATTTTCATTCCATTTTGTCTCTTCGTAATTGACAACTAGGAGGTTAGATGTGTATGGCACTGACACAGCTATCTGTAATATCTGATCTTGTCGAACCATGTTGATTACTCTCATTGGGAGCTCGGATATTCAACGCTTGCGCACCTGAAGCTCATGATGCTTTTTCCCACTGATGTCTATTAAAGAATACCCTACATAACAGCTGGTAGCCCTATGAGGCTATGAGAGCACAGTAAATTTCGTGCGCCGCCGATTTTCTCGAATGTGGTAGCAGTAAATGTCCAGCAGTGTGCCACCAATAGATCATTTTTCATCTCAGATGCACTCCCCACTGAAACTTGCTAGACTATTTGTGATGTTTGTCATCATTTTTGCAAACAACATTGTGTCATAGTGCTGTGTGCAAAAAATATTTGAAACCTGGTCAAAGCCTACTTGTTGCACTTAACATTGGAAAAAGGGAAAGGGTCAATCTTCCTCAAAAAAATTGAAGACCCAGGGTGCCAAAGTCCCTAAGTATATGTTAGTGCTCAGAGGGAGAAAATGACCAACAATGGAAAGATTTTGTACCCTGTTTGTTGCAGGTCTACTTGGTACATACTTCTGCCAATTTGCCAGTTCCTCTGCAGTTGCCTGGCCAGTTATAGGAATACAGGTAGTTTTTTACGTGTCTTGGAAGATTGGTCTTGATTTAGATGTTACTGAGCCAGTAGTGGTTTAAAGAATTCTTAGAACTGTCATTGAAAAGCTTGATCATCAGGCAATTGTAGCTGGTACAAGTACGCACTGTGTTGAAGCTCTTAGATCTAGCAGTTCATTGCATATGCTCAGTGGTATGGAAAACATTCAAGATATTGCAGGCTAGCAAAGGAGTATTGGTACTCGTTGGGAATTTGGGAAGTTCTAGTAGAGATATCTTGCACAGTATGTACTTGATATCATTCAGATCAGGGGAAGTGATTGTTTGCTTTATCCAGTTGATATTTTGGTGGTAATTCTGGTTGTGACACGATGTGCATTCTGCAACATCTCTCTATGACCATCTAATTCTCAGGTTGATAGTTTTTCTTTGCAGACTGGCACGGGCTTTATCAAAGTGGAAAGATCCAACACCAACACTAGCTTCCTCGGTGTAACAACTGTGGCGTACTCATCCAACAACGTTGTTCGTCGCATGAGCAACCCTGCAACAAATGATTGGATACCATCCTCAGAGACGGTATAATATCAAAGCACGTGTGAATCTCTGCCACTAAGTTTCATACAGCCAATTTATAATGGACCCTGTGTTCTGCTTCCAGGTTATTCCAGTTTCAAACAAGCCTAGCAGGAGTGACTTTGACCTGGCTCCGTCGCCCATTTGAATTATTGTCAGTCATTTGGGGTAATAAAGTGCATCATGATGCAACCACCTATGTATATAAGGAGAAGGCATCTGAATGCTGCAATGGCTGTTACCATTGTTCAGGTTTTTTTTTTAACGAAGGCAAAAGCTAGAATTGTGACTCTTTTTTTTTTGCGGGTAACCTGAATGGACGAACGAATAAAACAGTGGATTGAGCAACATAGTTGTCAATTACTGGTACCTATCTTTGTGCAAGATTGTTGAATTGTTAGCTTCCTACTAGGAGAGATCTGATCATCTGGCCTCATTTAGGAAAGCAAGAGAAAGAGAATGATAATTTCATTTAGGAAAGCAAGAGAAAGAGAATGATAATTTCGTTGAATAATCTCTGTGTTCCCTACTTTTTCCATTATACAAAGACGCTGCACTCGGTTTTATATGCAGAACCAACAATTCGATCTTACTTTTATTCATTTCTTGGCTCTGTACAGGGTGCCTGAGACAAGGCATTTTACAGGCTGTACTTGTACACTTAATTATACACGAAAAGAATAGTTTGTTTCAGCTCAGTCAAAAATCAGGTCTCCTGTGGCGTAGGTGTTGTAGAAAATGGTGGCGCTGAAGTAAAGCACCGCCGTGAGGGTGAGGAAGGCCTGGAACGATCCGAGCCACTGGACGAAGTAACCTGCTCCTACAGTGCTAACTATGGCAGCCACCACCCCGATGCCATTGGTCATGCCTATTCAAGCAAGAAATATCAGACACAAGAGATGAAGAAATGCATTGTAGGAATATGGATGTTCTGTACTGATGCTCTCAAATTTGTGTACATACCGTGCAAAGATCCAGCGTATTGAGGGGCAATGTCCTGATGGAAGAATCGTGAAGAAAACACATTGGGTCAGATTGAAGTACAGCGATGGAGTACTTTCAGTGGAGATGATAGGATCAGGATATGAGGGGACATGAACATATACCTGTACATTACAGAAATACCCAGCTTGACTGCAGGAACTCAAACCCAAGGCAGCGGTCATGATAACTGCCGCGACTGATGGTGTTTGAGCGAATCTTAAACATAGCAATGACACACCTGGGCCGATAAAACCAATTGACTGCACCAGGCAAAGAGAGTGTTGGTATTGTGATGAGTCTTATGTTTCAGCTCTTGCATTTTGTTAGTAAACTCTATTTATATAAGGCTATTCAGATGATTCTCTTACCTGCATAATTTTCCGAACCCGCACGGTAGAGACGCCAGATTTGATCAAGTAATCTGCAGAAGCTCCTGCAACATATCCTGATAGAGCCATGACGGCCCAAGGTATGGCGCTGAACCATGCAGCTTGTTTCAAATTGACATCATATACCTGTTGGGATAATAGTCACAAATAACAGCTTATAAAAGAGTTGTGAGCAGACCTATCAGAATGATTTAGAAGCTTAGATGACATACATACCATTTTGAAGTACACCGGCATCCATGATAGTAGGACAAAATAGCCCTGCATGGTATTTTGAATTTGTAAATGTTAATATCTAGACAGTAGCATCACCAAATTTAATTGTGATTGTCCGTCATTCTTACCCAGTTGTTTATCACATTAGCTACAATGATGGCCCACATTCCCATCTTTGAGAACACTTCCCTTAAAGATGGAAATTTGTCGCCTTTGACTTTTGATTTACTTCGTCCAGCTAGTATCAGTTGCAGCTCAGATTTGCTTATAGTACGGCTGTCGATAGGGTCACTTTCTACATTCAACAGCCATACAGCGATCCACAGGTAACCAAGTGATGCGAAGAAAGCAAATGTTCCAGCGAGGCCTATATGTGACATGATGATCGGTGTTGCTAGGAAGCTTACGACGTTTCCAAGATGGAATCCTCCCATGGAAATGCCAACAGCAGTGGCACGTTCATGCGTTGGAAACCACCTGTTCCATGATAATAAAAAAGAAAATTAAGAGCCTGAATTGAAGCTGCATTTGATTGCATCAATATATGTAGCGGATGTTTCTTTTTTTTTCTATATGCTGCAACAAATAGAATTAGTAGCTGCTGAGATGCTATCAATGAAAAGAGAGCAGTCTGAAATACTCGAAAGTATACTCTCCTAGCAGTTAAAATTATAGCATCTACTACTATGATTGATCCATCCTAGCAGTTAAAATAGTTTGGCTTGTGCTGCTCCAAGTGTTGCTCGAGATTAATGTTTTGGCCTGATCCACTTTAAGCATCAGAGATGAAACGATGCTTCAATCAGGTTATTTGAAGCCAATGCTGAGTAAATTCAATGAGTGATATGAGTAAGTTTAGATATGAGGGGAGGAGGCGTTTTGGCTCATAGGAGCAAATGCTCCCATTATACAAAATAATTAAAAAATAATTTTAAAAATGGTAAAAAATTCTGACATAATTTTTTTGGTGTACATCATGACATTCTATGTTAGTGCACAAGTTTTCGTGGAGAAACAACATTTTATATGACGTGTACAAAAAAACAAAAAAATGTCCTGTACGTAGTCATGTTATAGCATCAAAATTTGTCTTTTTTACAGGAGCCACAAATTTTTTTAGTTTTTTTTGAAAACTTGTGTACGAACATAAAATGTGTAGATGTACATGTAAAAATTTATTTTAGAATTTTTTGACACTTCAAAATGTTGATTCACATAATGGGAGCAAATGCTCCTATGAGCCAAAGTGAATATCCCAGATATGAGGTGCTTACTTGGGTAAGAAAGTGCTCATTGTCGGAAACGCGACACCTTCTGCAATTCCAAAGAGCACACGCACAGCAAGCAACACAACAGCAGATTGAGAAGCAGCCCACGGAGTCAGAAAAGTGGCCAAGGACCAGAGTGCGGCAGCACCTGCCATGACCTTCTTCCCTCCGTATTTGTCTGCCAAAGCTCCTCCAACCATGGATGAGAAAACATATCCCCACAGAAACGATGACTGCAACAGTGGTGGGAAGATTTAGTCTCAAGTCAGCCAATTTGGACATCATCAAACCATGCACGATATGACAGTAAGGTACTTGTGTTTGTTTTGGTAGTTATTTATTGGTATATTGACAAATTGATCATAGGAGAACGAGTGCTTGTCTAGGGTTCAAGCTTATTGCTTGTTACTAAGGCTCAAGCATTCGTATCTCCAACTAAAGTAGAGTATACATTCAGCATTAATTCATATACCACATCATTGTACGCTTGATGACATCTAGTCTAGTAACTAGTGTTGCAATGGTGAGCCTCAAGAGGCAGCTGCTGATGCAACCAATCTTCAGTCACCAGGTAAAACTGAAGTCCAATGTTCCTTATTGAATTGTCAAATTTGAAGCGTAAAAATCAGCAAACGGTAACACCTCAAGTTGCTGAATTTACCCTATGTAGTATGTACCGCTTGCTAAATTTTGGTGTCTTCCGCGAAATTGACACCTGAAATTACTACCTATATGGAGGTCACCACAAGCAGTCTGAACTTGATGCTTATTATAAAATGTAATGGTCATGCAGTAGTAGCTGGCACTGCCTGGCAGCCTGGCTTATAAAATGTAGAGAATGCTTCAGCCGATCGCGCATCGGGTCTGAACTTAATGCATAGTTGACTTCGTTAAGCAGTGACGAAGCTCAACAAACGGCTGGAACCTTTTGTTGTTAGCAAATTCTTGCTTAATGTTTGAGCAAAGTGTCCTTTACTTCACTTATTCTGCAAACTAACATATGAGCAAGGAAGTAAACTGGACAGGGAAAGGAGACGCGATCGTGGGCGGCGGGGGCAGTACCTGGACGATGCCGACGAATGAGCTGGACCAGCCGTGCTGCGCGGCGAGCGGCACGACGGCGACGGACATGACGACGCGGTCGGCGTTGCAGAGCAGCATGACGGCCGCCAT
Source organism: Lolium rigidum (assembly GCF_022539505.1). NCBI lineage: Eukaryota > Viridiplantae > Streptophyta > Magnoliopsida > Poales > Poaceae > Lolium > Lolium rigidum. Next base: position 256,892,236 of record NC_061511.1, read on the forward strand.
GAGCGCCACCGCCTTCACCCGCTCCGGCAGCGCAGGCACGCTGGGCACGGCGGCGGCGGCGGCGGCGTGACTGACCCCATCCAGGCTGGCGCTGCACATGGCGGCGACATCCCGCCTGCCCATTTGCCTCCTCGCGCTCCCGCCATCTCCGACCAAACCGGCAACGGCGCCGTCGCCCCTGCCGCTGCTGCTGGCAGCACAGCCGACACCTCTGCTGCTGCAACCATCCGCAGCGGAGGGCAAGGAAGAAGAACAAGAAGCGGATATGCGCAGGCTTCTCGGCTCCAAGCTGGCCGCCCCGAGCCTGGCGGATCTGTACCTGGCCGGGCCCGCCGCCGGCTTCACGGACACGCACGATCTCACCGACGCCATGACCGGAAAAGCTGCTGAGAGATGCGCGGGGATCAGACTCAGAGCATGGTGGTGCAGCAGGCCGTGGGTGGCGATCGATGGGGGGCAGCAAGCGGTAACAGTATGATTGCTGGGCTGGGTTGGTGGTATAAATTAGGACCTCGGCTCGGGACGGGGAGGACGAAAGGTGGTAGGTTGCGTCGCGGAACGGATCCGAGTCAGTCAGAGCGGGGTTGTTAGCGTAGCGGTGATGCGATCAGGGAAATGGTCAAGGTAATTTTCTGGCTGGGTGGCGCCGTCGGGAGACCGGTGGGGGCACCTACCCGGCGGCCCCGGCCGGCTGCCGCGCCGAGTCGCCACCTACCCAGCCCAGCGACCGGAAAGCCGGGAGGAGCGCTGAGACGGTGGCGGGGAGCGGCCGATGGGCACTGTTTCTGTTGAAAATGGAAGGCGAGATTGGACTTCACTGCACTAAAAAAATTACTCCCTCCAGTCAATGTACTCAACTTTGTTTAGATTTCTATTTATCTAGTTAAATTTTTAGACTAGATGCATGGAAATCTAGATAAAGTTGAGTCCACTAATATAGACCGGAGGAAGTAAGCGCTTTTTTTTTTGTGAATCAAGAGTTTTTATAAATTCACCGGCAGGAGTACAATCACTCACGGGAGTGTTAGTAAGAAAATCTGGATTATAATTGATCCATAGGCATCCCCTCCTAGCACTACTAGCTTATTTATCACATACGTAGTAAGTGTGAGCAACATTATTTGCATCACGCCTAACAACCAAAATGCTAAAACTAGTAAAAGCCCTTCTAATTTCTCTGACTGACGGATTGATCTTAGTTCTGACCTATTATCAATCCTTAGAGTTGCAAAAATTGGCAGCCATCTGAGAGTCACTCTCAATGATAATGCGAGTGTAGCCCCTTCTCATGTGCCAATCTGATTCCTTCGCGGGTCGATATTACCTCCATTGACAAGGAACTCACCACGTGTTCAAACCAAAAGACTTGACCCCGAATCATTGTCCCATGGTGATCACGTACCACCGAGCCCACACTTCCTGACTTAGACTCATCATGGAAGCTAGCGTCTGTATTGATTTTTATTACTCCTTCATCGGGTGGACTCCATCTCTTTTTCTTCCCTATCACCCTACTTGGCTTCCGGCGAACCGTCTAAGCAAGATCTAAGAGTATCTCCAGCCGCGTCCCCCAAACCATCACTAAAGAGATTTGGGACGCGTTGGATAAAAAATGCTCTCAGCCGCGTGCCCCAAAGCCTCTTTTTATCCGGCGCGGTCCATTACGGTGTCCGGCGCCCCGAGCCCGTCCCCGCCCCACAGGGGACGCTGCGAGCACGCCGGACACAACGAAGAGCGACGCGAGGAGTGGTGGGGCTGACGCGTCAGCGGCACATTGAAGTTTAACCTAACCGTCGCCTACCTCGCGATGGAAGTTAATTGGCGCGCAGCGACGATGCAGTTCCTGCAGAGGCGCAGCGAAGCGTCTCATCGCTCCGCCGCCTCACTCCATCCTATAAAAAAGGTCGCTCTCTCATCTTCCCTCACACACAAGCCCTAGCGCCTCTCTCCCCAACCCTAGCCGCCACCATCTCATTAAGAGTCGACGCCATGTCTGCTAGAGGCGGAGGCCGAGCTCGCGGCCGTGGTCGTGGTCATGGCCGCGGCAGAGCTGCACGCTCGCCGTCGCCTGCGACGCCGTCGTCTTCATCATCGGACATGCAGGAGGAGGAGCGGCAAGTGTTGTTCGAGTTCGTCGTTGTCCTCAAGGGCGACCCACTCGGCATCCAGAGGCTGCCGGACAAGTTCGCCGACTTCGTCGCCGGCGACGAGCTGTCCTCGCTGCATTGCTGCCGGTGGATTGCGGACGTGATCTTCGACGCGCGCGACAAGATGTACCTCCACACCGGCTGGGAGAAGTTCGCGCGCTACCACCACCTCAAAGCCGGCTTCATGCTCACGTTCTCCTACCTTGGCGAGGCCGACATGAGCATCAAGGTGTTCGACGAGACGCGCTGCTGCAGGCACTACCACGGCGATAACGCCGAGGAGGACGACGACTGAGTGTTGTTTTTTTCGCAGCAAAAATTTGCACGGAGGTTTCTGGTTATTATTCCTCGAAAGAACCAACAGGTGTACCGTCAACAGCTGGATTTTATAGTTTGGGTGACTGGGAGTGCCTGCGAGTATTCTTTCTTGGTAGCGAACACACGAAATATGTGATGCAAACACTAGTTAGATTTCGTTATTTTGCAATGTTTTATATTTATGTCAACCATTGTTTAAACTATGTATTAGTTTGTGGAAACCATATTCCCAATTATGTATTAGTTTGTGAAATGTTTCTTCTCTCTACTGAAATAAAAATGCAAAAAAAAAAGAGAGTATTTTAATGTTTAAAAAAAATTGGGGGCGTCGTTTGGGGGACGCGGCTGGGGAGCGACGTCCCCCAAACGCTACACGAATAAAACATGTTCTCAAACGCTCGATCCGGCGTCATTTAGGGACGTTATGGAGAACGCGACTGAAGATGCTCTAAGGTGGTCCGCATGACTCATCGGACTGAACCGGTTACACTGCGTCCACCAGATCCATGCTTCCTGACGTTTCTCCCCTGCCAAACTGCCCAACATCCACATAAGATCATGTTGGTATGCGACTCCAAAAGCAGCTTGTTATCAATCAGGTCCACTCAATTTTATGTAGATTTAGGTATATGTAGATATAATTTTGGTATATATTACATTTATAATTAGAAAAAATTAAAATGATTATTTCTGAACAGAAAGAGTATGTACTAGTCTGGCTATGTATGGTCAAGAGTCAAGACCATGTGTATGGTGGTCTTGGTTGACATTTCATACTGGGACGTTGTTGTGCGTGTGCGCCAAGATCTGGTACCATGACTAGCGGTGCGAAACGTCCGACGCAAGCTAAGAAACATGACTGACTGTCTCTCTTGCCGCGGTCAGTCAAACAAATAGTGTTATCAGGATTTTACTGCTCATATTTTGACCAAGGAAATATCAAAACAAAAATGCAGTCCAAGGAAATATTATAGTTTTGTTGACGGCCAAAAGACTTGAAAGGTGAATTTCGGGTGCAGACCAAGTGCACGTGTTTGTTTGGTCAGCCTCCATCCATTCAACGTTGTCTGTTGTGGTACAACGGAAGATAGATACAGATGCCATTACGGCAAGCCAGACAAATGTTTGTTTCTAGCTAGGATGTCAGATGTCGAGATTGTTATGAAATTATGGCAGTTCGCCACTTTTGACCTGTCATGTTTCAAAAGTTTGTACGAGTCCTTTTTCAAACGGACCCATACCGTTTTACCATTCAATTGTCATGTTGGAGAAACTAACCTAGTTAAGGATGGCAACGGGTAGGATATAGCAATATCATATTCATACCTGGGCACAAAATTCTACTCGTATTTGTACCCGCAGTTATATCAACACACATAGCCAATGGTACACCAAGTGGATACCCAGTGGTAGTCAAATTGTACACAAATTTACATTCGTTGATAACACATTTGAAAAAAAAAACAATTATCTCAACTCGATACAGGTAGTTGAGTATATAACAATTATCAAAATTTAAAAATCACAATCTAATACTCCTAACTCATAAGTCAACATGCTAGATTAGACGATTCCCACAAGGCTACTCAGCTGCACAGGTCTGCATGTCATTATAAACTGGTCGGGTATGGATATACCAAACGAATACAAACCTATACATATGCTCTACCCGTGACTTAATGGGTAGGGTATGGGTACTATCCATGCCCATGGGTATAAAAATCTATCCATACCCAACCCATATAGGTATGATGTCCATGGTTACCTTTACCTATAAGTAACATTGCAACCCTTAGACTTCACCAACTAACAAAAGGATGGGACATTATGAAATTGTGCTTATGTTAGATCTGGATGGACAATTAATAAAACGGATAACAATACCTAACCGCGCTTCCATTAATTAAACCTCCCGTTCCCAAAATGATTCAGATTTTTTAAACCTTTTTTTGAATTACTATTCTTTTGGATGTATGGGGTGTTTCGCACCCATGATCGAGCATGGATCTCTCCCGGACGTGATTTTTTGGCACATGGTAAACCCCAAAATTCGTAGTAATTTAAAAATTGAAAAAACCCGAATCCTCATGGAAACAAAAAAAAGACCAAGTAGTGTACTCGTATAAATTGTTTGGACTTGAAATTATTCCCGTGGCATCCTGGACAAGAAAGACAAATTTATGACAAATATAGTGTGAATAGTACATTGATGTGGAGATTTTTTTATTTTGTCTTTTTTACCAAGGATATAATAATAGTAATTCCCATGTGAAATATTATAACAAGTACAATACTTGATCTTTTTTGTTCCCAGAAGATTCAGATTTTGTTAACCTTTTTTTAAATTACGGTTTTTATTCGGATGTATGGGGTGTTTGGCACCCATGGTCGAGCATGGATGTATGTCCCTCCCGGGCGTGAATTTTTAGACCCCATAAACCCCGAAATTTGTAGTAATTTCAAAAAATTGAAAAAAATCTGAATCCTCCAAGAAACAAAAAAAAAAGACCAAGTATTATACTCGTATAAAATTGTTTGGGCTCGAAATGATTCCCATGGTATTGTGGGAAAAAAAGATAGTACATGGACGTGGGGATTTTCGATTTTGTCTTTTTTACCAAGGATACAATAATAATAATTCCCACATGAAATATTTTTATACAACTATAATACTTGATCATTTCTTGTTCCCTAAAGGATTCAGATTTGTTTAACCTTTTTTAAATTATTGTTTTCTTGGATGTATGGAGTGCTTGACACACAATGAGCATGGATGTATTTTCCCTCCCGTGGCTCTCTACATTTGCAAGGATGCGGAGACTGGACTACCACGTCTATGATCAGTCTTTTAGAATGGTTCATACTGGTTACTTGGCGCTCGAGTATCCAAGAATATGTTTATGGCCTTCAGTGGTTTTGGGGCTACATGATTAAAGCACATAACTACCAGATGTGATTGGGTCTAACAAAGTGATAGAGAAAGGAGTTTTCATGTTATTCTTGGGGCTAGGCTAGTAGGCTCCCCATTTTGAAAAAAAAGAAAATGAAAGTATATTGTTTGAGTCTGGTAGGTACCGTGCTATCCCGTGCTACCACGAAAGTGTATCCTGTACTTCTAAGCTTGAACTGCTACTACTAGCTCCTGATACTCCCCAATTCTTGAAAGCGCTAAAAGACATGAAAAAATCATAAGAAAATAATATCACGACACTACGTATATCAATCATGTCACACGACTGTTCAAACCTATAAGCACAACTTTAGGAAAGAAAAAAACTAGCTAGTTTAAATTGGGATGTGAACTCGGCTCATCAACACTTATCGCTGAATTTGTTTTTGTAGTTTCCGGTGGTGCATATTCCGTTGATTGTTCAACTTTGTGGCATAATACATAAATTGTGTTGGCATTGTGAATCTATTTGACGAAAAGATGCATCTTATAAGTTGGCCAGAGCATATGGATGTACCCAATGTTGGGATTCGTAGCATAGAAAACAAAAAAATTCCTACCGCAAGAACGAATAACAAGCCAAGATCCAATCTAGAAGATGGTAGCAACGAGAAGATCATGAGACTAACCCTCGAAGAGTTCCAAAACCTACGAGATTAGATCTCGTTGTTGCTGAAGATGATCACTTGCCGCTCTCAAAAGCGCGTAGAAGATCTTGACGGTGCCACAGTTGGGCAGCACCTCCGTACTCGGTCACACGTTCGGTGTTGATGACGACGTCCTTCTCCCCGTTCCAGCGGGCAGCGGAAGTAGTAGATCCTCCTCGGAATCCCGACAGCACGACGACATGGTGTCGGTGGCGGTGGAGATCTCCGGCAGGGCTTCGCCTAAGCTCTACGGGAGAGGTGGGAGGAGGGAGGCGGCTAGGGTTTGGGAGAGGGGGCGCCGGCCTGGGAGCCCTTGGGGGGTGATGTCTACGGGAGCTTCTATTCTTGTAGACAGTGTTGGGCCTCCAAGAGCAGAGGTTTGTAGAACAGCAGCAAGTTTCCCTTAAGTGGATCACCCAAGGTTTATCGATCTCAGGGAGGAAGAGGTCAAAGATATCCCTCTCATGCAACCCTGCAACCACAAAGCAAGAAGTCTCTTGTGTCCCCAACACACCTAATAGGTGCACTAGTTCGGCGAAGAGATAGTTAAATACAGGTGGTATGAATAAGTAGTAGCAACGACACCAGAAAAGTGCTTTGCCCAGGACAGTAAACAAGCAGTAGTAACGCAGCAGTAGTAACGAAGCAGTAGTAACGCAGTAAAACAGTAAACAAGTAGCGATAGAAGTATTTAGGAACAAGGCCTAGGGATTAGACTTTCACTAGTGGACATTCTCAACTTTGATCACATAACAGAACAGATAAATGCATACTCTACACTCTTGTTGGATGATGAACACATTGCGTAGGATTACACGAACCCTCAATGCCGGAGTTAACAAGCTCCACAATAATGCTCATATTTTAGTAACCTTTAGTGTAAGATAGATCAAAAGACTAAACCAAGTACTAACATAGCATGCACACTTTGTCACCTTCATGCATATGTAGGAGGAATAGATCACATCAATATTATCATAGCAATAGTTAACTTCGCAATCTACAAGAGATCATGATCATATCATAAACCAAGTACTAACACGGTGCACACACTTGTCACCTTTGCACACGTGCGGGAGGAATAAAACTACTTTAATAACATTGCTAGAGTAGCACATAGATAAATTATGATACAAACACATTGCAATCATAAAGAGATATAAATAAGCACCTCACTATGCCATTCAACGGTGAATAAGTATTCCGTGAAATATAGCCTAAGAGACCCACACGGTGCACACACTCGTCACCTTTACACACGTGGGACAAGGAGTCTCCGGAGATCACATAAGTAAAACTCACTTGACTAGCATAATGACATCTAGATTACAAGCATCATCATATGAATCTCAATCATGTAAGGCAGCTCATGAGATTATTGTATTGAAGCACATAGGAGAGAGATGAACCACATAGCTACCGGTACAGCCCAGAGCCTCGATGGAGAACTACTCCCTCCTCATGGGAGCAGCAGCGGTGATGAAGATGGCGGTGGAGATGGCAGCGGTGTCGATGGAGAAGCCTTCGGGGGCACTTCCCCGCTCCGGCGGGGTGCCGGAACGGAGACTCCTGTCCCCGGATCTTGGCTTCGCGATGGCGGCGGCTGCGGAAGGTTTTCCGTATCGTGGTTCTTCGCCTCGGGGTTTTCTCGACGGAGGCTTTAAATAGGCGAAGAGGCGGCGCGGGAGGGTCGAAGGGGTGGCCACACCATATGGCGGCGCGGCCGGGGCCTGGGCCGCGCCGGCCTATGGTGCGGGGGCCCAATGCCCCCCTCCGGTCCTTCCCGGGTGTTCTGGATGCTTCCGGTGAAAATAGGAACACGGGTCTTCGTTTCGTCCAATTCGAGAATATTTCGTTACTAGGATTTCGAAACCAAAAACAGCGAGAAAACGAGAGCTGGCACTTCGGCATCTTGTTAATAGGTTAGTTCCGAGAAAATGCACGAATATGACATAAAGTGTGCATAAAACATGTAGGTATCATCAATAATATGGCATAGAACATAAGAAATTATCGATACGTCGGAGACGTATCAAGCATCCCAAGCTTAGTTACGCTCGTCCCGAGCAGGTAAAACGATAACAAAGATAATTTCTGAAGTGACATGCCATCATAACCTTGATCATACTATTTGTAAACATATGTAGTGAATGCAGCGATCAAAACAATGGTAATGACATGAGTAAACAAATGAATCATAAAGCAAAGACTTTTCATGAATAGTACTTCAAGACAAGTATTAATAAGTCTTGCATAAGAGTTAACTCATAAAGCAATAAATCAAAGTAAAGGTATTGAAGCAACACAAAGGAAGATTAAGTTTCAGCGGTTGCTTTCAACTTGTAACATGTATATCTCATGGATAATTGTCAACATAGAGTAATATAACAAGTACAATATGCAAATATGTAGGAATCAATGCACGGTTCACACAAGTGTTTGCTTCTTGAGGTGGAGAGAGATAGGTGAGCTGACTCAACATAAAAGTAAAGAGAATGGTCCTTCAAAGAGGAAAGCATCGATTGCTATATTTGTGCTAGAGCTTTTATTTTGAAAACATGAAACAATTTTGTCAACGGTAGTAATAAAGCATATGAGTTATGTACATTATATCTTACAAGTTGCAAGTCTCATGCATAGTATACTAATAGTGCCCGCACCTTGTCCTAATTAACTTGGACTACCGGATCTTTGCAATGCACATGTTTTGACCAAGTGTCACAATGGGGTACCTCCATGCCGCTTTGTACAAAGGTCTAAGGAGAAAGCTCGCATTTTGGATTTCTCGCTTTTGATTATTCTCAACTTAGACATCCATACAGGGACAACATGGACAACGAGATAATGGACTCCTCTTTAATGCATAAGCATGTGGCAACAATTATTATTCTCATATGAGATTGAGGATATATGTCCAAACTGAAACTTCCACCATGAATCATGGCTTTAGTTAGCGGCCCAAAGTTCTTCTCTAACAATATGCATGCAACCATGAAGGTGGTAGATCTCTCTTGCTTCAGACAAGACGGACATGCATAGCAACTCACATGATATCCAACAAAGAATAGTTGATGGCGTCCCCAGAAAACATGGTTATCGCACAACAAGCAACTTAATAAAAGATAAAGTGCATAAGTACATATTCAATACCACAATAGTTTTTAAGCTATTTGTCCCACGAGCTATATATTGCAAAGGTGAATGATGGAATTTTAAAGGTAGCACTCAAGCAATTTACTTTGGAATGGCGGATAAATACCATGTAGTAGGTAGGTATGGTGGACACAAATGGCATAGTGGTTGGCTCAAGTATTTAGGATGCATGAGAAGTATTCCCTCTCGATACAAGGTTTAGGCTAGCAAGGCTATTTGAAACAAACACAAGGATGAACGGTACAGCAAAACTCACATAAAAGACATATGGTAAACATTATAAGACTCCATACCGTCTTCCTTGTTGTTCAAAACTCAATACTAGATGTTATCTAGACTCTAGAGAAACCAAATATGCAAACCAAATTAGCAAGCTCTAAGTATTTCTTCATTAATGGGTGCAAAGTATATGATGCAAGAGCTTAAACATGAGCACAACAATTGCCAAGTATCAAATTATCCAAGACATTTTAGAGTTACTACATGTATCATTTTCCAATTCCAACCATATAACAATTTAACGAAGAAGAAACTTCGCCATGAATACTATGAGTAGAGCCTAAGGACATATTTGTCCATATGCTACAGCGGAGCGTGTCTCTCTCCCATAAAGTGAATGCTAGGATCCATTTTATTCAAACAAAACAAAAAAACAAAAACAAACCGACGCTCCAAGCAAAGTGCATAAGATGTGACGGAATAAAAATATAGTTTCGGGGGAGGAACACGATAATGTTGTCGATGAAGAAGGGGATGCCTTGGGCATCCCCAAGCTTAGACGCTTCAGTCTTCTTAGAATATGCAGGGGTGAACCACGGGGCATCCCCAAGCTTAGAGCTTTCACTCTCCTTGATCATATTGCATCATACTCCTCTCTTGATCCTTGAAAACTTCCTCCACACCAAACTCGAAACAACTCATTAGAGGGTTAGTGCATAATAAAAATTCACATGTTCAGAGGTGACACAATCATTCTTAACACTTCTGGACATTGCATAAAGCTACTTGGACATTAGTGGATCAAATAAATTCATCCAACATAGCAAAAGAGGCAATGCGAAATAAAAGACAGAATCTGTCAAAACAGAACAGTCCGTAAAGATGGATTTTATTAGGCCACCAGACTTGCTCAAACGAAAATGCTCAAATTGAATGAAAGTTGCGTACATATCTGAGGATCACTCAAGTAAATTGGCATAATTTTCTGAGTTACCTACAGAGAATTAGACCCAGATTCGTGACAGCAAAGAAATCTGGAACTGCACAGTAATCCAAATCTAGTACTTACTTTACTATCAAAGACTTTACTTGGCACAACAAAACTCAAAACTAAGATAAGGAGAGGTTGCTACAGTAGTAAACAACTTCCAAGACACAAATATAAAACAAAGTACTGTAGCAAAATAACACATGGGTTATCTCCCAAGAAGTTCTTTCTTTATAGCCGTTAAGATGGGCTCAGCAGTTTTAATGATGCACTCGCAAGAAATAGTATTTGAAGAAAAAGAGAGCATCAAGAGGCAAATTCAAAACACATTTAAGTCTAACATGCTTCCTATGCATGGGAATCTTGTAAATAAACAAGTTCATGAAGAGCAAAGTAACAAGCATAGGAAGATAAAACAAGTATAGCTTCAAAAATTTCAGCACATAGAGAGGTGTTTTAGTAACATGAAAATTTCCACAACCATATTTTCCTCTCTCATAATAACTTTCAGTAGCAACATGAGCAAACTCAACAATATAACTATCACATAAATCATTCTTATCATGAGTCTCATGCATAAAATTATTACTCTCCACATAAGCATAATCAATTTTATTAGTAGTAGCGGGAGCAAATTCAACAAAGTAGCTATCATTATTATTCTCATCAAGTGTAGGAGGCATAGTATAATCACAATAAAATTTACTCTCCATAGTAGGTTGTACCAAAAGACCACTATTATAATCATCACAAATAGGAGGCAAAGTATCATCAAAGAAGATTTTCTCCTCAATGCTTGGGGGACTAAAAATATCATGAAAACCAGCTTCCCCAAGCTTAGAACTTTCTATATCATTATCAACAATGGTGTTCAAAGCGTTCATACTAATATTACTACCGAGCATGCAAATAAGATTTCATAGGTTTTTTAATTTTCGCATCAAACAATCCATGTTTTAAATCAGGAAATAGAATAAGAAGCTCACTCTTGTACATTATGCCAAACTAGTGTAAACAAGAAACAACAAGATGCAATTGCAGGATCTAAAGGAAATAGCTTTGAGCACACACACAACGGCGCCGGAAAAGTGCTTGATGTCTACGGGAGCTTCTATTCTTGTAGACAGGTGTTGGGCCTCCAAGAGCGAGAGGTTTGTAGAACAGCGACAAGTTTCCCTTAAGTGGATCACCCAAGGTTTATCGATCTCGGGGAGGAAGAGGTCAAAGATATCCCTCTCATGCAACCACTGCAACCACAAAGCAAGAAGTCTCTTGTGTCCCCAACACACCTAATAGGTGCACTAGTTCGGCGAAGAGATAGTGAAATACGAGGTGGTATGAATAAGTAGTAGCAACGACACCGAGAAAAGTGCTTTGCCCGGGACGATAAACAAGCGGTAGTAACGCAGCGGTAGTAACGAAGCGGTAGTAACGCAGTAAAATAGTAAACAAGCAGCGATAGCAGTATTTAGGAACAAGGCCTAGGGATTAGACTTTCACTAGTGGACATTCTCAACTTTGATCACATAACAGAACAGATAAATGCATACTCTACACTCTTGTTGGATGATGAACACATTGCGTAGGATTACACGAACCCTCAATGCCGGAGTTAACAAGCTCCACAATAATGCTCATATTTTAGTAACCTTTAGTGTAAGATAGATCAAAAGACTAAACCAAGTACTAACATAGCATGCACACTTGTCACCTTCATGCATATGTAGGAGGAATAGATCACATCAATATTATCATAGCAATAGTTAACTTCGCAATCTACAAGAGATCATGATCATAGCATAAACCAAGTACTAACACGGTGCACACATTGTCACCTTTGCACACGTGCGGGAGGAATAAAACTACTTTAATAACATTGCTAGAGTAGCACATAGATAAATTGTGATACAAACACATTGCAATCATAAAGAGATATAAATAAGCACCTCACTATGCCATTCAACGGTGAATAAGTATTCTGTGAAATATAGCCTAAGAGACCCACACGGTGCACACCTGCTGTCACCTTTACACACGTGGGACAAGGAGTCTCCGGAGATCACATAAGTAAAACTCACTTGACTAGCATAATGACATCTAGATTACAAGCATCATCATATGAATCTCAATCATGTAAGGCAGCTCATGAGATTATTGTATTGAAGCACATAGGAGAGAGATGAACCACATAGCTACCGGTACAGCCCCGAGCCTCGATGGAGAACTACTCCCTCCTCATGGGAGCAGCAGCGGTGATGAAGATGGCGGTGGAGATGGCAGCGGTGTCGATGGAGAAGCCTTCGGGGGCACTTCCCCGCTCCGGCGGGGTGCCGGAACGAGAGACTCTGTCCCCCGGATCTTGGCTTCGCGATGGCGGCGGCTGCGGAAGGTTTTCCGTATCGTGGTTCTTCGCCTCGGGGTTTTCTCGACGGAGGCTTTAAATAGGCGAAGAGGCGGCGCGGGAGGGTCGAAGGGGTGGCCACACCATATGGCGGCGCGGCCGGGGCCCGGGCCGCGCCGGCCTATGGTGCAGGGGCCCAATGCCCCCCCTGCGGTCCTTCCGGGTGTTCGGATGCTTCCGGTGAAAATAGGAACACTGGGTCTTCGTTTCGTCCAATTCCGAGAATATTTCGTTACTAGGATTTACGAAACCAAAAACAGCGAGAAAACGGAAGCGGCACTTCGGCATCTTGTTAATAGGTTAGTTCCAGAAAATGCACGAATATGACATAAAGTGTGCATAAAACATGTAGGTATCATCAATAATATGGCATAGAACATAAGAAATTATCGATACGTCGGAGACGTATCAGGGGGTGCGGCTGGATTGGTGTGGCCGGCCCCCTCCCTTTCCTCCTCTATCTATAGGTGGAATCCCTAGGGTTTGTCTAAAGTGTTCGAATAAGACCCCAATTCAAAAACTTCCATATGGACGAAACCTAGAGGGACAGGGACTCTCCCTTTCCCCCCTTGCTTGACCGACCAAGGAGGTGGAGTCCACCATGGACTCCACCCTCCCACTTGGTCGGCTGGTTAGGGTTGGTGGAGTCCAACCGGAACTCCACCTTCCATGGTGATTTCTTCCGGAAGGTTCTAGAACATTCTAGCGCCTTCCATAAATGCACCGGATCATTTCCAAACTTGCAAAGTGACTTCCTATATATGAATCTTATTCTCCGGACCATTCCGGACCTCCTCGTGATGTCCTGGATCCCATCCAAGACTCCGAACAAAATTCGAACTCCATTCCATATCCCATATATACTTAAAACGACATCAAACCTTAAGTGTGTCACCCTACGGTTCGTGAACTATGTAGACATGGTCGAGACTCCTCTCCGACCAATAACCAATAGCGGGATCTGGAGATCCATAATGGCTCCCGCATATTCAACGATAACTTAGTGATCGATTGAACCATTTACGATACCGATTCCCTTTGTCACGCGATATTTTACTTGTCCGAGGTTTGATCATCGGTATCTCCATACCTTGTTCAACCTCATCACCGACAAGTACTCTTTACTCGTACCGTGGCATATCATTGATGTCTACGCACACTTCTATTCCTGTAGACAGTGTTGGTCTCCAAGAGCAGAGGTTTGTAGAACAGCAGCAAGTTCCTTAAGTGGATCACCCAAGGTTTATCGAACTCAGGGAGGTAGAGGTCAAAGATATCCCTCTCAAGCAACCCTGCAATTAAGATACAAGAAGTCTCTTGTGTCCCCAACACACCTAATACACTTGTCGGATGTATAGGTGCACTAGTTCGGCGAAGAGATAGTGAAATACAAGTAATATGGATGATTATAAGTAGTAATTGCAATCTGAAATAAAAATGGCAGCAAGCGAACATGTAGCAGAACTTGTTGGAAACGGTGTTTCAATGCTTAGAAACAAGGCCTAGGGATCATACTTTCACTAGTGGACACTCTCAACAATGATCACATAACAATTAAATAACTTTTCTTCACTTGTGCTACTCTGAATTACTCTCCTATTGGAATCACTAATCATCACGTAGTGGCTACAAAAGCTCCACTCAAAGTTCATCAAGTACTTGACAAACACCACTCATAGGGATATCCTCGTCAAATCATAATCCAAGATAATACCGTTGCAATTTAGACCGAGTACTAACATAGCATACACACCTGTCAACAATAGCTATGAAAGGGGGAATAGATCACATCAATACTATCATAGTAATAGTTAACTTCATAATCCACAAGAGATTACAATCATAACCTACGCCAAGTACTACATGATGCACACAGTGTCAACATTACATCATGGAGGAGGAATAGACTACTTTAATAACATCACTAGAGTAGCACATAGATTAATAGTGATACAAAGCTCATGATCACATAAAGATCACACCATGGGAGAGAGAGATGAACCACACAGCTACCGGTAGAGCCCTCAGCCTCGGGGGAGAACAACTCCCTCCTCATCATGGGAGACAACAACGGCGATGAAGATGGCGGTGAAGTCGATGGAGATGGATTCCGGGGGCACTTCCCCGTCCCGGCGGCGTGCCGGAACAGAGATTCTGTCCCCCGAACTTGGCTTCGCGATGGCGGCGGCTACGGAACTCTTCGTGGAATATGACTTGTTATTTTAGGGTTTTTGAAGATGGAGGAATATATAGGCGAAGGGGCGATGTCGGTGGAGTCCCGAGGGGCCCACCCCATAAGGCGGCGCGGCCAGGGGTGGGGTCGCGCCCCCTAGGGTGTGGCCGCCTCGTGGCTCCTCTTCGTCTCCTCTTCGGTGTTCTGGAAGCCTCCGTGGAAAATAAGACCGTGGGCTTTTGTTTCGTCCAATTCCGAGAATATTTCCTGTGTAGGATTTCTGAAACCAAAAACAACAGAAAACAGGAACTGGCGCTTCGGCATCTTGTTAATAGGTTAGTTCCGTAAAATGCATAAAATGATATAAAGTATGGATAAAACATGTAGATATTGTCATAAAACTAGCATGGAACATCAGAAATTATAGATACGTTGGAGACGTATCAAGCATCCCCAAGCTTAGTTCCTACTCGCCCTCGAGTAGGTAAACGATAAAAAGAATAATTTCTGAAGTGACATGCTACCAACATGATCTTGATCAATACTATTGTAAAGCATATGAGATGAATGAAGTGATTCAAAGCAATGGTCTATAGTTTGTTAACAAATAGATAATGACTAAACAACTGAATCATATAGCAAAAACTTTTCATGAATAGTACTTTCAAGACAAGCATCAAAAAGTCTTGCATAAGAGTTAACTCATAAAGCAATAGATTCTTAATAAGAGGTTTTGAAGCAACACAAATGAAGATTTAAGTTTCAGCAGTTGCTTTCAACTTTCAACATGTATATCTCATGGATAATTGTCAACACAAAGTAATATGATGAGTGCAATAAGCAAGCATGTAAGAATCAATGCACACATTTGACACAAGTATTTGCTTCTAAGATAGAAAGAAGTAGGTAAACTGACTCAACATAAAGTAAAAGAAAGGCCCTTCGCGAGAGGAAGCGAGGGATTACTCATGTGCTAGAGCTTTTATTTTGAAAACATGGAAACAATTTTGTCAACGGTAGTAATAATTCATATGCGTTATGCATAAAACCTCCTATAAGTTGCAAGCCTCATGCATCGAATACTAATAGTGCCCGCTCCTTGTCCTAATTAGCTCGGATTTCCATGGATTATCATTGCATTACATATGTTTCAACCAAGTGTCACAAAGGGGTACCTCTATGCCACACTGTACAAAGGTCCAAGGAGATAGATCGCATTTGATTTCTCGATTTTGATAGATCTCAACTTGAGGACATCCATACCGGGACAACATAGAAAACGAGATAATGGACTCCTCTTTAATGCTTAAAGCATTCAACAACGAGATAATATTCTCATAAGAGATTTGAGGATTAATGTCCAAGCTGAAACTTCCACCATGATACATGGCTTTGGTTGGCGGCCCAATGTTCTTCTCTAACAATATGCATACTCAAACCATTCAACTCATGGCAAATCCCCCTTACTTCAGAAAAGACGAACATGCATAGCAACTCACATGATATTCAACAAAGGTGTAACAGGTTGACGGCGTCTCCAGAAACATGGTTACCGCTCAACAAGCAACTAATAAGAACTAAGATACATAAGCGACATATTCTTTAATACAATAGTTTTTTAGGCTACTTTCCCATGAGCTATGTACTGCAAAGACAAGGAATGAATTTTTTTAAAGGTAGCACGCAAGCAATTTACTTCGAATGGCAGAAAAATACCACACAGTAGGTAGTTATGGTGGACACAAACGGCATAGGTTTTGGCTCAAGGTTTTGGATGCACGAGAAGCATTCCCTCTCAGTACAAGGCTTTGGCTAGCAAGGTTGTTTGAAGCAAACACAAGTATGAACCGGTACAGCAAAACTTACATAAGAACATATTGCAAGCATTATAAGACTCTACACTATCTTCCTTGTTGCTCAAACACTTTTACCAGAAAATATCTAGACCTTAGAGAGACCAATCATGCAAACCAAATTTCAACAAGCTCTACTGTAGGTCTCCACTAATAGGTTCAAACTACATGATGCAAGAGCTTAAACATGATCTACTTGAGAACTTAAAACAATTGCCAAGTATCAAATTATTCAAGACAATATACCAATTACCACATGAAGCATTTTCTGTTTCCAACCAAATAGCAGTAAATGCAGCAGCTTTCAACTTTTGCCATTGAACATTAAAAGCAAAACTAAGAACACCATTGTTCATATGAAAAAGCGGAGCGTGTCTCTCTCCCACACAAGCAGGTTAGGATCCGATTTATTCAGAGAATGAAAATAACAAAATGAAAATAAAAACACACAGACGCTCCAAGTAAAGCACATAAGATGTGACGGAATAGAAATATAGTTTCACTAGAGGTGACCTGATAAGTTATTGATGAAGAAGGGGATGCCTTGGGCATCCCCAAACTTAGACGCTTTAGTCTTCTTGAAATATGCAGGGATGAACCACGGGGGCATCCCCAAGCTTAGACTTTTCACTCTTCTTGATCATATTATATCATCCTCCTCTCTTGATCCTTGAAAACTTCCTCCACACCAAACTCAAAACAATCTCATTAGAGGGTTAGTTCATAATAAAAATTTCACATGTTCAGCAAGGACACAATTATTCCCAACACTTCTGGAGGTTACTGAAATTTAATGGAGCAAAGAAACCCGCTCAAACACAGTAAAAGAGGCAATCCGAAATAAAAGGCAGAATCTGTCAAAACAGAACAGTCCGTAAAGACGAATTTTTTCGAGGCACTTAACATGCTCAGATGAAGAAGCTCAAATTGAATGAAAGTTGCGTACATATCTGAGGATTACTCATGAATTGTTACAGAATTTTTAGACTCTCCTGCAGAGAGAACAGCTCAAATTAGTGACAGCTAAAAATCTGTTTCTGCGCAGAAATCCAAATCTAGTATCAACCTTCTATCAAAGACTTTACTTGGCACAACAATGCAATAAAATAAAGATAAGGAGAGGTTGCTACAGTAGTAACAACTTCCAAGACACAACAAAACAGTAGCAAAATAAAAACATGGGTTATCTCCCAAGAAGTGCTTTCTTTATAGCCATTAATATGGGCTCAGTAATTTTAATGATGCTCTCGCAAGAAATAAGAGTTGAAGCAAAAGAGAGCATCAAAAGCAAATAATAAACACTTTTAAGTCTAACCCACTTCCTATGCATAGGAATCTTATACACAAATAAATTCATGAAGAACAAAGTGACAAGCATAGGAAGATAAAACACGAGTAACTTCAAAATTTTCAGCATGTAGAGAGGTGTTTTAGTACCATGAAAATTTCTACAACCATATTTTCCTCTCTCATAATAATTTCCAATAGCATCATGAACAAACTCGACAATATAACTATCACATAAAGCATTCTTATTCACATGCATAAAAGTATCATTACTCTCCACATAAGCATAATCAATTTTATTAGTAATAGTGGGAGTAAAACTATCACAACCATCATTGTAATCATCATAAATTGCAGACATGGTATAATCATAATAAACTTTATCCTCCATAGTAGGTGGCACCAAAATACCACTATCATTATAATCATCATAAATGGGAGGCAAAGTATCATCAAAGAAAAATTTCTCCTCAAAACTTGGGGGACTAAAAATATCATGCTCATCAAAACCAGCTTCCCCAAACTTAGAATTTTCCATAGCATTAGCAACAATGGTGTTCAAAGCATTCATACTAATAACATTGCCATTAGCATGCATATAAAGTTCCATAGGTTTTTTAATTTTCTCTTCAAACACCTCATGTCCTAACTCAAGATAAATTTCATAAAGATCTCTAATTTTTTTGTTGTTTTCCATTAAGTCTAACTAGTGAACTAAAAACTAGAAACAAAAAGATATAATTGCAGAATCTAAAGGAAATAGCTTCGAGCACTCACACACCGGCAACAGTGCTAGGAAATAGCTTAGTAGTCGGAGGATGTGAATACCTTTTACCTTACCTCCCCGGCAACGGCGCCAGAAAATAGCTTGATGTCTACGCACGCTTCTATTCCTGTAGACAGTGTTGGCCTCCAAGAGCAGAGGTCTGTAGAACAGCAGCACGTTTCCCTTAAGTGGATCACCCAAGGTTTATCGAACTCAGGGAGGTAGAGGTCAAAGATATCCCTCTCAAGCAACCCTGCAATTATGATACAAGAAGTCTCTTGTGTCCCCAACACACCTAATACACTTGTCAGATGTATAGGTGCACTAGTTCGACGAAGAGATAGTGAAATACAAGTAATATGGATGATTATAAGTAGTAATTGAAATCTGAAATAAAAATGGCAGCAAG
Source organism: Lolium rigidum (assembly GCF_022539505.1). Classification (NCBI taxonomy): domain Eukaryota; kingdom Viridiplantae; phylum Streptophyta; class Magnoliopsida; order Poales; family Poaceae; genus Lolium; species Lolium rigidum. The sequence goes on from NC_061511.1 coordinate 256,911,547, forward strand.
CGAACATGTAACAGAACTTGTTGGAAACGGTGTTTCAATGCTTAGAAACAAGGCCTAGGGATCATACTTTCACTAGTGGACACTCTCAACAATGATCACATAACAATTAAATAACTTCTCTTCACTTGTGCTACTCTGAATTACTCTCCTATTGGAATCACTAATCATCACGTAGTGGCTACAAAAGCTCTACTCAAAGTTCATCAAGTACTTGACAAACACCACTCATAGGGATATCCTCATCAAATCATAATCCAAGATAATACCGTTGCAATTTAGATCGAGTACTAACATAGCATACACACTGTCAACAATAGCTATGAAAGGGGAATAGGTCACATCAATACTATCATAGTAACAGTTAACTTCATAATCCACAAGAGATTACAATCATAACCTACGCCAAGTACTACATGATGCACACAGTGTCAACATTACATCATGGAGGAGGAATAGACTACTTTAATAACATCACTAGAGTAGCACATAGATTAATAGTGATACAAAGCTCATGATCACATAAAGATCACACCATGGGAGAGAGAGATGAACCACATAGCTACCGGTAGAGTCCTCAGCCTCGGGGGAGAACTACTCCCTCCTCATCATGGGAGACAGCAACGGCGATGAAGATGGCGGTGAAGTCGATGGAGATGGATTCCGGGGGCACTTCCCCATCCCGGCGGTCTGCCGGAACAGAGATTCTGTCCCCCGAACCTGGCTTCGCGATGGCGGCGGCTACGAAAGTCTTCGTGGAATATGACTTGTTGTTTTAGGGTTTTCGAAGACGGAGGAATATATAGGCGAAGGGGTGATGTCGGTGGAGTCCCGAGGGGCCCACCCCATAAGGCGGCGCGGCCAGGGGTGGGGCCGCGCCCCCCTAGGGTGTGGCCGCTGATACGTCTCCGACGTATCGATAATTTCTTATGTTCCATGCCACATTATTGATGATACCTACATGTTTTATGCACACTTTATGTCATATTCGTGCATTTTCTGGAACTAACCTATTAACAAGATGCCGAAGAGCCGATTGCTGTTTTCTCGCTGTTTTTGGTTTCAGAAATCCTAGTAACGAAATATTCTCGGAATTGGACGAAATCAACGCCCAGGGTCCTATTTTGCCACGAAGCTTCCAGAAGACCGAAGGAGAGTCGAAGTGGGGCCACGAGGTGGCGACACACCAGGGCAGCGCGGCCCAGGCCCTGGCCGCGCCGACCTATGGTGTGGGCCCCTCGTGTGGCCCCCCGCGTTGCCCTTCCGCCTACTTAAAGCCTCCGTCGCGAAACCCCCAGTACCGAGAGCCACGATACGGAAAACCTTACTGAGACGCCGCCGCCGCCAATCCCATCTCGGGGGATTCTGGAGATCTCCTCCGGCACCCTGCCGGAGAGGGGATTCATCTCCCGGAGGACTCTTCACCGCCATGGTCGCCTCCGGAGTGATGAGTGAGTAGTTTACCCCTGGACTATGGGTCCATAGCCGTAGCTAGATGGTTGTCTTCTCCTCATTGTGCTTCATTGTTGGATCTTGTGAGCTGCCTAACATGATCAAGATCATCTATCCGTAATGCTATATGTTGTGTTTGTCGGGATCCGATGGATAGAGAATACTATGTTATGTTAATTATCAAGTTATTACCTATGTGTTGTTTAAGATCTTGCATGCTCTCCGTTATTAGTAGAGGCTCCGGCCAAGTTTTCGCTATTAACTCCAAGAGAGAGTATTTATGCTCGATAGTGGGTTCATGTCTCCGTGAATGCGGAGGAGTGACAAGAACCTCTAAGGTTATGGATGTGTTGTTGCCACTAGGGATAAAATATTGATGCTATGTCCGAGGATGTAGTTATTGATTACATTACGCGCAATACTTAATGCAATTGTCTCGTTGTTAGCAACTTAATACCGGAGGGGTTCGGACGATAACCTCGAAGGTGGACTTTTTAGGCATAGATGCATGCTCGGATAGCGGTCTATGTACTTTGTCGTAATGCCCAATTAAATCTCACTATATTTATCATGACATGTATGTGCATTGTTATGCCCTCTCTATTTGTCAATTGCCCGACCGTAATTTGTTCACCCAACATGCTTTTATCTTATGGGAGAGACACCTCTAGTGAACTGTGGACCCCGGTCCATTCTTTTATACTCGAAATACAAATCTGCTGCAATACTTGTTTTATTGTTTTCTTGCAAACAATCATCTTCCACACAATACGGTTAACCCTTTGTTACAGCAAGCCGGTGAGATTGACAACCTCACTGTTTCGTTGGGGCAAAGTACTTTGGTTGTGTTGTGCAGGTTCCACGTTGGCGCCGGAATCTCCGGTGTTGCGCCGCACTACATCCCGCCGCCATCAACCTTCAACGTGCTTCTTGACTCCTACTGGTTCGATTAAACCTTGGTTTCTTACGAGGAAACTTGCCGCTGTGCGCATCACACCTTCCTCTTGGGGTTCCCAACGGACGTGTCGGCTACACGTATCAAGCAAATTTCGGCGCCGTTGCCGGGAGATCAAGACACACCTGCAAGGGGAGTCTCCACTTCCCAATCTCTTTACTTTGTTTTCGTCTTGCTTTATTTTATTTACTACTTTGTTTGCTGCATTATATCAAAACACAAAAAAATTAGTTGCTAGCTTTACTTTATTTACTATCTTGTTTGCTATATCAAAAATACAAAAAAATTAGTTACTTGCATTTATTTTATCTAGTTTGCTTTATTTACTACTGCTAAAATGGCCACCCCTGAAAATACTAAGTTGTGTGACTTCACAACCACAAATAATAATGATTTCATATGCACACATATTGCTCCACCTGCTACTACAGCAGAATTCTTTGAAATTAAACCTGCTTTACTGAATCTTGTCATGCGAGAGCAATTTTCTGGTGTTAGTTCTGATGATGCTGCTGCCCATCTCAATAATTTTGTTGAATTGTGCGAAATGCAAAAGTATAAGGATGTAGATGGTGATATTATTAAATTGAAATTGTTTCCTTTCTCATTAAGAGGAAGAGCTAAAGATTGGTTGCTATCTCTGCCTAAAGAATAGTATTGATTCCTGGACTAAATGCAAGGATGCTTTTATTAGTAGATATTATCCCCCTGCTAAAATTATATCTTTGAGGAGTAGCATAATGAATTTTAAACAATTGGATAATGAACATGTTGCTCAAGCTTGGGAAAGAATGAAATCTTTGGTTAAAAATTGCCCAACCCATGGACTGACTACTTGGATGATCATCCAAACCTTCTATGCAGGACTAAATTTTTCTTCGCGGAATTTATTGGATTCAGCTGCTGGAGGTACCTTTATGTCCATCACCTTGGGGGCGGCTACAAAGCTTCTTGATGATATGATGGTTAATTACTCTGAATGGCACACGGAAAGAGCTCCACAAGGTAAGAAGGTAAATTCTGTTGAAGAATCCTTTTCCTTGAATGATAAGATTGATGCTATTATGTCTATGCTTGTGAATGATAGGACTAATGTTGATCCTAATAATGTTCCGTTAGCTTCATTGGTTGCCCAAGAAGAACATGTTGATGTAAACTTCATTAAAAATAATAATTTCAACAACAATGCTTATCGGAACAATTCTAGTAATAACTATAGGCCATATCCTTATAATAATGGTAACGGTTATGCTAATTCTTATGGGAATTCTTACAACAATAATAGGAACACACCCCCTGGACTTGAAGCTATGCTTAAAGAATTTATTAGTACACAAACTGCCTTTAACAAATCCGTTGAGGAAAAGCTCAATAAAATTGATATTCTCGCTTCTAAGGTTGATAGTCTTGCCTCTGATGTTGATCTTTTGAAATCGAAAGTTATGCCTAATAGGGATATTGAAAATAAAATTGTTACTACAGCAAATGCCATCCAAGTTAGAATTAATGAGAATATAAGATTAATGGCTGAATTGCGTGCTAGGTGGGATAGAGAAGAAAATGAAAAACTAGCTAAACAGAAAAATGTAGCTAAAGTTTGGACTATTACCACCACTAGCAATGCTAATGATTCACATGTTGCTGCACCTCCTACTATCAATGATAAAATAATTGGTGTTGGCAATGTTTCTACTCCTAGTGCAAAGCGCGCAAAATTACTCGAAACTCGCTAAAACTGCTGAAACTCGCTCGTGATAAAACTCGCTGAAATTTTTTCCAACCTTGGGGATGATAATCCCATTGCTTTAGATTGTAATGATTTAGATTTTGATGATTGCCACATCTCTGAAGTTATAAAGTTCTTACAAAAACTTGCTAAGAGTCCCAATGCTAGCGCTGTAAACTTGGCTTTCACAAAACATATTACAAATGCTCTCATAAAAGCTAGAGAAGAGAAACTAAAACTTGAAACTTCTATTTCTAGAAAGCTAGAGGATGGTTGGGAGCCCATCATTAAAATGAGGGTCAATGATTTTGATTGTAATGCTTTATGTGATCTTGGTGCAAGTATTTATGTTATGCCTAAAAAAGTCTATGATATGCTTGACTTGCCACCATTGAAAAATTGTTATCTGGATGTTAATCTCGCTGATAATGTTAAAAAGAAACATTTGGGGAGAGTTGATAATGTTCATATTATGGTTAACAATAACCTTGTCCCCGTTGATTTTGTTGTTTTGGATATTGAATGCAATGCATCTTGCCCCATTATATTGGGAAGACCTTTTCTTCGAACCGTTGGTGCTACTATTGATATGAAGGAAGGTAATATTAAATATCAATTTCCTCTCAAGAAAGGTATGGAACACTTCCCTAGAAAGAGAATGAAGTTACCTTATGATTCTATTATTAGAACAAATTATGATGTTGATGCTTCATCTCTTGATGTTACTTGATATACACTTTCGCGCCTAGCTGAAAGGCGTTAAAGAAAAGCGCTTATGGGAGACAACCCATGTTTTTACTACAGTATTTTTGTTTTATATTTGAGTCTTGGAAGTTGTTTACTACTGTAGCAACCTCTCCTTATCTTAGTTTTGAGTTTTGTTGTGCCAAGTAAAGTCTTTGATAGTAAAGTGAATACTAGATTTGGATTACTGCTGCAGAAACAGATTTCTTTGCTGTCACGAATCTGGGTCTAATTCTCTCGTAGATAACTCAGAAAATTAAGCCAATTTACGTGAGTGATCCTCAGATATGTACGCAACTTTCATTCAATTTGGGCATTTTCATTTGAGCAAGTCTGGTGCCTCAATAAAATCCATCTTTACGGACTGTTCTGTTTTGACAGATTCTGCCTTTTATTTCGCATTGCCTCTTTTGCTATGTTGGATGAATTTCTTTGATCCATTAATGTCCAGTAGCTTTATGCAATGTCCAGAAGTGTTAAGAATGATTATGTCACCTCTGAACATGTTAATTTTTATTATGCACTAACCCTCTAATGAGTTGTTTCGAGTTTGGTGTGGAGGAAGTTTTCAAGGATCAAGAGAGGAGTATGATACAATATGATCAAGGAGAGTGAAAGCTCTAAGCTTGGGGATGCCCCGGTGGTTCACCCCTGCATATTCTAAGAAGACTCAAGCGTCTAAGCTTGGGGATGCCCAAGGCATCCCCTTCTTCATCGACAACATTATCAGGTTCCTCCCCTGAAACTATATTTTTATTCCGTCACATCTTATGTGCTTTGCTTGGAGCGTCGGTTTGTTTTTGTTTTTGTTTTGTTTGAATAAAATGGATCCTAGCATTCACTGTATGGGAGAGAGACACGCTCCGCTGTATCATATGGACAAGTATGTCCTTAGGCTTTACTCATAGTATTCATGGCGAAGTTTCTTCTTCGTTAAATTGTTATATGGTTGGAATTGGAAAATGCTACATGTAGTAATTCTAAAATGTCTTGGATAATTTGATACTTGGCAATTGTTGTGCTCATGTTTAAGCTCTTGCATCATATACTTTGCACCCATTAATGAAGAAACACATAGAGCTTGCTAATTTGGTTTGCATATTTGGTTTCTCTAAAGTCTAGATAATTTCTAGTATTGAGTTTGAACAACAAGGAAGACGGTGTAGAGTCTTATAATGTTTACAATATGTCTTTTATGTGAGTTTTGCTGCACCGTTCATCCTTGTGTTTGTTTCAAATAACCTTGCTAGCCTAAACCTTGTATCGAGAGGGAATACTTCTCATGCATCCAAAATCCTTGAGCCAACCACTATGCCATTTGTGTCCACCATACCTACCTACTCCATGGTATTTATCCGCCATTCCAAAGTAAATTGCTTGAGTGCTACCTTTAAAATTCCATCATTCACCTTTGCAATATATAGCTCATGGGACAAATAGCTTAAAAACTATTGTGGTATTGAATATGTACTTATGCACTTTATCTCTTATTAAGTTGCTTGTTGTGCGATAACCATGTTTTCCGGGGACGCCATCAACTATTCTTTGTTGAATATCATGTGAGTTGCTATGCATGTCCGTCTTGTCCGAAGTAAGAGAGATCTACCACTTTAATGGTTGGAGCATGCATATTGTTAGAGAAGAACATTGGGCCGCTAACTAAAGCCATGATTCATGGTGGAAGTTTCAGTTTTGGACATATATCCTCAATCTCATATGAGAATAATAATTGTTGCCACATGCTTATGCATTAAAGAGGAGTCCATTATCTGTTGTCCATGTTGTCCCGGTATGGATGTCTAAGTTGAGAATAATCAAAAGCGAGAAATCCAAAATGCGAGCTTTCTCCTTAGACCTTTGTACAGGCGGCATGGAGGTACCCCATTGTGACACTTGGTTAAAACATGTGTATTGCGATGATCCGGTAGTCCAAGCTAATTAGGACAAGGTGCGGGCACTATTAGTATACTATGCATGAGGCTTGCAACTTGTAGGATATAATTTACATAACTCATATGCTTTATTACTACCGTTGACAAAATTGTTCATGTTTTCAAAATAAAAGCTCTAGCACAAATATAGCAATCGATGCTTTCCTCTTTGAAGGACCATTCTTTTTACTTTTATGTTGAGTCAGTTCACCTATCTCTCTCCACCTCAAGAAGCAAACACTTGTGTGAACTGTGCATTGATTCCTACATACTTGCATATTGCACTTGTTATATTACTCTATGTTGACAATTATCCATGAGATATACATGTTACAAGTTGAAAGCAACCGCTGAAACTTAATCTTCCTTTGTGTTGCTTCAATACCTTTACTTTGATTTATTGCTTTATGAGTTAACTCTTATGCAAGACTTATTGATGCTTGTCTTGAAGTACTATTCATGAAAAGTCTTTGCTTTATGATTCACTTGTTTACTCATGTCATTACCATTGTTTTGATCGCTGCATTCATTACATATGTTTACAAATAGTATGATCAAGGTTATGATGGCATGTCACTTCAGAAATTATCTTTGTTATCGTTTTACCTGCTCGGGACGAGCGAACTAAGCTTGGGGATGCTGATACGTCTCCGACGTATCGATAATTTCTTATGTTCCATGCCACATTATTGATGATATCTACATGTTTTATGCACACTTTATGTCATATTCGTGCATTTTCTGGAACTAACCTATTAACAAGATGCCGAAGAGCGAGTTGTCGTTTTCTCGCTGTTTTTGGTTTCAGAAATCCTAGTAACGAAATATTCTCGGAATTGGACGAAATCAACGCCCGGGGTCCTATTTTGCCACGAAGCTTCCAGAAGACCGAAGGAGAGTCGAAGTGGGGCCACGAGGTGGCGACACACCAGGGCGGCGCGGCCCAGGCCCTGGCCGCGCCGACCTATGGTGTGGGCCCCTCGTGTGGCACCCCGCGTTGCCCTTCCGCCTACTTAAAGCCTCCATCGCGAAACCCCCAGTACCGAGAGCCACGATACGGAAAACCTTACTGAGACGCCGCCGCCGCCAATCCCATCTCGGGGGATTCTGGAGATCTCCTCCGGCACCCTGCCGGAGAGGGGATTCATCTCCCGGAGGACTCTTCACCGCCATGGTCGCCTCCGGAGTGATGAGTGAGTAGTTCACCCCTGGACTATGGGTCCATAGCAGTAGCTAGATGGTTGTCTTCTCCTCATTGTGCTTCATTGTTGGATCTTGTGAGCTGCCTAACATGATCAAGATCATCTATCCGTAATGCTATATGTTGTGTTTGTCGGGATCCGATGGATAGAGAATACTATGTTATGTTAATTATCAAGTTATTACCTATGTGTTGTTTAAGATCTTGCATGCTCTCCGTTATTAGTAGAGGCTCTGGCCAAGTTTTCGCTATTAACTCCAAGAGGGAGTATTTATGCTCGATAGTGGGTTCATGTCTCCGTGAATCTGGAGGAGTGACAAGAACCTCTAAGGTTATGGATGTGTTGTTGCCACTAGGGATAAAACATTGATGCTATGTCCGAGGATGTAGTTATTGATTACATTACGCGCAATACTTAATGCAATTGTCTGTTGTTAGCAACTTAATACCGGAGGGGGTTCGGACGATAACCTGAAGGTGGACTTTTTAGGCATAGATGCATGCTTGGATAGCGGTCTATGTACTTTGTCGTAATGCCCAATTAAATCTCACTATATTTATCATGACATGTATGTGCATTGTTATGCCCTCTCTATTTGTCAATTGCCCGACTGTAATTTGTTCACCCAACATGCTTTTATCTTATGGGAGAGACACCTCTAGTGAACTGTGGACCCCGGTCCATTCTTTTATACTTGAAATACAAATCTGCCTGCAATACTTGTTTCATTGTTTTCTTGCAAACAATCATCTTCCACACAATACGGTTAATCCTTTGTTACGAGCAGGCCGGTGAGATTGACAACCTCACTCGTTTCGTTGGGGCAAAGTACTTTGGTTGTGTTGTGCAGGTTCCACGTTGGCGCCGGAATCTCCGGTGTTGCGCCGCACTACATCCCGCCGCCATCAACCTTCAACGTGCTTCTTGACTCCTACTGGTTCGATTAAACCTTGGTTTCTTACTGAGGGAAACTTGCCGCTGTGCGCATCACACCTTCCTCTTGGGGTTCCCAACGGACGTGTCAGCTACACGCATCAGCCGCCTCGTGGCTCCTCTTCGTCTCCTCTTAGGTGTTCTGGAAGCCTCCGTGGAAAATAAGACCGTGGGCTTTTGTTTCGTCCAATTCCGAGAATATTTCCTGTGTAGGATTTCTGAAACCAAAAACAACAGAAAACAGGAACTGGCGCTTCGGCATCTTGTTAATAGGTTAGTTCCGGAAAATGCATAAAAATGATATAAAGTATGGATAAAACATGTAGATATTGTCATAAAACTAGCATGGAACATCAGAAATTATAGATACGTTGGAGACGTATCAATCATCTCTTGTGAACCAGTCACATGCTTGCAAGGTAATCAGACGACATTTTCCACCGAGAGGGCCCAGAGTATATCTATCCGTCATCAGGATGGACAAATCCCACTCTTTATCCATATGCCTCAACTCACACTTTCCGAATACTTAATCCCATCTTTATAACCACCCATTTACGTAGTGGCGTTTGATGTAATCAAAGTACCCTTCCGGTATAAGTGATTTACATGATCTCATGGTCGAAGGACTAGGTAACTATGTATCGAAAGCTTATAGCAAATTGAACTTAATGACGTTCTTATGCTACGCTTATTTGGGTGTGTCCATTATATTATTCATCTAATGACATAACCTTGTTATTAATAACATTCAATGTTCATGATCACGAAACTATGATCATCTATTAATCAACAAGCTAGTTATACAAGAGGCTTACTAGGGACTCCTTGATGTTTACATAACACACATGTATCAATGTTTCGGTTAATACAATTATAGCATGATATGCAAACATTTATCATAAACACAAAGATATATTATAATAACCACTTTATTATTGCCTCTTGGGCATATCTCCAACAGTCTCCCACTTGCACTAGAGTCAATAATCTAGATTACATTGTAAGGTACCTAACACCCATGGCATTCTAGTGTTGGTCATGCAAAAATAGAATGATGACGCCATCATACCTCAGCCGTATATAAAATCATATACTCTAGAGACATATATCAAGATATTTGTTAGTTTTAGAAATCTCTACAAAGATATTTAAGACTGCTGAAATGGACGCACTCATAGTTATACACTATAAAACTCATGAAGTGATACACTCATAGTTATACACTATAAAACTCATGAAGTGATACATACTAACCTGTATAGTAACACAACTCTTTTCCTAGGGTCTAAGGGGTTCAGTGTAAAAAAAGTTTTCTTTGCGAACACCGACCAAAAACAGCTCATAACATTTGATTCACACATGAGCTTAAATTTAGTGAAAAATGTACCTACAATGATAAACATTATAATTATATAACCGATATTTTAGTATCACACGATGTTCTATGTATTCGTGCAATAGTAAAATATATTATTTAGATGATTTTTGATATAAAAATTCATATGGAGATAGTGAAGACAATGTTAACACTAATGAGTTTAAATCAGTCCATGGCACATGGATGACAAATGTTTTAAATTGTACGATGTTGATACTAGATTATGATTTTTATATTGGAAAACATACGGTTCCGTATGGGGAATGATCGATTCCCCTTTCTTTTAGCTCACATATGTCTTCTTATCATATTCATCCTACTGCGCAACGCTTACTCCCCCCGTAGGTGTTCTCCCACCTACTTGAGGCTAGAGCCCTAGAAGAGAACGGAATATAAGCCCAATCGCGGTGGTCGAAGTAACGACGCATTTATTGTCAAATTTGGTGGTATAGCTTTTGTATGCATCAACTGTGGCACACCAATGGAGAGTAGGTAATGATGTATTGTGTGTATGCACACCCACAATACGCTTTATTTTTATTTAATAAAACCTATTTTGAGGAAGTTTGTTTAAGAAAACAAATATTTTGACAAATATCTTCACTAATAATTGTATTCTCGTTATTTCTTCATGTCAATCATTCTATTTCTCAAGGAAAGATAACCGTTTCTAATAGATTAGTTCAATTATAAAGAATATAAATATCTTAAATAGTATTTTAAGGATGTTGATCGAAAAACATCTTCAACCGTTCATTTTAGTTTCCCGTGGAAATTTGCAAAAGAACCCAGCCCGTCTTTACTTTCTGTCTTTTCGCTAACGGCCAGCATATCTCTATCCCCGCGTTAGACCGACAAGCGGGCCCTAGAGCTAGAAACAAGATTAGGTGAGCTAACTGAATTAATTAGTGCTATTTGTGACACGCTTCCCCTAAACTAGTGATGATTTGCAAAAAAAAAAAACCTGAATGGTGGTGATTTTTTTTGTAGTAGTTTCCCTAAATGTGGTGATTTCTTGCAATTATCTGGTTAATTTACTAGTACATGTGTGCATCTTGGCACCAAGTCGCTAGACACTCTTTCCAGACAAGGCAAGTAAGCGTTTGTGTGGGCAACTTTCATGCTCCTCTTAGATGGCACCACGGTCAACTTCTAGCAGGGCAAGGTTGGCAAATTCAAATAGTCATTCAACTTCAGGCCGATCTTTATTTCCTTCCTTCTGGCGTAGGAACCACTGATAGTTGAAGCTGCCTACATCGAATTTCTTGATAGCTGATGGTGAATGTATAGCAGAACAACGATCGCAGGGTACAGATCGAAACGACAGCACGGGCAGCAACCGGCGATCGACAAGGCCATGAACGACGTCGACGAACGAACTCGAGTACACCTGCAACTCCATCATGTGCAAAGAAAGGACTGACGAAGCTTGGCTGTACCTTACAGCAATGGCAATTCTGGGCAGGCAACGCAGTGATGGGACATAAATTTCCAGGCGCCAGAGGTTCAGAAGCTTAGGCAGTACTATCGTCTGCTTATTTTTATTTTGAACTGTGTACTATCATCTTGTTATTATCATTGTATACGTAGCCACATACCGGTTTCACTTTCATGTGCTCGACCGCACCGAAAGGCTGAAACGAATCGGGCAGTAGGTTGCAAAATGGCGAAGGAAACACGGCAATCTTCCGTACATGCGAGACGCTCCAGCCATGGTATTGGTAATGATGGATATCTGTTTCAGTGACCACTGAGCGCTGACCACGGTCATGGTCGATCGTATGATCGTACATAGTAACATAGCCCAGGTAGAACCTCGAGACCTAGATACGGAGTACATTTCCTTTCGTGATGAGGAGCCCAGGTAATGGTGGAATGTCTGTTATACAGCATCCACGAAAAAAAAAACAGCATGGAAGAAAGGAGAACAACCTCTGCTAACTTCTCCGAAACTAGACCAAACACACAACAAAAGTCTAAAACCATACAACATACCGAAGTTTTAACCGAACTAACAGAAGCAGCTGTCCCGCAGCAGCAAAATAGCAAGATACACACAATAAGCAAACATAGAGACTACAATCTACTACAGCCAGACATTTCAGAAGAAGAAGCTTTGAGCTTCGACAGGGGAGATGATGATGGACATCACGCAGCTATCCTTCTTCTTACGGGTTTCAGCCATGTTCTTGCCCAAAGATTCCTACACAACTTGTGTCATTCTCCTAGCTATGTAGCAGAAGTTTCATGGTCTGTTTTTCTGCAGTTTTGCTCATAGGTTAATAAGATTGCACGCGAAAAGGATAAGATTCGTAGGATCCCAAGGCCAAATCCTTTGAAAACAAGAATTATTTCTCTTTTCCCAATTTGTCTAGATAACTGAAATAGATCCTAGCATAATTGCTTTTTCATCTGTCGTGCGCCCTTGAGCCAGTGAGGCTTCATGAGGGCGTGCCACGAAGTTTCGCCTTCTTGTGGGTGCCATGGAACATGTCTAAATAGAGTTCCATGAAATTGACAATGCTGAAGAACGTCATAGTGGTTGTGACCGGAGGTTAATAATGGCGGAGGTGTTGGCGACTTGCAGCAGCAGCCTTGGCAAGAGCGGGTTGCAACACATGTGGACTGCTTTTTCAGTGGTGTTGTTCGAAAACCGAGTCACGGTTTTCAGGGTGAAAACCTAAGGTCTGGTCTTCATTGGTTGTAACTGGCAATTCCCTTGTTGAATGCATTGTTTTGGAAACTTGGACATTTTTCAGGGTGAAAACTCTAGATCTTTGACCGGGTAACGACAATCTTTGTGCATTGTTTCCTTCATGGAGGCGTTGCTTTTGGATAATCTTTTTTGTAGTCGAGGTGTTGTCTTCGGTCTTCGGTGGTGGTTAGAATGCTCCTCTTGCGAATGTTTCATCACCGTGATGGGGTCTTTGTTCCCTCCTTCCGTCTTCTTTATTTTTCCTGGTTGTGTGAATCCTTCATGTCTTTAGATATCTTGTTTGTGGAGAGGCTGGGTGTAATTGATATCTTCATGATATTAATATCTTTCCTTTATCGAAAAAACTCAGACCTAGCATTGAACCAATCACTATAAAGATCATCAACGCGAAAAGGTATGGAGTTAATTCCCAACGACACACTAACCACATTCCATATATAGTTTGCAAGGTACACAGGGTTCCACTATCATAATAAAACTCACAAAGTCCTATTTTTTCACCCCTTTTCAATAAATTTTCGTTAGTTAGAAATCTAAATCTAATCACCAACCAACAAAATTGTTTGATCCTCACGGGTAATTTGAGTGTCCACAAAACCATATGAGGAAATTAATATTATTGGCTATTGAAAAGGAATACATTAATTTTACATAAAAATCATGTTAGATTTCTATAAACTTCCACCAAATTGTTCCACGGCCATTTGGTGTCCTCTGTCAGAAATCTTCTTAATTCCAAGAAAGAAAAACCTCTAGTAAACACAGTATTCACTGTAACATTATGGCAACAGCCAACTACCCTCCCACAAGTGTGTCTTCCTGCTCTTACAACATCTATAGAAAATATCTTTAATAGAGACTAAACCTAACAAGAAATGGGTGTGTAAGGGATTTGGGCCACATTGAGTAAAACTACCTTCTTCGTGTATTTTGGTCTAACATGTTAATCTATTTACAAAGAAGGCTAAAATTCTTTAGGTGCAGATTTGTCACCCCAAGCCCCCCGATCTTTTGGTCGACAAACGGGTACTTCATCACATTTTGCTTTCTTGCAAAAGCATCGAGCCCGAAAGAAAACACACCATTTCATGACCCCTTGTAGCATCACAAAAATTGAAATCATATAGTAGCTAGGAATATTACTAAGGTGAATTTTCAATCGAAATAAGCCTAGTAGCTATGTAAGTAAGATTACATTTCCAGTTAGAATTCGTTTTCTCTATTTTATCCTCATTATCTTTCCAATCACTATTCCGCAAACGTTTATGATGCATAGATACCCCCAAATATCTAAAAGGGAAAACTCAATTTTCTTTTTACAAGTGAAGATATGTGCATATATATCTTGTTTTTCTACTGCTCCAAAAGGAAAAGAAACCTCGCTATCACGAAATAACCCAGTAAGTTGATTAAAAATACATAAGATAATTTTTAGTCCTTAGCACTCTCTAAATTATCTTTAAATTAAAAAACATTATTTTAACCTCAGTAAAAATCTGGCCGTCGGCATACATGTGGCTATGTAGGGTTTTCCGGGATAAACCGCCGGCAAATTATGGCCATCAACATACATGTCATTATGTTGAGGCTGATTATAATTATTTAAACAGCTAGATCTATAATTAATGGCTGAGATTAAAACATTGAAAATATTACGTACAATATTAGTCGTGTACATGCAAGACTGGAAATGACGTGAACAAAATAATATGTGCCAAGTCATGAAAGATAGATGTTCGGTAGTTTTATTAGATATAAGAAATCTGATCGGTGGCAAGAAAAAATAAAACATAGGGATTTCTATTTTCGTGCCCTCGGGTCCTTAGTTGTACTCAGTTTTCCCCAGCTCCTTAGTTTTTCCTCAGTTTTCCCCAACTTCTTGTCTATAACCCGCAGAAAGAGCTCGGACGGAAGGAATCCCGTTTAGTTGACGTTGGTTGGTGCCGGCAAGTGGGGCCGCTGTTGGTGCCCCGCAGTGGACACGTCTCCACTTATCCGGATCATCGTGGGACCCACAACTTATCCACGTGAGAGCGCCGGACCCACAGCTTACCCGAGTGACCGTTGCAAAATGGGAGCCCGACCTAGCCCCGCGCCCATGCCCGTGCCATTGCTTCCCCTTTCTTTCTCCGCGCCCCATTGTTCTTCTTCTCCGCCAGCCGCAGCCCTTCTCCGGCACGCGGGTGATGTCTAGTTTCTCTTCGACCTCCCGTTCTTCATGGCCGCAGTATGGACCCGTGCCTTTGACAAGATGCCCTGACCGCCCACGCCGAGAGCCTCGAAGCGGTCGATCCGTCAAGACGGACGAGAACGGCAACCGTGGACGTGAGTTCGTTGCATGCGAGAGCTTGCCATATAGAGAGGGGGATAAGGTTAGATCTCGATCCAATTTCTCTCGTTTTCTCTCGATTTTCTTGTTATTCCCTCGAATTTGGGATTTAGGGTTCACGTTGTTGTTTTCAGATCTTGAAGAAATGCAGGCATTTCGAGTGGATCGATGTGTACGTTCAGAGGCTTCAGTTGCAGGAATCAATTGGCGCTAATGGGGGCGCAATTTGGGAGGGGGGGACTTGTCTGTAGAGAATGCGGCGGAGAGAGGAGCCGTTCCGATTAGGGACCTTCCGATTATGCCTAATGCTCCCAATGCAGAACCGGTGGAAGTGAAGGGAGAACCGAAGAAAATGAACAAGCAGTTAAGGCAGCTGATCGAGTTGAAGAAGCAAGCTAATCCGATGGCTGGTTGTTTTTTTGTTGTATAATTACGATCGGATTCTTATCATTGCTCACCAGTGCGCTAGAAGTTGTTACAAGGGATACCTAGTTACAAATCCATTATTCAGCTTGGGATGTACTTGTAGTTGTTTTCAAAGTTAGTGTGTGCATTCACCGAAATTACCAAACTATATTCCCTAAAAGAAAAGGACAGCTAAAGATAGTTGATAATTGTTAGAGGGGTGACAAATAATGCAATCCCCGAAATCCGCAAATATGTATGCCTCATGTTTATACCAAAATTATACCACTTTTAGGCCTTTCCAAAATACCAATACCATATCCCAAACTATATTCCCTAAAAGAAAAGGACAGCTAAAGATAGTTGATAATTGTTAGAGGGGTGACAAATAATGCAATCACCGAAATCCGCAAATATGTATGCCTCATGTTTATAACAAAATTATACCACTTTTAGGCCGTTTCAAAATGGGATCCCTTTCAAAATAGGGTCCCTTCAAAATACCAATACAATATCCCAAACTATATTCCCTAAAAGAAAAGGACAGCTAAAGATAGTTGATAATTGTTAGAGGGGTGACAAATAATGCAATCGCCGAAATCTGCAAAAATGTATGCCTCATGTTTATAACAAAATTATACCACTTTTAGGCCGTTTCAAAATGCCAATACTATATCCCAAACTATATTCCCTAAAAGAAAAGGACAGCTCAAGATAGTTGATAATTGTTAGAGGGCTGACAAATAATGAAATCACCGAAATCCGCAAATATGTATGCCTCATGTTTATACCAATACTATATATTAAGTGGCAAACTCGTCATTGCATTCTCCACCGACAGAGAGAGAGAGAGAGATTTTTTTTTTGAAGTAGAGAGAGAGAGAGAGATGGGTGGCCACGAAGAGAGAGAGAGAGAGACAGAGGTTGCCACGAAGAGACGGATAGGGGTATACTGCCCGTTAGATCAGTGGATCAACGGTTCGTGGAGTCGATCCGTGTGACAACGGCTCAACCAATCAGGATAAGTTTGGGCTTCTCAGAGCATTTGTGACAGTACTTGAGGGCAAAACTGAGTAGTACTAAGAATCCAAGGGCACATAAATAGTAAATAGACTAAGGGATTCAAACAAAAGAATTACAAAATGAAAAATGTGTGTTTTGTACAATATAATTCATATTGGGCTACATCAAATTATTTGCAATTCAAATATACATGAGTGTGACAATTATGGCATCATTTAGACAAACTATGTTTTGGGAAAGATGTTTTGCAAAGGGGTTTGGGTGGAAAACCATGCATCTTCATAGCTACACTAGTGATTCTGAGAAGTGGCAATTTGTGGTAAAACTTGATTTATATATGTTTGTTAAGGTTTTCTAGGTGGCAGGTTGCGTAGGAAGACTCCATGAGTAGTTGCCACTATGTTTTTATTTTTTTGGATTTTTTTGCGCATGAAATGACTCAATTAGCTATGTTAATCTCATTTGTTGACTCTCCGTTGACCAGCTACTTGAGGGTAAAACCGAGTATATTGCACTTGCCGGTCTAAGTCCTCGAGGGGAAAACTGAGTACAGATAAAATTTCTGTATAAGGCCCGAGGTTATAACCGAGTACACCAAACGTCCCAGGGTTAGACTCGGGTAGCGGTGCACGCTGCAGCCGTGCATAGCGGACGCGTGTTGCCGTGCATAGCGGACGCGTGTTGCGGTACACGCCACCTTCGTCTTTATAGAGCCCCTCTTTCTCTCCCTCGACGCACGTTCTCACCGGCTCACCGCAACCGCCTCTCTCGTCCCATCATCTTCTCCACAACCGAAGAAAAACCCCGAAGAAAACCGCCGGCGATGGAGAAGAATGAGATGCCCATTGTCGGCACATCAGCCGCCGCCCCCGTCCAGGCCCCTGTCGCTGCTTCCATCGTAGCAGCCGGCGCATCGGCCGCCGACCCCGTCCAGGCCCCTGTCGCTGCTTCCAACGTAGCAGCCGGCGCATCGGCCGCCGCCCCCGTCCCGGCCCCCGTCGCCGCTTCCAACGTAGCAGCCGGCGCATCGGCCGCCGCCCCGTCCAGGCCCCCGTCGCCGCTTCCAACGTAGCAGCCGGCGCATCGGCCGCCGCCACCGTCCCGCTCCCCGTCGATTGGGACCCGTACGAACCGAGTGCAGTACGACGCGCCGGAGAACCCCTACGACACCACCATCGTTGACAACGAGCCGGAGGTAACCCTTTGTTCCCTAGTTCTTATCTCATTTCAATCATTTTGTGTTAGATCTACCGTTATTACGGTTCGTCTGTTCCTAGTTCAATCCTTTTTTGTTAGATCTTGCGTTATTACTGTTCGTCTGTTCCTAGTTCGATCCTTTTGTGTTAGATCTTGCGTTATTAGTGTTTGTGATTTGCTTTTGTTTAAGATTTGTGCCGATGATGATGAATATTTGGGCATAAATTGATTCAGGGTTTGGTCAGTAAACAATTGGTGTGTACAAATTTGTTGTGCATGATCTTTGGTTTGCTGACTCAAATCCTCGATATAAGTGTGTCCAATGTAACTGAGGCTACCTCTTTTTTTCGAGCCCATATTATCATGCATGATTTTTTGTTCACTCTCTGTTCCATCATCGTTGCAATTGACTCCGTGTTTTTTGCACGATCTTTGGTGCTACGTGACAGGTGCAGAGCAGCGACGTCGACAGCGACGACGAGTCCTTCCACACCAAGACTCGTCACGTCCTCAGGAGGCTGCAGTCCGGCCATTACGATGGCCCTTTTGCTCGAGGCATTTACAAGTGCCCCTTCTGCAACAGAAGCTCCGCGCCACCGACTTCAACTCCCCGGTGAACCATGCTGAATCCATTGGCAGATGTGGCGCTAGAGTTGGAAGGACCGTGAACGTGCATGCGTACATGGCCAAACACAAAGCACTTGGGATTCACCTGCGCACCCTCCAAGCGAGTCACACGCGCTACCCGGAGGCGTTGAACGTGCCTCATCGCACTCTCTCGTATGTGACTGCTCTATCCGCAGAGCAGCTTAATTTCATGTAAATTGTAGCTTATGTTGGATCTATCGGTACTACTTTTGGATCTGTCCCGAATATATCTATGCTATGTTGGTTGCCGTATGCAGCTTATCCTATATTTTTCTCTCGGATTTGTGCCCTAGATTTCCTACCTGATTGGGTAAAAACGAAGGCATAAAGAAATGAATGGCGTTAAAAAACAGAAGGAGAAGCTGCTCTAGATTTGCTACCAATTTGGGCTATCAAATATGAATGAGATCGAGCGATAGAGAGGAAAAAGGTACATTGAAAACTGCTAATCTGGGCGGAAGAGACAGAAACCACTCGTGCCCCCGTCCCGGACCCACACGGCTCCACACGCTACGGCCCCACACGCTACGGCCACACAAACACGGCCTCGTCCTGTCCCACGCGGTCCCACACGACGCGACCCCACAAACGACACGACCCCACTCGTCGGCACGGAACGGTCAACTTAACGGATTCCTTCCGTCCGAGCTCCTTCTGCGGTTCAGACAAGGGCTTGGGGAAAACTGAGGAAAAACTAAGGAGCTGGGGAAAACTGAGTACAACTAAGGACCTGAGGGCACGAAAATAGAAATCCCTAAAACATAATCCATACGTACAGGAAGCAAACTCTAAAGTTGATTACAAAAATCTGGTTGTCGGCATACATGTGGCTATGTAGGGTTTTCCGGGATAAACCGCTGGCAAACTATGGCCACCGACATACATGTCATTATGTTGAGGCTGATTATAATTATTTAAACAGCTAGATCTATAATTAATGGCTGAGATTAAAGGATGAAAAATATTACGTACAATATTAGTCGTGTACAGGCAAGACTGCAAATGACATGAACAAAATAATCTGTGCCAAGACATGAAAGATAGATATTCGGTAGTTTTATTAGATATAAGAAAACTGATCGGTGGCAAGAAAAAATCAAACCTAATCCATATATACGTACAGTAAGCAAACTCTAAAGTCGATTACATGTACAAACGAGATCATTGGCTGTTTGAAAAATAAGAAGCTGATTGGTTATTGAAAAAACTACAAAACGGGTCCATATATAGAAGAAAACATTTTTTTGCATTTATCGATATCAGTCTGCACCTGCTGGTTTCACATGCCTTTGTCGTCGTAGTAGAATATGTCTCTGCTCTAGGGCATGATTGAAGGTTCCAACCTTTGTTTCCTTCTGATCTTAGGTCACAGTGGCTGCGTTCTCTTCTGCCCTTTGTGACGTGAGATAGATTGAGATTTCAGAGGATATCGCTACACCCAACACCTAGAGGAAAACGAGTAGCAGCGATCAATGGCAACGCCTATCTAGATCCACCGATTACTCCGGAACTAGGCTTTGTTAATTTTATTGTTTTATTAAGGTCTTAGTGATATGCATTTAGCTTAGGTAACGAGAAAATCATAGCGGCTTTCTACATCAATTGGCTAAGCTATAATTCACCTATTTCTACCACAGTTGTATGCGAGTTCAAGTAAATAATCATTCATGACTGCAGGTATTCTTTGCATGGACATGAAAGAATACAATTGAATAGGCATCCATGAGTGCACACAACGGCAGACACCATGAGATGACTCAACTCGCTCCTATTGTAAGGCTGCACCATTGCCACCTGAAAAATAATCAACAATTCAGTGGCACAATGATGTCATATTTTTTGGGATCGATCAATGTATGGGATTCTTATCCTATATGCATAAGAGCAGCTTCAACCAAAATGAGTACATCGGCGCAATGATACATGTCAGTGGGAAATTTAAGCACAAGTATGCATGTTGTGAAACAGACTTGACTTCTCCTTGTGAAATGTACTTCTGTTTGGACGCTAAATAATTAACCGAACAAGATATTGTTGGAGCGGTAGGATATGGAGAAATAACCTGATGGGTGCATGTGTGCATTGGAGGAAACATTATTCGGTGGAACTCTCGATCAAGAACATAAAGCTACAAATAAATATTGATCAACGATATGCATATAACTCATCGCTTGTGCGCTGAAATATTTTCTTGAGTGAAATACATGGATGGCTGAGATTAAAGGATACCTATTTGAGGTTTGAGGTATGATCGCTGAGATGAAATGATACTATGGTACCCTTCGGTACGTTTACACTATTTTAAGGCTTGGGAGTCTATGGAAGTGTTGACTGCCAAAACCCACCGGCGGGCAGCGGCCTTGTCAACACCGTAGAGCCGGGAAGAGCCTAGAGCTGCGGCTGGCTGAGACCCCTCCGAGCGACGGCCCGCAATGCTCTTCTGGTCACACGCGGCGTTGCGAAGTGCAAGGGCGTGCCACCTGACCTATACCCGGTCGGGAAGGTGATGGGGATGCCTCGCTTAGTTTCTCGCAGGGCATACATGTAAACATTAAATACGAGCCTCGATCGGCTCTCAGAGTTATTCTCGTGAATCGGCTCAAAGAGCCGATCCACCCATGATTCGTACGGGGTGCACGAATACTTGGTGGTCCTGCTTGATCGAGATAGAGCTAATGAGATCTATGACGATTTAGGGTTTTCACCGCATAATCGGATCATCCTACTCCAGGTTGGGCCTCGCGGCCACGCACGGTGCTCGTAAGCCGATCCTAAACAAGGCCACAAAACCAACATGAAGTTGATCCTCGGAACATCCCGTTTAGGACTTGCGAACGCCACCCTACGTGCCACCGGATCCTCCCCCCTTTGTAAGGCCTAACTATTGCAGATATTAAACTAATCCTTGTAGAACAAGGAGCAATCGTAACGGATCAGATCTACTAAATAATGATCAAGCGGGTGCCGCCCCCACACCCGAGATAGGCGTGAGGGCGGCTAGATATGCAAGGGTTGCACTACGTAAGCATGCTTAAACGAAGAACAATGCTAACCCTAACATATCTAATGAAAACTACGTTGCTCGCCATCAAAAGCGCTTCAAGCACGAGCAACGCATGAACAACGTGGCTTGTGCTGCCTAGATCGCAAGATGCGATCTAGGCAGCATGTCGCTTACCCGATAGAAACCCTCGAGACGAAGGAGTTGGCGATGCGCCGAGATTGGTTTGTTTTGGGGTTGAACGTGAGTTGTTGTTTATTCCATAAACCCTAGGTACATATTTATAGTCCAGGGACTTTCTAATGTGGGCGTGCACTAAACCGTGCACGAGATAAACTCTAACTTCTAAATTGATACACCATCTATTATACTAAGATACACGGGCTAACTAGCCCAAATTCTCCGTGCAAGGCCGCTTCATAGATCTTCCATATGTAATCTTCCAAGCCCATCTTGATCGCGGCCCACCTCCTGATTTAGCCAAAATCTGGTGATAACACATGCCCCCCGGTTTTGGTAATGATAATTTCAAAACCACTCTGTTTTTTCCCCGTAGGGGTCGTGTCACTGCAGGAGCGGAACCGTCGCAGCATGCCTCATCATGACGACTTGCCTTCCCAACTTCTCTCGCACGATTTGACAGCTTTGGCACCATGTCCTCGAGAACTGCTCGGAAATTAAAAACCCCCACCTCCTTTTATTTAGCCGCATCGAACAGCTTCTCCTCTTTACCCCTCCCGCAGTAGCACTCCAAAAACCCTCCCTCGCAACCATGTCCTCTTCCTCTTCCTCTTCTTCTTCGTCGGATCTTTCCCACGTGTCCTCTCCCATCCGAGAGTCGACGCCCTCGTGGGGTACGCAAGCGGCGTACGACATCCTCGCCCCAACGAAGTGGGACAAAGAGGACCATGACTCCTCCATCAGGTCCGAGGATGACAAATCCCATACCGACGGGGAGAGCGACCTCCGCTTCCTTGCTGACGAAGAAGTGGTGGAGGAGAGCGAAGACGACCGCCTCTCCTGGGCGGACTTCACCACCTCCGAGGAGGTGAAGGAGGAGGAAGAGGAGGAGGAGGATGAAGACAGCTCCTCCGACGAGCCGCCGGCCAAACGCCGCCACCTCCGGCCCGGGAACTTCAGCCGACGTCGACAGTGGACGACGACGCTGACGAAGAGGATGAAGACGACGAGGGTCCTGTCGGCGGCCACTGGAGCAGTGATGACGAGCCGGCAGGGAGCAGCGCCGGCAGTGGCGACGACGGCGATGACGACGACGAGGGCAGCAGCGGCCCCTAGATAGGGTCTTAGCATAGGGCTAGCAGTAGCAGACGGGGCAATGTATCCCCCTGGTATTTCCTTTTGAGAGCAATCAGCTCTTCTATGTAAGAAATCTGGCTTATCAATGGAGAAATTCCCCAACTTGATTTTGCCGATTCCCTTTATGATAATTTAGCCGATTGTCTTTCGTTCTGATTCTGCCGACTGCCAAACTGGACAATGCCCAACAAGCCGATGGCATCGCATCGGTCTCTCCCGATAGATTTCGAGATAGATCCATCCAGACCCAAACTCCTCGCCAAACAAGGCCAAGCCTTAATCGCGCAAATCCGCAGATCTCTCGAGATGGCATATTGAACTTAGCGGCAAAACTCCTGAAATAATGTCAGGTCTCCTTTAAGTTATCTTCTCCGAATTCTGCTCGCTCAGCTCCGGCAGCTTCCTTCTACAACAATCACTGTCTTTTGAACGAGCCGTCACGAAGAGTGAGCCCACTTCGACAGAGTTGGTTAAACCTCGAGGGCGAGCTGCCCCCCGAGTCTCAGCCAAGGCGAGGATAAAGAATGGCTCATCACCATTAAAATTTCGGGGCGGGCTCAACCTTGTCCAAGAGAGCTATCCTGCAAGGCCACCAGCCGATCACCTCCCTTCCGTCGAGGGTCCATACAGCCGATCCAGCAGGCTATGATAATTTCGCAACATAAGCACCATTCTTCAGGTAACTTGTGGTGCAGAATTTAGCCGATTCCAACGAAATCGGCTCCCGGAGCAGATAACCTTCAAGGTGAGCTGCCCCCCGGGCCTTAGTCGGGTGAGAATAGCAGCGAGCTGATCACATCGATCATCCTTGGTTTCCAACTCTCAACGCCGTATCAGCCGATCCAACAAAATCGGCTCTTTAAAGTGAGGGAATCTCAGGGCGAGCCGCCCTCCCCCGAGCTTCTTCAGTCCAAACCTTGCGCCTTGCTGATCAGATCAGCTCATCATCTTTGGCAGGCTGAAGCAACTTCCGGTGAGAACGTCTTTACATTTCTAACGCCCTGCAGATTCTGGGCGCAATATCTCTTGGAGGGAACTAGCCCCCTGCTCTTAAGTCGATGTCTGTGCATCGGCTATGCTTGAAAATTTTCGAATTTTTCCGGCCGACTTGTGTATCGGCCCCCATATCCCAATACCCATCAACGAAGATGAGATGCTTCCGTTGCATATCCTCGTATTTTATCTACTCGGGTGCCCCCCGAGCCGATTCTCGTCAAGAGAATTGATGGTATCGGCTCGTTGGATAACATGTTGAACCCAGGCAGAATGGTGGGTGAGGATATTCACGGCCGATTACTGGAATCGGCCTCCACGTTGTTTGCTCAGTGAAGGTTTTGTAATGCTCCTTCATAGACCCTTGGGGCCGATCACAAGGATCAGCCTTGCCAACTTGCACATCGCTTGGCTTCAACTACATGGTCAGGCCAGTGGATAAAACTAGCTTAACCCTTCCCTTTGTCACATCGATGCGCTCGCAGTCGTCCAATTTGATGCCCTGAGAGGGGTTCTTGGCCCGCTCGCTTCCCATGCGTTCATGCCAGCCGTTGAAACTTCAGCCGAGTCGTCGGCTTGGACGACCTCTACCTCATCACCATCCCACTGTATTATGCATTGGTGCATCGTGGAGGGAATGCAGCAGTTGGCGTGGATCCAATCCCTTCCCAGCAAAAACAGCATAACCGCTCGTGCTATCAACGATAAAGAACGCCGTAGGGATGGTTTTTCTTCCTACGGTCGATCCACGTTCAGAACTCCTTGTGCCTCGGACGCTTGGCCGTTGAAGTCGCTCAACGTTACGTTGGTCTTGATTAGATCCGAACTCGAGCGTCCCGGCCCGACGTAGCATAGAGTACGGCATGATGTTAATCGCCGCTCCGGTGTCCACCAAGCATCCCGTTTACAGTGCCTCCCATCGATATACCCTCGTAAGTACGGGGCCTTCGGATGCCCGTAGCTCCCGTCTCGTGGCTTCTCAAAGATAACCGGCCGTGGGCCGCAATCAAGTTGTGCCACGGATGTCTCATCTAATCCCGGAGCACCGAACTCCGAAGGAGGATAAACACCATATTTGTGCCAGCCGATGTCTCATCATCGGCTTTCCTCTGTTTGGGGCGCCACTCCATTTTCCGTGGACGACCCTCTTCATCCAGGGTTCGCTGAACTTTTGCAGCCAGATCAGGTCGTGCCTTCCTTAGCGTATGCATGTATAATCTTTCAGTTTCTTCCAACCCACGCAGACGCTGGACTCTTTGCTTCTGGGAACGGCTGAGCCCATCAGGGCACCATCTGGGCTGATGATATTTGTATTCTTCACCACCGTCCTCTAGCTCCTCGAGATCTTCCATCTGAGGGGACTCAGCACGCTTGTTCCGATGCGGGAAAGGCCCTAGCCGGCTGAACACAGACACGTTAGCGGCACCCTTCTTCCTTTGTTTGCACTCTGGGCAGTCCTCGATTGTTGGCAATCGGCTCATCCCTGAGTCCCAGCAATGTTTGAAGAACGGGCAGTCCCAGTGCTTATCCATGTCACTCGCCCCCTTGGCCTCCCTTCGGCGCGACGATCGTACCCGTTGTTGCTTCGCCATGTTGGCGGCGCCTTCCGATCTCGGCATCAGACCGGAAATTCCTTTCATCGTCCGCGTCGTAGTGCCGACGTCGGTCGTGGTGTTGCTCGTATTTGTTGAGAGGGTGCTTGGAGCGTGGGCGCCGATACCGCATGCTTCTTATTCCCTCCCTTGCCGTGTACCGCCTCGTCTTCACCTCGGGGTTGGTCGCGCGGATCGGCTCCCTCCTCATCCTTGCCACGGGAGTGGCTGCTTCTGTTTCCTCTTTGTCATGGCGGCTTGCGGATCCTCGCCATATTGACACCAAAGGAAAACTTTGGTTGATCTATGGGGTGGCTGAGACCCACCGTGTCGACACCGGGCCCCGGACGTGGGTTTCTACCGAGCTTGATATCGTGCGGCCGGGTCTTCTCAGCGGAGCCGATGAGTTCGGTCCCACCGGGCGTGCCAGAATGTGTTGACTGCCAAAACCCACCGGCGGGCAGCGGCCTTGTCAACACCGTAGAGCCGGGAAGAGCCTAGAGCTGCGGCTGGCTGAGACCCCTCCGAGCGACGGCCCGCAATGCTCTTCCGGTCACACGCGGCGTTGCGAAGTGCAAGGGCGTGCCACCTGACCTATACCTGGTCGTGGAAGGTGATGGGGATGCCTCGCTTAGTTTCTCGCAGGGCATACATGTAAACATTAAATACGAGCCTCGATCGGCTCTCGGAGTTATTCCTGTGAATCGGCTCAAAGAGCCGATCCACCCATGATTCGTACGGGGTGCACGAATACTTGGTGGTCCTGCTTGATCAAGATAGAGCTAATGAGATCTATGACGATTTAGGGTTTTCACCGCATAATCGGATCATCCTACTCCAGGTTGGGCCTCGCGGCCACGCACGGTGCTCGTAAGCCGATCCTAAACAAGGCCACAAAACCAACATGAAGTTGATCCTCGGAACATCCCGTTTAGGACTTGCGAACGCCACCCTACGTGCCACCGGATCCTCCCCCTTTGTAAGGCCTAACTATTGCAGATATTAAACTAATCCTTGTAGAACAAGGAGCAATCGTAACGGATCAGATCTACTAAATAATGATCAAGCTGGGTGCCGCCCCCACACCTGAGATAGGCGTGAGGGCGGCTAGATATGCAAGGGTTGCACTACGTAAGCATGCTTAAACGAAGAACAATGCTAACCCTAACATATCTAATGATAACTACGTTGCTCGCCATCAAAAGCGCTTCGATGACGAGCAACGCATGAACAACGTGGGCTTGTGCTGCCTAGATCGCAAGATGCGATCTAGGCAGCATGTCGCTTACCCGATAGAAACCCTCGAGACGAAGGAGTTGGCGATGCGCCGAGATTGGTTTGTTTTGGGGTTGAACGTGAGTTGTTGTTTATTCCATAAACCCTAGGTACATATTTATAGTCCAGGGGACTTTCTAATGTGGGCGTGCACTAAACCGTGCACGAGATAAACTCTAACTTCTAAATTGATACACCATCTATTATACTAAGATACACGGGCTAACTAGCCCAAATTCTCCGTGCAAGGCCGCTTCATAGATCTTCCATATGTAATCTTCCAAGCCCATCTTGATCGCGGCCCACCTCCTGATTTAGCCAAAATCTGGTGATAACAGGAAGCACTTCCCGTCAATTATTTTTTAGCAGTTGATCTCAATATTTATTTGATACCAATATTACACCCTTCAGTATGTCTAATCAACTGCATGACATTTCATAAATCCCAGTAACAACTTACAATTGTACATCACATAGTCTAAATTTACAGTACACAAATCTCTCAACTTTTTAAAAATATAATACAATTCATTGTCTTCAATTATCTCATATCTGACTAAGTCTTAGACAAAAATGGTTGCATGTTGATCTAGAAACTTGAAGGGATGATATAGTTGTAAGAAAGGCCACATATTTGATTAGGATGATTAGGAGAAGTGACAAAGTAATGTCCAAATGCATCCGGAGCTCTTTCTATTTGAATCTCATACTTCCTGTTAGCATGGATAATTGCTTGGTCGACTTCATGTAGTATCATTTAATAGATAAAATGGGTTTATAAGCACCGTAAAATTACTCATCCTGTGTAGTGTGTTTTTAAACCCGGTGTTTTCTATTACTATATATATTTAAAACAAGCAAGAAAGTCTGATATAATGCAAAATATACTTCTTGGTCGGTCAACCGCAAACTTTGCTTGTGAGGAGCTATGCATGCTAAAACTTAAGGATTAGAGCTGAATAAGACATTTATGGATTATTCTTTAAAAATTCTAAGTGTATATGAGATGATGGATCATCAGAGTAAAAAGTGATTTATGTTTATGGATGTAGATGATAGATGGTTAATCAATAGGCATGTACTTGCACAAGGAAGAAAGAACGATGACATCAGAACATAAATATCACTAGCAACGAACAGAGTTAAAGCCGGGAGAAGTCTCTAATAATAAGTTGTCTTCGACACTATATGGCCATATCCTAAACAAATTCAACAAAAACATGTAAGAAAATTATTCCTATAATCTCCTATATATCTTAATTTTTAGGAAAATAAATGGTAGAAGAGTTGCTATAAAATTAACCATGTTTGAAAAAATTGAATGTAATCTTTTGAAAATGTATATATAGTACATCAGCTCTTATGCTTTTCCTATGGTGTAATAAAATACACTTCTCAACCAGTTTCTATAATTCTTATTCTTAACTATTAGCAGGCTGTGCCCTTTCCATCACATGGTTAAATTTACTACTGAGCACCATCCATGCAAACTTAATCATGTTTCATGACATTATTATAAATACAAACCCGAGGGAGCGTAGAAAACTACTCCCTCTATCCAGAATAAACCGAGTCGGATTTATCTAGATTCACATGTATCTAGGAGCGTTTCAGTTTGTAGATATATGTGAATCACAAAAAAGCTAAGACAGTTATTCCCGGCTGCATGTTGAAATGTGTGATGTAGCCTAAGGAGAGCAAAACAAAATAGATAGAAATAATGTCAAATCAATTTCATAATGAAATAGTATTATAGATATGCATGTGTGTTTTGTAAATTTAAATACTGATACAGACATATATTTCGATACATGCCAAAAGAGTGTCACATCAATAAGAATATACTATAATTCATATTTATCCTTTTAGAAACACATATTTTTCTTGGAACACAACATATGGATTATGTAACTATAAATCAAATATCAGTGAACCTACAATCTGAATGTTTACCTTGCACAAGGATTAAAATAGCTGCACCTTTAATCCAAGTAGTACTATAATATCATGTACAAATGACATATACATTCATTAATGTAGTAGTGTGCTTCAGGGGATCTCTTGATAATCTATTTCCCACAAAAAACAAAGTTCAACGTGAGACATATCATTTAGATTAACATTTACGGTAGTTTTGTGCAAGACAATTGCTACCACATATTATGTATGAGGATAAAATGTAATTTTGCAATCACTAGGATGCCCTCGCATTTGCGAGGGCCACTATGCTAGTTATCTTTAAATTAAAAAACATTATTTTCTTTACCCATTTCACTGGTTTCTAAACTATCTTCAAACATTAAAAAAAAGTATCGTTTCCATGCTGTATAATGGGTATTCCGTCCTCCAGATACATTGTACGCCTGCTTGTGCATGATGCGTGTTCCGGGGCAACGAATCCGTGGGAAGGTTCCACGAAACAGTAGGAGGAGCTGGGCATGCTGCTGCATCAGTCATCACTCATCAGAGAGCACTGTCTGGCCGCAAAGGCTGCAGCAGCAGGAAACGAGGCGATCGACACGCTGCAGCATCAGACACCTGGCGTCATGCAAAACTGCAGAAGAAAGAGCAGCAAGCATGGCTGGCTGACCTGCAGACGGCGTGCGGTACGCCGCCGAGAACGGCCATGCCGTCGGCTCGCGTCACCGGTGGTATTCGCTTCGCGCGCGTGCTCGCCTTCACTGCGGCCGTCAGAGCCATGAATGCAGCTTTGACAGCTGCTGCAAGATCAGAACTCAGAAGCGATGTGTTGGCCGGGCCTGCTGCTTGCCAGTTCACGTACATCGGATGTTGGGGTTAAGTCTAGTCGTCTCCATTGCAGGGCAAAATGGACAAAAATAATCTAAAAATAAACGTATTTTGAAAAATAAACGTATTTTGAAAAATAAACATATAGCGAAACGAATTCATAAAACTAACCCCTTCTAGCTGCGCCTATCACTATGGTGCCACATTCAGCCTTGCCATGCAAGGCGCCAACCATTTTCCCAAGTAAAGAAGAGAGACTTGAGGTTGGCGTCTTCGGGTTTTTTCTTTTTGGCACATGTCTAAATCTTGAAAACCCTAGAAATATAAATTGACCCAACATTCATATTTGATTCTTGTTGCTTTGGCCGGTGGTGACTTCTACGGTGTCTATATTTGATCCCAAGTTTAGGTTTCGGGTTGTTGTTATGTTAGGGTTAGGATTTTTGTTAGATTGGTAGGTTAGGGTTTGGTTTTGTGATTATGATGTTTGTGTTCATCTTGGCTTGGGTACTTACTGATTTTTTTTACCGTTGTGTTATTCTATTTATTTTAGGGATGGCAAGAATTGTCCATGCTTATCATTCGGACATGGACACTTTTTTGAAGGGAAATATCGAGCCGGACCAGAATGAGCTTGACTTGGTGTTCGAGTCTAGTCCTAAATATGCCGAGCTCTTGAAACAAGTTAGGATTGATTGAAATTGGATGGACCTCAATTTTGTTGCTGAGTTCGAGGGAAGGCATGATATGGGGTTTGGAATGCAAGTGCGTCGGAAGACAATGCATATAAACTCCGAGGAGCGTTGGGTTACATACAAGAAGATGGTGACCAAATAAGTAGATAAGGCTATTGAGCTGTTTGACACCAAAAAGGTTGATAGTACTTCTGTAAACCAGTAACGGTTGGTTACATACAAGGAGGTGGTGGCCCGGCATGGTGTCCTTCGTTCACATGGCGTTACCCCCACCCCCCTCCCCGTCCGCCATGCGGATATGATGGTGATAGGATACTCTAACTTATTGCAACTAATCCCATATTGAACAATAAATTGTTGTGCAATGGATAATGTAGTTGTGTCATTATCAAAAATATTTTGCCTTGGATGGGTAAGGATCTTCAGCGTACATATACGGCCTTATCCATGTTGATCATTTCCTCCAAGCTGGTACAGTTCATCTTCCCAAAGAGCTTCTTTCCCTTCCAGTTGTTGCCTCTTCCGGAATTCCCACTCCTCCTTTGTCCGCCTCCTCTAGGCCTTCCTCCTCTACTAGATTTATCAGGGAAGTCTTTAGACATGTCCCCTTTCATTTCATATTTTTTATAACTTGTAATTTTTTCCTTTATTTGGTAAAGTATAATATATGGGATATTGTAAAGGCAATGTAATGTGTGTGCATATTGATAAATTTGTAATTTCCCTAATGTTGTAATGTTATGATTATTCCATTATTGTTTGAATTCTTGTTTAGATTCAAATTATTTTCTTGTTTATAATTCAATTTTCTTCCTAATTCACACAGAGAGAGACAGAGGGAGAGATAGAGAGACACATCGATCCACCTAGGTTTTAGTTTAAAGCGCGGAAAATTTCCTCGTTTTGAGATGCAGATGCACAACCCTTCTAAATCCACCCGCGTTTGTCCTAAAACATGGGATGTTATATTGGGTAAATTGATATTTCTAGGTTTTCCAAGATTTAGACACGTGCCACAAAGATATAACATTTTAATTGGTTAAAAACAAGGGAAATGTAGGGTCGTCGAATTTCATGGAGGAAAGCTTCGAATTTAAGGAATTTGAGAGAGGGTATTGAGAGGGTGGAAGGGGAGCCGTCGACTCCAACCTCTTCTTTTCTTGGAGAAATGGATCACTTCTTAGTGTTGGGCCGGAGCCGGACATGCGGCCAAATGAATGTAAATGTGTCACGCCATTCACAAGGGTGTGCGCCATAGTGAAGGGAGTCACACTTCCGCAACGGGGACACACTCGTCTACACTGCTCGCGTTTGCGACGCCTTGTACCACGGCGTGACAAGGCTGAGTGCGGCGCCTTAGTGACAGCCGGTTGTTTCACCGAAAGTTTATTTTTCAAAATCCTTTTGGCTTGGTTATTCTTGACCATTTTGCATCATTCCACCTTGAAAGATGAGCTCGCGGTGCCGGCGATGGATAAATTAACTGTCGTTCGTGCATGATTTGAACGTTACTACTACCTTCATCCCACAGGTTAAGGTCTATATTTTTCTTCAAAAAGTCAAACTATGTTAAGTTTAACTAAATTTTTATCAAAAATCATTAACATGAAAAGCATAAAATTAATATCATTAGATAGATAATAAAATATATTTTCATATGGTATCTACAAAATATCATATTTATTCAGAAATTTTGACAAAAATGACCACATGTACCAATAAATTATCAAAAAGGACCACCTCTCAAAAAAATTACCAAAAAAGACCACCACTCCATGGCGGCAGGACCTGCCAGCCGACACGTGGCACCTGCCGCCGGCAGCTGTGGCGGCAAGCCCTGCCACCCTTGGGCGTGGCGGCACGTTAAGTTGGGTTAGAGCATCTCCAGTCGCGTCCCCCAAACCGTCCCCCAAACCGCGCCGGATCGAGCGTTTGGGGGACGTGTTTCGTTCGTGCCGCGTTTGGGGGACGTCGCTCCCCAGCCGCGTCCCCCAAACGCCACCCCCAAACATTTAAAATAATTTTTCCGGCATTTTTATTTCAATTTCCACAA
Source organism: Lolium rigidum (assembly GCF_022539505.1). Classification (NCBI taxonomy): domain Eukaryota; kingdom Viridiplantae; phylum Streptophyta; class Magnoliopsida; order Poales; family Poaceae; genus Lolium; species Lolium rigidum. Next base: position 256,943,860 of record NC_061511.1, read on the forward strand.
ACTAATACATAATTTGGAACGTGGTTTACACGAAAACACAGTTTGGAACATGGTTTTCCACAAACTAATACATAGTTTGAACCATGGTGGACACAAATATAAAATATTGCAAAGAAACTAAACCTAACTAGGCCGTGTATCGAAGGTTTCGTGTGTTCGCTGCTAAGAAAGAACACTCGAGGGCACACCCAGTCACCTAAACTGGAAAATCCAGCGGGAGGATGGTGCCCTTGTTGGTTCTACCGATGAGGCGAACGGGCGAAACCTCCGTGCACGTATTCGCTGCGAAGAAACAACACTCATTCGGCCGTCCTCCTCGTCGGTGCCGTCGTCGTCCCCGTCGACGTGGTAGTCCCGGAGGCAGCGCCTCTCGTCGAAGACCTTGACGCTCATGTCCCCGTTGCCGGAGTAGGAGAACACGAGGATGAAGCCGGCTTCGAGGCTGTGGTGGCGCGCGAACTTCTCCCAGCCGATGTTGAGGTACATCTTGCCGCGCGCGTCGTAGATCGCCTTGACGATCCACCGGCGTAGCCGCACGAATGCTCCCGCAGATGCATCGTGCGCGGGCGTACGCCGCCGACGTACTCGGCGAAGGAGTCCGGCAGCCTCTGGATGCCGCGCGGGTCGCCCTTGAGGACGTGGACGAACTCGAACAGGACGCCCGGCTCCACGTCCATCTCCGACGATGAAGACGACGGCGTGGGAGGCGACGGCGAGCGTTCAGCCTGTGCCGCGGCCACGACCACGACCACGACCACGGCCGCGGCCGCGAGGTCGGCCTCCGCCTCTACCGGACATAGCGTCGAGTCTTGTTGAGAGATGGTGGCGGCTAGGGTTTGGGAGAGAGGCGCTAGGGTTTGTGTGTGAGAGGGACGATGAGAGGCGCCCCTTTTATAGGCCGGAGGGAGGCGGAGGAGCGGTGGCGCTCATTAACGCCGGCACGCGAGCTAGGCGCGACGGGACGCGTCGCTGCGCCCTCGCGGGAACCGCACCGTCGCTGCGCGCCGATAACTTCCGTCGCGAGGTAGGCGACGGATAGGTTTAAATTAATTGTACCGGCCGACGGGTCGGCCCCGCCACTCCCCGCCTCGCTTTTCGTTGTGTCCGGCGTCCCCGGTGCGTCCCCCGTGGGACGGGGACGGGCTCGGGCGCTCGGACACCATATAGGGGCGCGCCGGACAAAAAAGGGCTTTGGGGGACGCGGCTGGAACGCTTTTTTTGTCCGGCGCGCCCCAAATCGCTTTGGGGGACGATCTGGGGGACGCGACTGGAGATGCTCTTAAACGTCTGTTTGTAGTGATGGACAGAGCTGGGTCCTGCCGCCACAAACACAGGCGGCATGCTGCCTGTGCATAGCTTGCTCGTGCACAGCCAAGCACGCGCGTGGTTCTTGACAAGGCCGGCCTGTTGGTTGGTTCGCTCGTTTTTTGTTTAGGATTTTCTTCTTTTCCTATTTTAATTTCATTTGTAGAAGTAAAACACAATAGTATATCACAAGAGAATAGAAATTACTAAGAGAAATTCCAACAGTGATGTTATATAGCGTTCGTGCTAAAAGAACCGATGATATACCGTGCGCGCAACCGATTTGTGCCCTCTAACACATGCGCTAAAGTTGCGCGCGCTTTAGAAAAAATTCCGCACGCGGCATTTTGCGCCCTCCAACGCCTCAAAAATAACGCTTTCAGTCGAGCATGCGCTATCGCTGCGGCTTGCACGCGAACAGCCAACCGCCGCGGTGAAACTTCACCCGCACCCGCGCTTCTCCTTCCCCATTTCACCCACGCCCGCCACCGCACCGATTCGTCGCCGGCGACGCTTCTCTTCACGCTCCTGCAGTAGATCCGCCGGAGCCGCGCCTCAACAAAGCTTCCCTGAGGGCCGCGACCGAGCCGCCGCCGCATCGCCTCTTTTTCCCGGCACGTCTAAGAGCATCTCTAGCCGCAGCCCCTTTTTTCACCCGGACGGCGAAAAATGGCCCAGTCGCGCACCTGGATCCTCGTTTTCGCCCGGATTCGGGATTTCATCCATCCGGCGAGCCCAGGTCATCCCCGACATCCTGGGGCGCGCTCGGGGATTCCGTAGGAAACAAAAACGCGGGAAACGTCGAGGAAAGTTCCCGCGCGCCTGGTGGCTCCGAGTTGTCGGCGAGAAAGGCCGATCGTCGTCCTCATCGCATCATCTTCCGCGCCCTGTAAAAGCCTGCTGCCGGTCAGTCTTCGCCGGACGTGTTGCTTCCACGCGGCGAATTAATGTCGTCGCCTCGAATTCACGCGAGCAATGGCAGGCTACGGCGACGGCGCGGCGAACAACGGCTTCGACCGGCGTTCCCTACACCAGTGGGAGGTAAGACTACTCCACATGGTGGGCTACCCGGCGTCACCGGACTTCCGCGCGCCCGGAGGATGGTGCCTGCGCGGGGGCGTCTCGATCCCGCCGCCACGAGTGGGAGGCGACGCCGAGATCGACACCGTCCTCGTCACCCTCACCGACGAGCAGTGATCCGAGGAGCGCTTCTTTCCCGACTACTATGTCGCACTGACATGGAAGCTCCTGGATGCCACGGCGCATGGCGTCATCATCCTCGTCGGGGTCGGCGTCAAGTTCTGTGATGCGCAGCTGCAGATCGGCTCCTCCTGCAGCGACACCGAGGACGATGGTCAAGACGGAGCCGGCGTCGCCACCGCCGAACAGAGGGCGCAGCAGCGGTGCCCTCGCCATCCGCGAGGGGCGCGCGCCTCGTCCTCACCGGCACGCGGGAGGAAGAGGAACCTGAAGAAGAAGGCTGTAGCAGTGGCGGCTGCTTCTGACCTCGCAGCCAAGGAGGCCGCGCGGGCCGAGGACGCGTCGGTGGCCGAGGCGATCGCGAGGTCCCTCCAAGACCTCGTGCCCGCCGACGACGCCCTGCCGATGGACGCGGCGCTCGCCTGGTCCAGGCAGGACTGGGAGAGGGAGGAGGCGGAGCAGCAGCGGCGGCTGCTGGACCTGGGGTCCGATGCGGTTTCTGGACTGGCCTTTTTTCCGCCTAAAACTGGAAAGCAACGGTTATTTTCTGGATGGGGGTCGGATGGGGGTCTCCTAGAGATGCTCTAACAGGCTGGCCCGAGTTGGGAGGATGAGGACACTCGCGACGTCCTGTTGTGTCCGCGACAGACACATTAACAAAAATTTGAACCGAGAATGCGTCTAGGCGAACATGCCGATCACTTTGCGTTGGGCCGCTAGGATTTTGTTTTAGCCATTTTCTTTCCATACGGATGAAACGGACACATTTAAAATTTAAGAATTTTTTCTTCAAATTTATTTGGCTGAATTTGAAATTATGAACAAATTCTACAAAGAAATAGAAAATAGAAAAAGGGAAAAATGTTGGAGATGAAAAAGAAAGAGCGGAGAGCGGACCAATGGATAGGCCGGCCTAGCCAAGAATCCCGTGCGTGCCTGCATGTGCACGAGCAAGCTCCGCAACATGCCGTCTGCAGGCGCGGCGGCAGGGCATCGACGCGAACGCCCGTTCAACTCGACTAAACGTGCCGCCATCCCGAACGGCGGCAAGGCTTGCCAGGCGCCACATGTCGCCTCGCAGGTCTTGCCGCCACAGAGAGGTGGTCCATTTTGGCAATATTTTTGAGAAGTGGTTTTTTTTGACAATTTATTGGGACAGGTGGTTATTTTTGTCAAAATTTCATTTATTCATAAATTCCTCTAAAAATTCGGTGTGGCGCCCCTCCGGCGAAACTATTTCACCCATCTAACCCTTTTGTGTGGCGCCCCACACATCGGCGCCACACATGCCAGTGTGGCGCCCCTCTTGCCGGCGCCACACACCAGCCGACGTGGCACCCGCGACGCTGAGCTGGTGCGCCCATCCGACGTGGCAGCACGTGTGGCGCCCCTCCCAACGGCGCCACACATGCCCTTACAATTGCCCAAAACATACTGTGAGACAATTCGTCTGGGACTTAGCCGTTTTGCGAGCCTCTATGTGTGGCGCCGATGCCACGGGCGCCACAGTAGCATGTGTGGCGCCGATGCCACGGGCGCCACACATCCACTTAAGTGTGGCGCCCGCGCCCGCCCCCAGCCCGACCCTCTCTTTCTCTTCTTTCTCTCCTCTCTTTCTCTCCTCCAACCGCCGCCGCCGGCCGCCTCTCCGCCGCCCCCCACCAAATCCTCCACGGATTGGACAGATCTGGCCGGCCAAATCCATCCCCATACAATCCTCAAGGTATTCCCCTTCGTTCCCCTTCGATTCATCCAAGATTTGGTCCGGTTTAATTCGTTCCCCTTCGATTCATCCTAGATTGGAAATGTTGGTTGTGTTTGAACCATAGATTTGTATGCATGTGTTTGAACCATAGATTTGAACCATAGATTGTATGCATTGTATCCAAAGATGTTTGAAATGGCTATGGTGTTCTATCCCTAGATATGAATGTATGTGTGTATGGAACCTTATGTATGTATGTGGTGAAAGGCAAAATTGGAGCTTAGCAAATGCATGTGTATGGAACCTTATGAATGTATGTGTTGCTCATTTATGTTAGTGGAATGACTCATAACATGGTTGTGTAAACATGTAGGATGGTGTGGCTTCTGGATGAAGAGTACGACAGGGAGCACCGGGTTGTTCATATGACGGAGAGGGGAACGGATCTTCACCCTTTGAAGATTCGTTACCATGGCACAGTGGATATACCGTATGACGAGAGGTACACGGAGTTCATCCAGCCTACCGGTCTTATGCCGTTCATATCCCTTGTAAGCCGTGGGGGCCGAACATGAACCCCTCTGCACTCACCGCCCTTGTCGACCGGTGGAGGCCGGAGACTCACACCTTCCACTTGAGGGCCGGCGAGATGGCCCCTACTCTCCGAGGATGTTTCCATGATCCTTGGACTACCTATTCAGGGCGACCCACTGTGTATGAACACAGCTTCTGATGGGTGGCGCAGACAGATGGAGGACCTTATTGGCAGGGCTCCTCCGGCGCCAGCAAATCCAAAGGAAAGAGTTCCCGCCGGCGCGTCTTTCTCTTGGATCAGGACTAACTTTGCAGAATGCCCGGTAACCGATCACTCTTTTGCAATCCTAGTTTTCATTGATTGTACTGGCATGTTCTAAATTCTGAAATATTTGTATGGTGCAGGTGGAATGGGAGCCATATGGTAACTACTACCGTATTGGCGCGGGGATGCCTGACCTCAACCGCAAGTGCACGGAGGAGGCGCTGTTCTGGCGGATGCGCTGCCCACTCATATGCATGTGGCTTGTTGAACACCACCAGCCGCACGAGAGTGATGAGACAGGTTTGGGCTATATCAGGAGTGCCCACCTCGGTGGCAAGACACGGACAAGGCGCTTCATAGGTAAACTTCGGAATCATGCGATGGAAGATTCTTGATAGAAGAGGTAGAATCTAACTTCTTGATTCTTGCAGGCTTGATAGGCAGCGGCAGAGGAAGATCACAAATTGGCCAGTCCACCATAGAGGCCACATCGCAGCGTTCCAACACTGTTTGGAAGCGACACGGACTGCTGGCCCTGTGGAGATTGTGCCTCACGACTTGGCCGCTTTCAACAACTACCTGCAGTGGTTCCATGAAAACACGCGTATCGAGTTAGTGAAGCGCGCGTATGCTGACTACATCTTGGACGACCCCATCGAGTTTGATGAGGTTGCGCAAAGCCGACACGACACCTATGCTCGCAGAGGGAGATCGACTTCTATTGCTTCCGAGCTGAACTTCGTGGTAATGGATTCTCTCATTAACTAGTACATCATCTAGATTGCCATGTGCTCGCTTAAATTGTGTATGCTATGTTTGTCACAGCGGTCGGAGATCCAAAAAACAGCTGATGAGTGCGAGGTTATGTGGGAGAAGAGCGGGAGAGAAGAAAAGCCTGTCGGACCGTTGCGGAATTTCATTAAGGTACGATCACCAACTTTGAATGTACGTTATTATGTTCTGGTGGCTTTGTAACCATGAGTTCCATGACGCAGAACACTGCACGAAAGATACGGCGGTTAGCCAACTTGCTAGGTTGCCGCGAAGGCGAAATTCCGCAATCCTCCTCTTCTCCAGAGCGGGAGGTATGGAATATTTTGTTGCTATCAAACATGTTCTTACTAATTTCACGGTGGGCGCCCTGGGATCCGGCTTCCAGTTCCTGGGCTGGACTTCACGGTGGGCGCCCTGGGATCCAATCTCCATGGGCAGGATGATGTTGATGCCGGAGTTCCTTCGGACGCGGATGTCAATGCGCTCTTAGATGCAGTAAACGGCTACGACACCCGCATCGCGCGCAGGATCCGGCACGAAGAATTCTACGACAAGTTCGTGCTTCCCGCGGACGAACCCCTGGAAGCAGAACTTCAGGAGAAGCGTGACGCAGAGGCACGTCCTGCGGAATCCGGCACCCAGTTTACCTGGACCAGCTCCAAGGATGCTCCCCAAGAGGAACAAGGTAGTACGATCCGTTGTGAAGCACTTTGCTAACGACGAAGGGTCCTTCCCATGGAGATTGCAACTTGTGATCTTTCACCTGGCGAAGGCGGAGAACCAGGTCTCCGGCCATGAACGAGCGATTCGGACTCGACGACTGTGATATCGTCGGAGCTTCTGCTGGTAGATGGCGGAGCGCTGGTCAGCTAAATTCCGAGCTTCTTCGATCAGGTCCACAGATAGCTGTCTGGCCTCGTCAGCTGTGTCTTCATTATAGGCGGAAACTCGCGGCGAATCGTGGATGATGTCGGAGGGAATCACGGCTTCGGATCCGTATACCAGGAAGAATGGGGTAAACCCTGTTGACCTGTTAGGGGTAGTTCGCAAACTCCACAAGACAGCGTCCAGCTCGTCAGCCCAAGCTCCGGCTGCTCGTCGCAGCGGTTCCTCGAGGCGTGGCTTGATTCCTGATAATATTAGACTGTTAGCCCTTTCAACTTGACCATTCGATTGTGGATGAGCCACAGATGCGAGGTCCAGCCGAATCCCCATTGTCTCGCAATAATCCTTCAATTCTCCCTGAGCGAAGTTTGTGCCATTATCTGTGATTATGCTGTGTGGGATGCCGAATCTCATCACGAGGCTGCAGACAAATTTTAGTGCTGTAGCACCGTCGGCTTTTCTCACCTGGCTTTGCCTCGATCCACTTGCTGAATTTGTCAACGAGCGACCAATAGGTATTCAAAACCGCCGAGGAGATGATCTTTTTAACTTACCAACCATATCGAGCCCCCGGACCGCAAATGGCCAGGTGATAGGTATGGTCTTCAGCTCTTGGGCTGGAGCGTTTGGTTGAGTAGCGTAGTATCGACAACCTCGGCAGGTCTTGACTATCTTGTCAGCATCTTCTTTAGCTGTGAGCCAATAAAAGCCTAGCAGAAAAGCTTTTGCAACGAGTGACCTGGGAGCGGCATGGTGCCCGCAATCCCCTGCGTGGATCTCTCTGAGGATTTCAATGCCATCTTGATTAGAGACGCATTTGAGAAACACCCCTGTTGCGCTTCGTTTGTAGAGCTGTCCGTCAACAATTGTGTAGGATCTTGCTCGTCTGATGATCTGGCGCGCGAGGACCTCGTCCTCCGGCAACTTCTGATCGATGAGGTAGTCCAGGAAAGGCTGTGTCCAAGCCGGAATGGTAGCCAACACCTCTTTAGCCGGAGACACCGCCACCTCTGGGTTTTCCGGGTTAGCGCCCTTCACCGAGGGTATCCGGAGATGCTCCGGGAAAATTCCGGGCGGAATTGGCTTCTGCCGGATCCGAGCTTGGATAGCATATCCGCCGCTGTATTGTCGTCTCTCCGGACATACTTGACTTCGTATCCTAGAAAGCACTTGGCGATCTCGTCAACTTCGTCTCCGTAAGCCGCCATGACGGAGTTTCGGCGTTCCGGAGTTCCGGCTACTTGCTCGTGCCACAAGGTCGGAATCTCCACAGCGGATGATGTGCTTGATCCCTATTTCCTTAGCGATGCGCGATCGGTGTAGCAGAGCCTCGTACTCCGCCATGTTGTTTGTAGCTTCGAAGTGGATCCGCGAACGCATCTGCGGTTCTTCTCCGGTAGGGGACTTCGGGGTGACTCCGGCTCCCGAGCCTTCATGCTGCTTGGATCCATCGAAGTGCATAACCCATGTCTCTCGGTTCCGGCTCTAGATTAGCATCCGGAGCTTCGTCCAATCCGCAACGAAATCCGCCAAGACCCGTGATTTAACCGCGAGTCCTGGCTTTGTAGCCGATATCGAAGGCGGATAATTCAATGCCCCATTTTGCTTGTGCGTCCTGTTGCGTCGGCGTTGTTGAGAATCGTTGACGGCGGAGCTTTGCTCACGACTCATTCTTGGGTGTTCTTGGAAGTAATGTCTCAGCTTCCTGCTGCCCAGGAATACTCCGTAGGCAAGCTTTTGAAAGTGAGGGTAGCGCTGTTTGGATTCCGTAAGGACCTCGTTGATATAGTAAACTGGCCTTTGGACTCCATATTCGTGACCTTCTTCCTGTCGTTCCACCACGATGACGAGGCTGATGACCTTGTTGGTGGCTGCCAGGTAAAGGAGCATAGGCTCTGACTCTCCTGGAGCTGCTAAGATAGGTGGGGAGGTAAGTATCTCCTTCAACCCTTGTAGTGCTTGCATCCGCTGCCTCGTCCCAGACAAACTTGTCTGTTTTCTTCAATAGCTTGTACAGGGGAAGTGCCTTCTCGCCAAGACGGCTAACAAACCTGCTGATTGCTGCGACGCAACCAGTGAGCCGTTGCACATCTTTGAGGCAAGTTGGCCTTTTTATGCACAAAATTGCCTTGATTTTTTCCGGGTTTACTTCAATGCCCCTGTTAGAGACAATGAAGCCAAGGAGTTTTCCGGCTGGTACGCCAAAGACGCACTTCAGCGGATTCAACATTATCTTGTACCGACGGAGATTCTCAAAGGTTTACGTGAGGTCGCCGATCAAGTCGGATCCTTTCCGAGTCATGACCGCGATGTCGTCGACGTAGGCGTGTACGTTCCGGCCGATCCGGTACTTCAAGCACCGCTGCATCGTACGTTGATAGGTGGCACCTGCGTTTTTCAAGCCAAAGGGCATAGTAACATAGCAGTAAGTGCCAAATGGGGTGATGAATGAGGTCGCCTTTTGGTCAGACTCCTTCATCCGGATCTGGTGATACCCGGAATACGCATCAAGAAAACACAGAAGTTCCGCCCCTGCCGTCGAGTCAATGACTTGGTCAATGCGCGGCAGGGGAAACGGATCTTTCGGGCAATGTTTGTTCAAGCCGGAGTAATCGATGCACATTCTTAGTATTTCAGTGTTCTTTTTGGGTACAAGGACGGGATTTGCGACCCAATCGGTATGGATTACTTCTATTACAAAACCTGCCTCTAGTAACTTTGCTAATTCCATTCCTATGGCGCGGCGCTTCTTATCTCCAAAGCGTCGCATAGCTTGCTTCACCGGTTTAGCCCCGGGTTTATGTTGAGGTAGTGCTCGGCGAGTTCCCTTGGTACTCCGGACATGTCGGAAGGTTGCCATGCGAAGATATCCATGTTAGCGCGGAGGAACTCGACGAGCGCGTCTTCCTATTTGGGGTCCATGTTGGCTCCGGCCGAGACCTGCTTGGAATCATCGCCTTCCTTGAAGTTGACTTTCTTGGTCTCTATCGCGGCCCCGAAGGAGTTTTTGTGTTCGGAGATCTGCTTCTTGGTGGTCCGCATTTCGGTCGGATCCACCGCGGCTCTGTAGCCTTTCGGCTCTTCTCCGGATATGACGGACTCGCGAAGGCGGCTTCGCCCAACTCGCACTCGTGAGCCTTTTTGTAGTCTCCGGTTATGGTGATCATACCATTAGGACCCGGAATCTTGAGCTTGTTGTAGATATAGCACGCTCTTGCATGGAACTTGTGGTAGGTGGGCCTGCCGAAGATGACATGGTAGGAGCTCTTGAAGGGCACAACTTCAAACGTGATCTTTTCTTCGCGGAAATTGTGAACATCGCCGAAAGCCACGGGAAGTGTGATGCTGCCGAGAGAGTTCGCCTTCTTACCGGAACCACGCCGTGAAACTCGGTGTTGCTTGTGTTTGAGCTGTTCCTTGGTGAGGTTCATCCGCTCCGAGGTCTCCAGGTACATGATGTTCAAGCTGGCTCCACCATCCATGAGGCACTTGGAGAAGTCATACCCGTCTATGCGGGGACTTACAACCAAGGCGTAGTATTCTTTTGGCACAATGGCGGGATGATCCTCCCTGTCAAATGTGCACGGAACTTCCGACCACCTGACATCTGCGGCACGGCCGGAAGCTGTGGCGTTCGGGATCCGGGTAGCCGACTTTGTAGCGCGGATTGTTGGGGTTCCGAGGAAGGTGTGGTAAGCCCCCACGCTCTTTTTCTCGAAGGGGTTGGATTTACTGCGGATCCGGCTTTGGGATCCGGCGAGTTATCATCCTCGTCCATCGCCTCGGAGCTCGTCCTCCTCCTTGTCCTTGTTCTTGCCCTTGCCTCTTTTGCCGCGTGGGCGGTGCTTCGGGCTCGCTTGTATCCTGCTTCCGGGTCGTTCTTTAGGTCGTTGACCCACTTGCGATTGCGGTTGGTGTGAGTGGACTTCCCCGTAGCCGGATCCAAGTGGGCCGAGCGAGGCATGTCTCTATACTCCTCGTAGGTTTGCGGAGCGCGGGATCCGCCGGCTGTGACTTCGGTGCCATGCTGCGACCCCTGCCGGCTCCGCCTCCACGGCCGCGTCCTCTTCCGCCTCCCGAACCTCCGCGTTGGAACGCCATGGCGACCATGTCGGATCCGCCACTCTTCGGTCATCGGGGTTTTTGCGTTTATGGCCGCTGTTGTTGCTCGTTATCACGGTTCTTCTTTTGTTGGTGCGGGGGGATTGCTGTAGCTGCGATATCACCGCCCGCATCATCATCGGCGGCGGTGTGGTCACGCGGCAATGGAGATCATCTCATCCAAAGTCGGTTTATTGGCGTTAGCCAAACATGTGAGCTTATGCCTCGGCAATCCTCCTCTCCGCAGTCCACCAATGAAGGCGTACATGGCGGTGGTGTGGTCAACGTTTTCGCACTCGTTCTCGCATGCCAACCATCGTGTGAGGAAGTTTCTTGAGGATTCTCCCTTCTTCCGGATACAAGCTTGTAGGTCGCTTGCCGTGGCGAGGTCTTTTGTAGGTGCCTCTGAAGTGTTTCTCGAAAGCGGTTTTCGGGTCAAACCGGCAAAAGATGGAGTTTTTCTCGAGGTCACCGAGCCGGATCCGGGCTGGACCTACAAGGTACAAGCTGGAGCATGCGGCGAGGCGATATTAGGGGTTCCTCCGGCAAAGGTTCTTGCATTATAGTAATCCTCAATCCAGGTATCCGGCCTTTCGGTGCCATCATAATGCTTCAAGTTTCCGGGTAGCTTGAGGGAGCTCCTTGGCTTTGGTTCCTCTCGAATCATCCTGCCAAAGCACTTCGGTCCGATGTAGTCGGTTCTGTATTCGTTGAGGCGTTCCCGCGCGTCGCGCGAGCCGTGACGGGGGGACTGTGAGCGAGAGCGAGATCTCCGGCCACCGCCTCCGCCTCCACCTCCGCCGCCACCGCTAGGTGGTGGTGAGGGAGACCTGCGAGGGGGCCGATCCGACCTCTTGCTTCCGCCTTCAGATTCTCCCCGGCCCTCCCGGCTGCGGCTCCGGCTCCGTGGCTGCCTTCGCCGTGACGGCTGGCTGCCACGGTCGTTCCGGCTCCGGCGGGGCTCCGGGTCGCGCTCCTCATTCCGGCTCCTCCTAGGCTCGGGCTCACGATCGTTGTTCCGATTCGGCGAGGTTCCGGCGTGCGCTCCCTATTCTCGTTTCTTGAGGGCAGCACGTTGTCGCGGATAACAATTCCACCATGCCCCCGAGGCACGGTGTTTCCGGCTGGACTACGGCGGCGAGGGGGACGCGGGTAACCATTAGGCGGAGGAGAGGGGTTGCGGTACTTGTCTCGTCCGAGTACATTGCATCCTTTCCCTTTCTCGGATCTGACGATGGCGTCTTTGATGGTACGGGGATCGGATTTGGGTGTTCCCTGGTTTTCCTTCTGCGTTCCGAGGATCCGGTTCGCGATTCGTCATCTCGATGGCGATTGTCGTGGGCGTCCTTCTGCGCAGTGGAGACGCAGTGCTCCGGGTTAGATTCTAACTTGCGCGAAGTGTCTGCCTTGCTCTGCAGTTTGACCGCTGAGGCGACGAGCGTACGAACGTAGTCGATGTCAATCTCCTCGTTACTTTTCTTCAAGATCTCTGCAGCTTTCGTCATATTGTCCTTTGGGGTTGCGAACGGCTGCTGCTCCGTTGGAGTTGCGAAGGTGATCTTGCGGGGAGCTATCATCTCACGCCGGACCTTTTCGACCTCCTGGTGAGCTTCAACGATCTTGTCCTCCCAATGCTTTCGGAGTTCCTTGACTTTTGCCAATCCTTCGTCCACCTCCTGCTCACGCTGGATGAAGTCTTCCACAAAAGCTGCGGCGTTCTTCCTTTCCTCCAGCATGGCGGCTGCGGTGACCTTGAATTTCTTGGGCTGTGGCCGACGGCTCCACTCTTTTAGCTTCTAAAGCTTCCACGTCTTCGGGAGTGATGGGTTTGTTAAGAATATCCGAGCGATAAACCGCATCCATGCCTGCTTGTGCGACCATATCTTCAGGCGACAGGAGGCTCTCCGAGGAAGAATCCCTACGGGGCCGCTCCCGCGACATCGGAGATCCGTAGTGGGATGGCTGGGGTCGGATTGGGTGCCCGCCTCTTCGATCCGTTTTCTCCCGGCGCCGCTACGATTGCAAGTACTGCTTTGGCTGGGCGGAATCAACTTCGAGCTGTTCACCGTATCCATATTCCTTCACCTTGCGATCGAACTCTTCGGTGTCCATGGATTGGGTGTCTCCGGAAATTGGGCTTAGATTTCCCAAAATCGACTCTTCGGCCGGAGTTCCGCTTTCTCCGACGAGCCTCTTGCCGATCCGGAGCAGCGTTGTTTTCGGGGCCACGACCTGCTCGGGACCGGCTCCGGCTTCTTGAGGGGCGGTTCCGGCGGTATGGGCCAAGAAGTGCACGAAGTGACACCTTTGCTTCTCTAACACCAGGAGACCCGGGCGGATGCGCATTGGTCTTCCACCGTTATTTCCTGCTCGGGGCGGATTGGGTGGGTTTTGATTTTTTCAGATCTAAGGCGGAATCTTCGCTAGGAAGTTCCTGCGTCTCGAGATCGGATCTTCGCGGCTTGCGTCCTCGCTCGGCGGCGGTCGCGTCGGCGCTACTTACCGGTGGGTTTCCGTCGGAATCGACGGTTTCCCCGATGAAGATGTGTATGCCGCCAAGCGGGACGATGGAGAGCTTGACGGGGTCGGTTTTAGCCGGAATCCAACACTCATCCGGAGGGACGATCGGCAGATTTCCGGCGTAGAGGACACGCCCCACGGCGATGGTGTCGTCGTAGCTTCCCATGGCGGAACCCTCCCGGTTCCGGCCTCCGGACGCCGCGAGCCCCACGGTGGGCGCCAAGCGTCGTTGCCTAATCGACGGTACCTCGGAGGAGGGATCCTCACGAGGGGAGAAGAAGTAGGGGCCATAGGGCGGAGTGCACACGGGGACGGTGGTACGCGATTTACCCGGCTTCGGAACACCCGCACGATGACCAGGGCCTACTGCTGCTTGTCTGGAATTATCTGGGCGCTTTCGCGTTGTTACAATGAGTTGTGGTTGTGCCTCTAGGGCTCCCAAGATCCGGCTTATAAAGGCGCACGGATCTAGGGTTTACATGGAGAGTCCTAGCCGGAATACAAGTTGCCTAACTACGGTACAATGTCTTGCCGTATACGTCAAGGATCCGCCTTCCTCCAAGTACGTGCTGGATCCAGATACTTCATGGGCCGTCACGGATCCGGCCTCCTTCGTAGGTCGGTGAAGATCCGGCTTCCTGTTCTGGGCTGGACTTCATCCTTCAGGATCTACAGCAACTGGGCCGCCCGATGGGCCACATGCCTCACCACCATCTATGGGCCACCCGGGCTTGCCGGATCTAGGCCATGCCGTTGATATACCCATAAAGTATACCCACAACAAGGAACGACGAGCCTATCTTCAGAGGAGGAGGAGCAGGAGGAGCAGGAGGAGCAGCAGCAACAAGAGCCACGGCAGCGGACGAAGAGGATGGCCGTCCGGAAGCAGCCCGTGAGGACGACACGTCGAGGACGACAGTAGGATGTGCTCCGTGTTGTTGTGAATTATTTCGAACCATCTTTGTAATGCTACTTGTTGTTTGAATCTACTTGCTACGATGTGAGCTATGAAGTGTTATATGTGTATGTTCTGAAATTGCAACTTGTTGTGTCCATTGTTATACTCAAAACTGTTGGAGTTTGGTAGGATTTTTCAGGGTTTTAACACAAGTCAACGTGTGGCGCCCTCCACAATGGCGCCACACTGTGGCGCCCGTGGCATCGGCGCCACACATGCCAACGTATATCAACTATTGGGTCGAAAACATCCAGGGGCTCCGGACGATAAGTCCTTAGCCGTTTTGGCGAGGCTCTACGTGTGGCGCCCGTGGTATCGGCGCCACACATGCTACTGTGGCGCCCGTGGCATCGGCGCCACACATAGAGGCTCGCAAAACGGCTAAGTCTCAGACGAATTGTCTCACAGTATGTTTTGGGCAATTGTAAGGGCATGTGTGGCGCCGTTGGGAGGGGCACCACACGTGCTGCCACGTCGGATGGGCGCACCAGCTCAGCGTCGCGGGCGCCACGTCGGCTGGTGTGTGGCGCCGGCAGGAGGGGCGCCACACTGGCATGTGTGGCGCCGATATGTGGGGCGCCACACAAAAGGGTTAGATGGGTATAGTTTCGCCGGAGGGTCAGTCTGTGCTTTTCTTTCACTTTTGGGTTATTTTTGTGCAAATCGCCTACTTATTATTTAACCGGAGTTTAACATGAGCCTGTCGCGAAGTACTGGCAAGATGGCACTGAAGAACACCCTGTGGTTTCTCGTGCACATGTCCGGTGATCATGCGTCGATCCAGATCCGGCGCCATGGCGGCCGATCACTGCTAAAACCCGTCGCGTGGCCACCCCAAATCAGAATCACTCCACGGATCCCGCTGCCCCCGATCGGAATCCCAGCCACCCCGTGCGCCCGTGCGTGCGCGGCGCGCGGCATCCGGACCAACCGACCAGAACCACGGCGGGGCCAGCACAGCACGGCGCGCGGCACGACGAAGCCGCGGCAGCGCCACCGCGCCGTGTCGTGTCCCGCCTCCAACTGCCAGAACAGTGCCATGCCATGTGCCGGGGCGCGCGCGGCACGGCTCGTGGGCGCGGTGGACGTGGGCCGGCGCGCCGCCCGCCGATGCGGGAGCAGAGGACGATGGGAACGTCCGAGCGGGCGGCGGGTGGGCCGGCGATCCCGACCGGCGCCTTGGGACCAGCATCGGGATATGGTGGTTTGCTTTAACGGTCTACGAGGCGGCGGCGGCCGGCCCGCCGCCACTGTGCCTGAAACGACCGCTCGATCGATCAGGTGCAGGCGACGGCAACACGACGTGCTTGCCATTTGGCACGGCCCCTAGCTACAGTAGACGTAGGACCCCGTCGCCGGAGATTGACACGAAAGTGACCCAACATGTGGGAAGGAGACGTCGGAATTGGAATTTGCAAGCTTGCTTCCAACATCAATCTGAACTTCTGAACACTGGACAGCTACCGACGGCAAGGAAGAAGGGACAATTGCCAAGAACAGCACGAGACGAACAAGTGATTATAGCAGATAAACCTTGTTCCATCCAATTCCAAACCCCCAAATGAACACTACTGCACTCTACACAAGGATGTACTTAAAAGGATTATGACTATACCACTGCCCTTAATCATCAGACCTTAATTACTACTACGAGCTACAGCGGCAAAGAAACAAGCAAGGTGTCGTTAGTACAGCCGGAGCATGGTCCTTGCGAACGACTGCGACCTCAGATGCCGCCCGCCGCCGTTGGCCGGCAGCCCGCTCGCGCGCCGGCTGCTGGCGCTCCGCAGCGGGGTGAGGTAGAGCCGCAGCATGCCGTTGTCCGCGTGGTGCGCCGGCGAGTACCGCGCGCTCCGGTTCCGCTCCAGCACGCACCGGTCTTCGTGTCGACTCTTGACACCACCATCCGCGAAGCAGCGCCGTGAGCTGCCCATCCCGCCGCTGGTGCTGCTGAACGAGCTGCGCGCGCTCGCGTTGCTGCCGCACCTCTGCATCGTCGTCCTGTGCCCGCGGGCGCGCAGCTCCGGCCACGGCTCCGAGAACGCGACGTCCGACGCGGACGTGCCGCTCCGGCGTCCCGTGGCTCTGCGGTGGATGAAGTCCCACAGGCTCCACGCCTTGCGC
Organism: Lolium rigidum; assembly: GCF_022539505.1. NCBI lineage: Eukaryota > Viridiplantae > Streptophyta > Magnoliopsida > Poales > Poaceae > Lolium > Lolium rigidum. The sequence continues at coordinate 256,960,231 of NC_061511.1, forward strand.
CGGGGCTTCTTGGCGGCGTCCAGGCTCGCGCGGGGGAAGTCGTCGACGAGGGAGCTGGTGCTGAACCGGTGGTCGAGCAGGTCCTCAGCGTGCTGGAAGTGGTAGAACTCTGCGCTGCCGATCACTGGGGATTCCCTGGCAATTGCGGCCGCTGCAGGTACTGGCTTTGGGTCGGGCACCTCGAACGACCTTCTCCGCGCGGAGCTGGAATGGTCCAGGCTGCGGCGCCGCCGGCTCGACGTGTCCATGTAGTAGTCCCGCGTCTGCGCCGAGCCGCCAGGGGTGTTGACGTCGCCGTCGGGCTCGGGCTGTGAGTCATCTTCCACGGGAATTTGACCGTCGGAGCGTGCCAAGATGCCGGTAGGCGAGCCCTCGAGCGCGGAGAGGATGGGCGGCAACCGGGAAGTCGGCGGAGGCGCGCGGCCAAGGCCAATGCCGGCGCCCGCGCCGAACAGGTAGCCGTCCCAGGACGCGCGCGGCCCGTCCCAGGACAAGCCCGCGTCGTCCACGGACATGCGGGCGGCGTCAAGGGAGAATCTTGGGTCGGTGTCGCACGAGCGACGGCCTCCGGCGAGCTCCGAGCAGGCTCCGCCGCGAGTGCGGCTGCGCTGAAGGAACGAGGACTTGGAAGGCTTCCCCGACGGCGGCATTGCCGCGGCCGCCGCCTTGCTGCCGGCTGCGGCCTCCTCCTTCTTGAGCTTCTGCTTGCGCCTCCACTTCTGCCACTTCTTGCTGAAGACGGAGGCGGCCACCCAGAAGCTGCCGGCGATCTCCTTCAGGTCCATTGGCGGCGGCGGCGGCTTCTTGGGTTGCGAGGTCTCGAGATCTATGTGATCCTTCATGGGCCGCACCTCCCCAGTCGCATGAGCTTCGGTCTCCAAGTCCGCCGCCACGATTGGCTCGACCACCGGGGCAATCTCGGCCATGACGATCTCCTCCTCCAAGAACACCTCAGGAACGCACGGCGGCGGAGGAAGATGCTGCTGGACCTCGAAGGGGAGCGCCGCGGCGGCGGCAGAGGACGAGGCCGGGAACGCGGCGAACGCGGTGCCGTCGCGGACGCGCTCGCGGTCGTCCCGGTGGAACAGCGCCCAGAGCGTGCTGCGGCCGCGGGCGTCGCACGACCAGCGCTGCGGCTCGTCGGCGGGCGCGTCGCCCCCGCGCCCGCACGAGAAGGACTTGCAGCGGCGGAGGTCCGGCAACGGGGCCGCGCCGGAGCCCGACGGGGCCGCGCCGGCGGCGAAGGGCCTGGAGAAGAGGGAGCGGATGGCGGAGGTGGACCTGCGGCCCGGCGCGGCGGGCGCGACGTCGGAGGCCTCGAGGCCCGCGAGGCGCTCGCGGAGGCAGGCGGCGCAGAAGCCGGTGAAGGCCTCGTCGGGGTGCAGGTCGCAGCTCGTCGACGCGGACCTCCGCGGCGGCGGCGCCGGCGGCTCCATCTGCAGCGACGCCATTGCCTGGACTGCGAGCACGCGGCGCCGTCGCTTCACTCGTGGACGTGGCGGCAGCTCGCCATCACGTTTCTTGGGGCGTGGTGGTGGTACGATGCTCTCTCGCCTCGGGCCGTACGAGGAGTTAGTGAGGAGGGCGTGAGCTCGACGGACTGGACAGCAGGTTTGTAGAATGTTGTGAGGTGAGGTAAACTGGTGAAAAAATCAGAGAGAGAGAGAGCAGATGGAAGTGAAAGGGGGTCACGGGGCCCGTCGTCTCTCTCGCCTTCTTCGTGTTTGCTTTATCTCTCTCGCCTTCTTGGGGTTTGAGCGAAACACATGTTCCGTAGCGGTCCGATCTCCCTGTTTTGTGTTTTTACACCTTTGTGATTTCGACAAAACTGTTCTTTTGCGATTCGAAAGGTCCAAAAATGATCATCTGAAAACTTTCATCTGTGCGAGCATCAATGCCAATCTGAGACTCTGAGAGTGTTAATCTGGACCGAGCAGCCGTAACACATGCATATATTTCATGCAAGTTCTCGTACTTGTCAAAACCCTTGAGCTGGAGTAGGGTGGAAAATTTATAATAGCTTCTGCTTAGAGCGTGTTTGGTAGCTCACATGCCTCCGGGCCAGAGCAGAAATCGGCTCCATCGGTAACCTAATAGTCATCCATGTTGTAGTCAATGCGGTTTTTAACGCACCTTCGGGCTAAGTCCGAGAGCTACTGCCGAATCGACAATTTTCGTGGAGCCTGGTCCATTCGAGCGTCTTGGTTGTATGCGTGGAAAAGGAGAGGGACGTCGCGTCCCTTCGAGAACAAGCGTCATAAATCTCCTCATCGCCCACTCTCCCTTCTCTCATTCTCCCCCATCTCACTCTCACCGCCCCTCCTGTCCCATCACGTCGCCAGTTTCGCTGCCGTCAACACATCCATTGCGGGCAAAGAGGAAGATTGGAACGAGATCACGAGCCCTTCTTCGACATCCACCGCGACTGGACATGAGCAAGGGTTTCCTTGACCTCCACTGTGACCTCAACCTCGACCTCGACCTCCACCGGCCCCTCATCGCGATGTGGTGGTGGCTCACCTCCGACGTGCTCGAATTCGTGAGGCTATCTGCTGCAAGCTCCAGACGATGTGGGTCGCCTCCTTCTCTGTTGCCCAAGCCTTCAAGCTATCGGTGGGGATTGGTTGACATGGGATTTGCTAGCTTGGATAGCCCTAGTGCTCTTCTTGCGCCAAGTCGCTGCTCTGCTTGATTTCTGCCCCCTTCATCTTCCCACCGATGAGTTCCGGTCTTTCCTGTTAGAGATCTCAGCTGATGGGTGCATGACGCCCCTGGATATCTAGATCAGAAACAATCTGATGGTGCACACCTAAATTTTCAACCACTGCTACTTCATCAGGGTGCAGCGCAAAGCTTCGGTTTCTTGTTTGTACCATGGGATGTCTAAGTATAGATTCCCATGGTATTAACAGGGGTGAATAAAGTCATGCTAGATGTGATTGGAGGTTTTGATGTTATGGCGGACGGGTGTATTGGATGCGATGAAGACTATGCTACACAGGTTGTATGGTTATGGCCGGTAGGGCGGTGTACATGTCCACTGCAGACATGCTCTTGTGTGTCAAGTGTTTGAAGACTTGCAACATTGGCCTCGGTAAGAGGGGTGGTAATACTAGGACTGCATTTTTGGTGATGCTTGTTGAGTATCAAGTCACCATTTCGATGGTGAAAACCTAATGTCCGCCTTTTATTGGTTAGACATGGCAATGACCTTGGTGAGAGCATTGCTTTAGGAACTCACTCTTTCTCCAAAGTGAAAACTTACGATCATCGATCGGGCGACAATAGGGCTTGTACATCATTTTCTTCTTGGAGGCGTTGCTTTTGTAGAATCTCTTTTGTAGTCCACGTGTTGTCTATGGTGGTGGTTAAATTGCTGGTACTCAATGTGTTTGATCACCACGACGGGATCTTTTATCTTTTTCTCTTTTTTTATTTTATTTTTTTGGCTGTGTGCATCCTTGATATTTTGAGACATCACCTAGGTACATAGGTTAGGTGTAATTGATATATTTATGATATTAATATATTCTTTTATTGGAAAATTTATGTGTGCTCGAGGGGGGAAATCCGGCATTTTTATGCATGTCTATAGCCAAACCTTTCGGCCGAACGATCTCGGCATCCACCCATTCTACATAGTTCATTCGAAATCTTATAAAAAAAGGGTCAACCTTGCCTAAGGGAAGAACACGCGTTGTGCACACGCGATGTGCGTTCGAGACATGGCTCAACGTGGTGCCAGAAAACCAACCGCAGATGATCTCTGAGTGTGACACTTGTTGCAAGGGGAAGCAAAGAGATAGACACAAGAGGGTGAGATGTATCAGTTTTTCCATTTTATTTTATAATCAGAATATTCAAAACCAAATATCGTGCTAACCATTTGTCCAAATTATGAACCGTTTTCACTTGAATTCCTCGCAACGAGATCTTCAAACTTGAAAGATCGAGATGTCGCCTAGAGGGGGGGTGAATAGGCAATTACAAACTCTTGCGGATTTGTCTTGTAAGAATGCGGAATTAAACTATCGTTTAGTTTACAAGCACAAACCCTAAATATGCTAAGCTCAACTAAGTGTAACAATAGCAACTAGAGCTAAGCAAGATAGGCACAAGATATATGTAGCACAAGTGATAGCAAGATATATGTACTTCAAGCACGATGGCTATCACAAGGAAAGAGAGCTCGGGTATAGAAATAACCGAGGCACGCGGAGACGAGGATGTATTCCCGTGTTCCCTTGCTTTGCAACAAGGTACGTCACGTTTGGAGGAGTGGAGGTCCCACGAAGGATTCCCCGCGCCACGAAGGCTCACCCTATTCTCCGAACCACACCCACGAAGGATAATGGCCCTTTCCTTATGGTTAGCTTTTCCTCCGCTCCGGAGATGGCAAGCTCCACAACCACTTCACAAGCTCCACGAAGGAGAAGCCCGGGCCTCTTCACAATCTTCTTGAAGAGATCACCGGAGCACCAACCGCCAAGCCAACTAGGAGGTCTCCCTCCAAGAGTAACAAGCTCACGGTCTCTCACTCGAACAAATCGTGGTGGAGAGCTCAACACTATGCAATGATGCAAAGCAAGAACACCGGAGGTGTTCAAGTCCTTCACACTCAAATCCCACCAAAGCAACGAATGCTAGGATGAGATTGGAGAGGAAGAACAAGGGGGAAAGTCAACTAAAGACTCCAAGATCTAGATCCCAAGAGATTCCCTCACTTAGAGAAGAAATGGTTTGGTGGAAGTGTAGATCTAGATCTCCTCTCTCAAATCCTCAAATATGAGCAAGAATGGTTGGAGGAATCAAGGGGGAGAGCAAGTTCTTCAAATAGCAACAATGGAGGTGAGAGAATAGGAAGAACTAACTTGCTCAAGGTGGAAGAAGAGCTATTTATAGCATGGGAGCAAATAAAACTGTTGGGGGAAAAAGACAGAAAAAACGGGCAGAAAAACGGGCAGAAAAACGGCCCAGCCGGTCACCAGGCCGGCCGACCGGAGCAGCAGCCGGCCAGGCCGGTCAGCAGCCCGGTCGGACCGGCCCAGCAACCGGATGGGGCGAGTGGGCCTCGTGGACGGCGAAAGCCCAGGCCGGGCGGGCGGCGCGCGGCGGATAGCGACGGGCCGCGCGGGGGTGCGGCCGCGCCGGGTGGGCCGCGCGGGGCGGAGCGGCCCGGAGGAGGCGGCAGCAGGCCGGGTGGAGGCGGCGCGAGGTGGGCTGCGCGGGCAAGGCGGCCCGCGGGGAGGCGGCCGGTCGGAGACCCGGCCGGCCGGGAGGCGCGCCGGGCAGGCCGGTCGTGGACCGGGCCTGCAACCGGTCAAGGGCCAGAGGCCCCTGGACACAGGCCGGATGGCACCAGCGCCGGATCCGGTTGGTGACCGGGTGGGCCGGCGGCTGGGCCGGTCCAGCCGGCTGGCCCCTTCCCCCTTTTTGTTTCTTTTTATTCTTTTCTCCTTTTCCCTTTTTTCTTAATAACAAATGCTCCCGAACTCCGATTCGAATGAAACCAATTTTGTTTGGAAGATAACAACAAATGCTATCCAATAGAAAGTGAAAAACTCAAGAATCTGTAGGAGGGGATTTTATCATGAATATAAAAGGTAGAACCTTATATCATGAATAACCGGTAAAATCACCCAACCTCGAAAACGCAATAGAAGATGCATGTGAACTCCGTTTTCGATGAACTTGGGCTTGTTGTAAAGCTAGCAACAAGCTCAAGAACCTCACACCGAGAAATACCAAGAAGCAATAAGAATATGCAACGCATGCAAGGATTGAGCTCCCTAAGACGATGTGATCAAGTTAACCAACCGAAAGCCCCTCTTAATAGTGCGGCTATCTATCCTATAATCCGGTCTCCCATCAACCACCTCGAGACCGGCAAAAGGAAAACCTATCAAGGTCATACCTTTGCCTTGCGCATCCCATCACTTGATCATTATCGCTTCGTGAATACTCACAAATGCTCCCCCATACACTATGATGGGAAAGGTTCATTGATGCACATCTTCACTATCACCAAGTGGACGGCAAGCTTCAAGCATGTGATCCACACAAGATGCTCATCTTGAACTTGCCCAACTCAACCTTGTATCTTCTCATACTCACTTAAGATAGAGCATGGATAATATTGAGTTCCACATAAGAACTCCATCTTCATTTCTTCTTCTTGATCATATCACATATATATCTTCATACCGATGATCTTGATGCTAATACACAAGGTATATCTTTATCTTCATGGCATCCATACTTGAATCCAACACATGGAGAGCAAGTAGTACCTATGGAATATTCCTTCATATAAACTCAATGAAAACATTAGTCCATAGGGGTTGTCATTAATTACCGAAACCACACATAGGGGCAATGTACCCTTACAAAACTAGATCCCATGTTTGTACTTGGGTTTTAGTGCCACATGTATTCAGGTTTTTATTGATTTGTACTTACGTTTTTACTGTACTTCGCCGCAATATGGATGTTTCCAAAATTACTATGGTTGCACTCAGATATTTGTGCAACATATACTTGGGTTTCGTTGACTTGTTCTTAGGGTAATACTGTACTTTTTGAGAATATGGATGAGAGAGAGAAACACCACCACAAGGGAGGGGTGGGAATGGAGGTTTTCAATTTTATTTTTGAATCTGAATCTTGAAAAATGAAATATCTTGAGAGAAGTTTATTCAATTTAAAAATAGTTTTACTTTTGAACTCCTTGCATCAAAATATTTAAAACTAGATCTCATGTTGATAGGTTTCGAGAATTTTTTTAACTTCCAAAACTACCATGGTTGTACTCGGGTTATAGTGTAACTTGTACTCGTGTTTGTATTGAGCTGTAGTCCGGATTTTGGTGTACTTAAGGTTTTTGCTATAGTTGTGCTTTTGGATATCTTTGAGTACATCTATGTTAGGCTTGTGAGTACATCTATGTTGAACTGTGGCCGGATACACAAGTAATTTCGCGAGAATCTCTACGCGCGCGGAACTTGTCAGCACGGGAGCCCTCCGTGCCGCACCAACATTTCTTCGCGAAAATCGGCCTTTATCTAGTAGTACCCTATTTCGTTCGTCCTCACATACAAAATTTGTACAAACTATTGCAATTTACGTATGATTGGTCCGTGACAGTCAAATTTGGCATTGTCGATGTATTCAGATGCTGATGTCGGCAACCGTGTGCTACTGATACAATCCGTTACTCCCTCCGATTATAAATATTAGTCGTAGATTTGATAAAATATAGGCCAAAATCTTTTTAGGTTGAATCTTTGGCAAGTACTTCCTCAGTGTAATTTAGTATCTAGAGACATGCATTTTTTGACAAATCTTAGATAATTTTCGTGCGACGGAGGGACCGGAGGAAGTACTAGCAGTTGCATATGTATTAAAAAAAGTTGTACGTGCGAAGATATACTCATATGGGATAGTATTATTTTACTTGCATCTCATATGGGCTACAGCATACTGAAGGTAAACCTGACTGTCAACTCCTACGGGCATAATGAGGACCTTTGCACGATCGGTAGCAGCTAGCAACTCAGAGAACTTGTTAAAAATGGTGGCATACTCCAAAGTCCTTGTGGAGCAAGTGCTCGTTCTGTTCCTTCGAATTCAGAAAAGATGATTGGATGCTCCGCTGACCCATCCTCATTTGCCCGTTGGGAACAAAACCAGTGACTGGATCAACGCAGGAACGCCTTGACTTTGCCGTTTCAAGTGCGCATTATCATGGCTGATGCTCTGGCTCTGATCGATCACCGATGTGTCCGGCTCGCTCGTAAGTCTGAACCACGTGACATATCTAAAGCTATTTTTACCCCTTCAGTGATGGGAAGTGTCATGTGTTACACATCTTCTCCATCATCATTAACTTATAAGACACGATGCAAGTATCAAACTTATTTCAGGTTTTAGCGAAAATTCAGCCAAGTCTATCACAACAATAATCAGCCAAGCGATCGCAGTTCACTGGATTCTGTCATCCAAACAACCTTGCAGTTACAGAGAATTTCATTGTGAAATCTCACATCTACCTACTTGCCTATTGAGTGCTTGTTTGAACAGATGTAATCACCGAGGGCATTATAGCAAAATTATAGTAGCAAAGAATTTTACCTTCCTCCAAGCAATTCTACCTCTATACCTAGTTAACGCAACCTGAATTCTGAAAGGGTCACCTCGGCTGTGGAGCTTTTCTTGCCAACACATGAGAACTTTACCTTTTTATGATTTTATCCATGCCTTGTTGTTTCTTGAGCAACTTTGCTAATATCTCATTTCCCCACTTGCTCACACCTCACAGGTCCCCAAAGCCCAAGCCTAGTTCGGTCACCTCCTCAAAGGCAGCAAGAGAACAAAAGGGCACTTGGGTGATGGCACTGTCCTTCACCCTGCTTCACATTTGTCTTACTTACGCATATGCATAAGCAAAATGCCAGTTTAAGACAAAAGATGGCATACTGATAAAGAAGTACTAGTACTAGTGTAATCTATCTAGGCACATGATGGGAGGCCGAAGTTGTCCCCTTCTCGAGCTTAGGAATCATAGTTAATCGCCGTAGTACCTCATCTCTTTCTCACCTTTGATTCCTTTTGTTCTGGAACAGTAACTTGATACACCTCACATGTGTGACGAACCTGAAATCTGTATGCTCGATCAGTATGAAACGGCCATGTTACCAACAGGCTTCTAGGAAGGAAGGGATATATTAGATGGACACTTGAAACGCTGATGCAGCAGATCGATTCACATGCGGTGGGTTTATCTAGTCGCCGTCCTGGATCCTTGTTCAGACATCGTAGATACGAATCCGAAATAAAAAAAAATTGATCTCCAGTACCCCTGAGAGCAGAACTTTTTTTCTTCTTACTGTACGTAGTACGTGTTATGGGCAAATACCGATCAACACAACATACAGCAACGTGTATTGGTATGATATGATGGTATACATAGTTCAGAACTAGTACGAAACCAGCAAACGGAGATGGCAGGAGCTTATGTCATTTCAGCTGCGCTACTGAAATCAAATCTCTACGCAGGCTAGGCCACCCCCTGTTTTGAGCCAGACACCAAAGCGAAAGCGGGCCGATCGCGAACAGTGCCCTCTGATCGGACGACGCATCGGGATCGATCACATCACGCGCAGCGCAGGCCGCAAAATTCTTTTGGACGCCAGCAACTGCCTTTTCGCCTCGCCATTTTTCCTGCAAAGGAGCTCGCGAGCTCGTTCGGCATCTCTCTCTTTCTCTCTTTTTTTTTTTGAATGGTCACCGGGGGGGAGAGATTCCCCACCTGAATTTTTCATTCATATCAGGGCTCAAAAGCCAGATTACAGCAGAGGTACAAGGAACAGAAGGGGAGGGGAGAGGTTTTTTGTTTTACATCAGTGACGAGCAAAGCAGCCATCCCACAGCTCAGAGTCGTTGTGGGTTTCCCCAGTAGCCCTAAACCGCCACAGCGCTGCATCACGGCGGCAGGCAACCAGCAAACGGGCAAGGGAGGGGCTGTCTTGCCGAAAAACAACTCCGTTCCTGTGTTTCCAAACTTGCCAGCAGCAGAGGATGATGAAAGTAGAAGTGGAGGACGGGAGGGTGCCCGCCGCCGCGGGGGCAGCATACTCATGGAGGTGGCGGACGTCGGCGTCGGGCGGAAAACGACCGCCAACCGCGTCCCAGAAGTCCACAGCGAACGGGCAGTGGAAGACGATGTGCGAGGCATCCTCGCCTGCTGCGCCGCAGATGGGGCACACGGCTTCCGGCGCGGTGAGGACGTGCTTCTTGAGTAGCTCGGCCCTTGTCTGAATCCTGGACTGGACAAGGAGCCAAGCAAAGAATTTCCCTCGAGATGGGGCGAACCCGCCCCAGACGAACGAGTGGAAGGGGGCGAGGACGCCGCCGAACCGGGAGAGCTTGTAGATGGCTCCAACGTCCAGGGCGCCCATCTTCTTGCTGCAGCGGACGAGCGAGCGCGAGTCCGGCGCCGCCACGAGCTGCACAGCATCAAGGAGGTGCAGGACACACCCCAGCTCGCGCTCGGCAACGACAGTGAGTCGAGGAACGAGCGAGGCGGCCACGCCGGTACTCTCTCTTTCTCTCTCAAAGGACGCATGCTCGCAGAAAAAGAAGAGACGGGATAAAGAGAAGATGCCTCGTCATGATGATTGCCTCAAAATGTAGACGAATTCGGACTTGCCTCTGATCGATCGCTTCCCCCCTCCTTCCCGCTGTAAATTTCTGCCGCGGCAGAGCGGCCGGAGTGAGAAAGGGCGGAGAAACCTTGGCCCCGTTCTTGCTGTGTTCTTGTTCAGATCGAACTGTTCTTTACCGAAATTCGAGCCCGATCGGCTGGGGGATACGATCGCCCAGACTCGCTCTCTTTCCCGTGTTCCGATGCCACGCGGATCCCGATGACGGAATGTTGTGTCGCAAACTTGCATGGCGTCTTCTTGTTGCATGGCCAGATAGGACCGTCTTTGTTGCCTCAGTAATTTTGGGCTGTACACTCCGTACTGTACATATCCGGGCCTGCAAAAGAGAGACGCTGTGCTGGAGACTGGGGTCACTGAAACAAGCAGACACTTTTTTTTGTGGCAGCCCTCTTTTTTCCAGATTTTGAAACTTCAAGTCCAAGCTATCTATACTCTTTCTCCCCTCCACTCTCTGGCTGTGTAATTTCTGTGAAAATTGCAGCACATGATTGGCACAAGTGTATTTGCAGAAAGCTTGGCCAAGGATTCAGAGATACAATGATGAGCCTCATAACTGAAAGATGCCACGTAGAGTGCGCTCTGACCATGGTTTTTCAAAGCAAACGATCAAGAGAATTTGTGGTATAGACGTATAGTAGAGTGCGCTCTGACCATGGTTTTTCAAAGCAAACGATCAAGGTTTTTTTTATAATCTTGGTGGGTACCGAGATATAAATTTACCATGATTTCCGGACTCTATTCGGATCAAATGCAAACTAGTTTCTAATTTCTTTGAATTTTGATGAGATATGAACATAATAATCGGAAAATAAGTTCAGAAAATCCAAAATTTTAGGAATTCGGTCAGTCATGATTTTCCCCTTTACGAAACCTTGTCCCTGACGTGTACATCTCTTAGGGATAGCCCGTGAATCCAAAAAAAAAAAAAGGCACCACTATGGTAATTAGCTTTTTTCTAAGCAAATGGAAAGATTTTCCATTTAATTAATCAAGAAGAAGATTTAGAGACACAGGTTTAAGGCCATGTTCAATTTATCATAACACCGTGGCCACAAAAAAAAGGTTACTCCCGCGATAAAAAAAATAACACCAAATTTTAGCTCCAACTGGGTACCAAGAAGTTCCTTCTTTGACTTCGTTGAGCGTGATCGTTGTAAGGAGGCATGATTCGCATTTTGCTTGTTCCAAATTTCTCAAGATATGAGCATTGCTCCACCGTCACTTTCCCTGGCTGCACAAGGCTTGATGTTGTTTTCCACAAAGATTTGAATGTGGGCTCACCCAACCATTCAAGCGGCTCAGTGTTGTGCAGCCCCAACCATATAGAGTCATCAATCCAAACCTTTGTGGTGTAGTGCCATTTGAAAAAAAGTGTGTCACCGATTCTTGAACTTGATGGCATAAGGGGAAAATTCCCCAATTTTGCCAACCACGTCTCTCACGATTGACATGCAAACCCTATTATTATGGAGAGCAAGCCATATGGAAAAAAATTGAGTTTAGGTGGCACCTAAATCTTTCGTTTGCGGGGACCATGGAGATAGATGCATAACCAACTAACCAAGCTTTGTTAGCCGAGGTTGTCGAGTATGAAACGCTAACCATAAGTTTCCAATGAATGGAGTCAACGTACCCAAGGTGCGGTGGACGTGGTGGAGCTTTTGCCAGACGGATATAAATGCTTCTAGATTTTCATACTCTAGAGGGACGATGAACTCCATTCGGTGGAATAACACTCCTTCCGCTCCCTACTCGGGTTATCTTACACAGTTTGTCAGGGCGACACCTACGGCTATGAGGCTGGCCACTTGAGATTATTGGGCGCCACTCCAACTATCTTTTTGGCTTGTCTATACTAAAACTCTAGAATCAGTACAGAGACTCAGGATTTCAAGAGTTGGGTTTTACTATGTGAGCATCAAAGAATCTTTTTTGAACACAACGAACCGATCACAAGGCTAACATTACAGTGGTCAGCAGCGTGCAGCCTTCTGGGGCAACGAACTTTGTCTCAGGGAAGCATGCCTTGGAGCCCTCACAAATTAAGGACGTCCATCAAGAGGAAGAGCAAGCCATCTCCATTGTTAGGATGCGAGTTGCCAATGACTTTAGTTCCACCTCGCTAGCACGAGCGGGCTACGTGATGTTTACAAGGGAGAGTAGTCATCTGTCATCAAACATGTCTTTTGGGATGGAAAAAGGTCCTTTCATTGCGGGCTCTATTGGATGCGCCAAATTTCTAAACACGACACGAGTGTGGGGACCTAGGCCTCAGACTCTTACAATTGGTATCAGAGTCACAGTGCCACCTCACTAGCGGAGAGGGCTACGGGTGGTTTATAAAGAGAGAGCCGTGATCCTCCCATCAGGCCGACCTTTTGAGACGGTAAGACTGCTCATAGTGGGGGGTAACATAGGTGATAACATCACACGTTTTAAGGCATTTTGGTGACATGGCATGACAATAAAAGAAAAAACAGAGTGAGGTGGTAACTAGCTATGTTACCATAACATCACACATTCCAAAGCAATATGAGTCTACAACATAATTAATGACACATTTCATGAAACCACATGTAAGTTACTACCCACTATGAAGATAGTAACTTAAACTATTAACATGACATATATGTTACTAGACTAAGTTACTCTCCACTATGAGCAGCCTAAGGACTCTCCTCCTATGGTATGTGCCAGATACGCCTTTGAACGCGATAGGAGTGTGTGGAGCTGGGCGGACACTAACATCCATTCTCACAAATTAAGAGGCAGCTGTACTGTTTGCATGGGAATCATCAGCCGCTGCGGCATGCCGCTGGGATCAAAGGTGGCCAACCGAAGTGGGTAGAAAGCAAAGAAGAGCACACCAGCTTTAATCGCCTCTCCTTTGCAGCCATGGGACGAGCCGTTCGTGCGTCCTAGCATGTAGTCATAGAGTAGTTGCACCACTGTGATCATGTGGCCATGTGGAGCAAGCTACGCTAGCATGCAAAGGAGAAAGGGTAATTAACGAAGGGAAGAACATCCAGATCAACTCGATCACTCCCCACCGCGCTCGGCGCGCTCGCTCGCCGGCGGCAGCATGATGGAGGGCATCTCCGGCGCGCATCTCGGTGCACCTAATCTCTCATGATGATGGCGGTCTATCGATCACGACCAAAGATCGCTTTTTACGCATCGAATCATGCTCATGCACAGGCAAGAAACTTTGATGGTTTCTTTGCCTGATCATTGCCGCCCGCTTGGATTTCCGGGGGCACGGCCTGCCTCAGGTTGTGGTATACCCATGTTGCCTACTATGGTCTCTGTACCAATTTCGCACTCGTAGGAAACCATAAGTATCATATCAGGGGCCGACATTCTGCATTGGATGCTTCATCTGGTAGGAGAAGTTCGAGTGGCATGTAGAGCAGAGTGGACCATCGAGAGCATTCTGAACCACGCCTGCGTTTTGAGAGTCCGAGAGATAGGCATTTTCAGTGCAACCTCTTTCCAGGAACGATTCCTTTCCTTTGGAAGCTATCATGAACAACCAAAGGAATATGTAAAGGATGCTCTTCTGCACTCGAACACATTTCCGAAGGAAACGGAAAGCGTACATGCAGCAAGGACACGGTTCATTCGTAAGGAAGGACTCGAAATTTTCCCCCAAGTTTTCTGCTAAAATTTGAATGATACAACTCGTCTTCAAACTAAAATTAGTACAAGTGCCAACTGATTGGCTTGCCTTGACAGAGAAACAGCACGAAGGATTCACCATTACAAGGAAACAAGCGCGCCTGAATTGGATTGGACGTAGGTGAAAGGCGCCGATGTAGGGAAGAATGTCAGACTGATGACAGTTGATCGGCAGCCAAGTAACTGCACACCGATGTGCCCTGTTCGTCGTCGTCGCGCTCTGGAGGATCAGCAAAAGTCGCCATCATTCTCGGATAACGCGGAGATGCGACCCCTGAGATTCCCGTGGCAGCAGCGGCCCAGGGGTGGGCTTGAATGGGCCTGCTTCATGTTTTCACCAAGACCATCTACCTAAGAGGCCCATTCGTGAAATTACTGAAAATGAGAACGTTATTACGGGTGGGCCTCTGCTCAAAAATATTAGGGGTGGGCCATGTTGCCGTGGTGTTTGTTCTTCAAAACTGGGCTGAATTGCAAACACAATTTGAGACTAAATGTTTGCTCTCTTTTTTTTCAAGATAAAATCCGGACTGACTTCTTACCACGCTTTGGGGAACGGTCGAAAGGTATGCAGTCACAAGAAACACCATTTATAGGGCAATGTCACACAAAAAAGAACACCATAGCAATCCATGTTCTCAGCGGAAATATCTACTGACACCATACCACACATGATACCGTAATATCAGTTTTTTTTGTTCCTCTGCGTGTATTTCGAATATTTTGGATTCCCACTAAGGTTTCCCGGCTCCGTGACAGCGATATTAGCACAAGTTGATGGGCAACCTTGAGGGTGGCGCACCGACTCGCTCGCCTATGGTATTGCCCCTGACGCGGTCAACGACGATGATAGTGCCCCGCTAGAAGCCTCCCAAATATGACAATTTCCATAGTGTTGGGTATTTGTGATTTGTACATCTGCCACATTTTATTTTGCAATATGTATATTTGCCACACCATGTGCCACTACATGTGGGTAATCAATGCGGCAAATGTGTATTTATTTAAGTAAAGTGTGGAAAATGTAAAAAAAATTATGTATAGCACACTGTATCTAATCTGACAATGTCTGTTTTCCTATTCGTTTTATTGTACTCCCTCTATTCCACCCAGTTTGTCTGAAATTTGTTAAAATATAGATGTATCCTCTTCTGAAGAAAATATGAAACCAAACGCAACATTACTCATTTCAGCCGTTTGGCCTGTTTGGGCTAGCTCCGTTTTCATCTCTAGACAGACGGAATGGATCGACCAAGCAGCAGCACTGTCAGCGCCTCGCGCGGGCAACAGGCTCTCTGTACGAGCCTGGACCGGGTTGTTTTGGATCATGGAAGCAGCAACCATGGCCTCGAATTCGTTCGTCTCCACTCCACTGACGAATCGTCAACTCGCCTGTTCATGTCGCGAGATGTAAACGTACATCCACTGGACAAGCCAAGTGGCCAACTGTGCAGGTTGCTTCCCTCTGCAGTTCTCCACGCAATAAGAGAGTATCAGGTACGTACCACGAATTGCAGTTTTCCATGTTCTCGACTGTCACGATGGAAGCTGCGTAGCTGGGAAACGTTAATTTCTCTATCCAGTACTGTACCTGCGTCATAGCAGCCGCATGTATATTGTTTTATATGATCAAGAAAAAGAGATGCTTTGATTCTGTCCTACTAGCACGTCTGGTCAGATGAGCAGATGCTCCACGGATCATGCATGCCCATGGCCACAATGTCCATCATCTCATCATTGTTTACTTCCTCCTAGTTTTATTTTCGGAATTCATGTCTTGGCCTCTCATTTAGAAAGAGGCATATTATCAAACTTTGAAAAGCTTAACTAAAGATATCTTTGTTTTTAAATTGGGCTAGCTATTTAGAAAATCACGAAGTTTTTCCACTGAGCTACAACATTTGTCTCTGTTTCTGATAACTGGAAAGTGCATTCTCTCTCCTGTTGATATTTGGAAAGTGATTTTCTCTCCTTTATACACCTATGATGCAATCTAGCACCCACGATGTAATTGTACGGTCATGATGCATGGTGCCCGGGCACCACGGTGCCCCAGTTGAGCTTCCTATATATATATATATATATATATAATTTTGCCGGGTTATATAAAATATACCGATAAAGCAATGGCCAATGCCATAACTGAAAAAGGCTGATTATCCGACCACTGCAGCATACCGCACACCCGCGCAACATTTTTCAGGCGTGCAACATCATCACAACAATTTTTAACGCCGTGTGTTCAAACTACGCAAAATGTGTGACATCATTTTGTAATAGCTGCATTAAAAATGTTGTATGCAGCAAATTTGCAATGATCACAACGAATCTCCGAGAAAGAAAAAAAAGCCATAGGTACGTGTCATGGACACCGAAGCATCCCTTAAATATAGTTAAGACAAGAGCGCAACTTTTACATAATACACAAGAGCATGCAATATCACAATTCACAAAATCACACCCTTGATTTGGAGCATGGACCTCGCCATCCTGAGCTCACTTGAGATGAATCTAGCGCCGCCGCTCTCCGCCCACCATCTCCCCAAGCGCTCCATGGCCGGTTCTACGGGCCGCGGTGGCGGTCGCGGCGGCCCAGGCAGAGGCCGGGGTGCAGGATCCTCACCCCCTGAACGCTCGATGTCGCCGGACTGATTCCACAAGTTCTTTGAGTTCGTCGTCCTCATCAAGGAGGACCCTTTGGGTTCAAAAAGGCTCCCAGAGACATTTGCGCAATATCTCGCCACCGGGAGCCGACTAGCGTGCACTTGCAGGATGAAAGCTGCTACTTCTACCGATGGCCAATCGGAGTAAAATAAAATATCTCTGTCATAATAATAGCATAAACATAACAACCAGAAAGAGTAACACTTAGTACTTTATTATTTTCCTTGCGTCATCATAACCAACGAGGGACTCTACCAACAACTTAAAACTATAGATTCACAAAAAAAAGACTACCTAAAAGGCTAAAACTGTATGCCACAGAAGAAAGATGGCTCCGTCCTTGACTTACTCCAAAATTCAATCAACCCAATGACTGGCCGTTTGGACATGCAAAATTTGGAAGCTCTAAAAGAGAGAGACAAATGAACTAGGAGACGATCGGGACCTCTCACGGTCCCAGGACGACCATGGGAGGTATAGAAATAAAATCCACCATGAGAAAGAGCGAAGGGCACTTTCAAGAAAGCGATGCTGCTATCGAACGACCCTAAATATATCATCAATTGTGTTAAGAAATACTATAGTCCAAAAATGAAAGTTGTGAAATAAGCTAGTTACGGTCGTGCTAAGAAGGTCTAGAACTAAAACTATAGCACCAAGCGCTGCTTGCTGCTTTTGACCTTTGGTGCTATCAGCTATGCCTCTTTTTTTTTACCAATTCTAAGAGCATCTTTTGTCCGCCACGGCCCGATATGGTGTCCGGCGCCCCGAGCCCATCCCCGCCCCACAGGGGACGCTCCGGGCACGCCGGACACAACGAAAATCGAGGCGGGGAGTGGCGGAGCCGACGCGTCAGCAACACATTCAAGTTTGGACCTAACCGTCGCCTACCTCGCGGCGGAAGTTATTCGCGCCCAGTGACACACGACCGAAGCGTCGCAGCTTTGCCTTAATGGCGACGGAGGGGTAGGCGAGACGTCTCGTCGGTGTTGCCACGACAGAAGAGGCGCCGCGGCACCAGACGGAGGAGATTGGCCAGCGGTGGGCTGATGAGCGCCGACGCCAGCGCGAGAAGCGGGAGGCGCAGTACCGTGAACGGCGGGAGGTGATGGAGCACCGGCGGCGGGAGGCGATGGAGCGCCAGCAGCAGCTGGCAGCGGAGGAGCGTCAGCAGCGGGAGGCGGCGCTGGCAGCAACGGAGGCGGCCTGGGGGAGGCAGGCGGATGTGTTGGCGGCGGAGGCCGATGATACGTCTCCGACGTATCGATAATTTCTTATGTTCTATGCCATATTATTGATGATACCTACATGTTTTATGCACACTTTATGTCATATTCGTGCATTTTCCGGAACTAACCTATTAACAAGATGCCGAAGTGCGCTGCTCGTTTTCGCTCGTTTTTGGTTTCGTAAATCCTAGTAACGAAATATTCTCGGAATCGGACGAAATCAAGACCCAGTGTTCCTATTTTCACCGGAAGCATCCGGTAACACCCGAGAGCCGCCGGAGGGGGCCCCGTGGGCCCCGGATGATAGGGTGGCGCGGCTCGGGCCCCCGGCCGCGCCAGCCTATGGTGTGGCCACCCCTTCGACCCTCCTGCGCCGCCTCTTCGCCTATATAAAGCCTCCGTCGCGAAAACCCCGATGAAAAAAACCACGATACGGAAAACCTTTCGCAGCCGCCGCCATCGCGAAGCCAAGATCCGGGGGACAGGAGTCTCTCGTTCCGGCACCCTGCCGGAGCGGGGAAGTGCCCCGGAAGGCTTCTCCATCGACACCGCTGCCATCCCCACCGCCATCTTCATCACCGCTGCTGCTCCCATGAGGAGGGAGTAGTTCTCCCCCGAGGGCCGAGGGCTTCGCCGTAGCTATGTGGTTCATCTCTCTCCCATGTACCTCAATACAATAATCTCATGAGCTGCTTTACATGATTGAGATTCATATGAGTTTTGTATCACAATTCATCTATGTGCTACTCTAGTGATGTTATTAAAGTAGTTCTATTCCTCCCGCACGTGTGTAAAGACGACAAGTGTGTGCACCGTGTTAGTACTTGGTTTATGCTATGATCATGATCTCTTGTAGATTGCGAAGTTAACTATTGCTATGATAATATTGATGTGATCTATTCCTCCTACATATGCATGAAGGTTACGGTGTGCATGCTATGCTAGTACTTGGTTTAGTCTCGTTGATCTATCTTACACTAAAGGTTACTAAAACATGAGCATTATTGTGGAGCTTGTTAACTCCGGCATTGAGGGTTCGTGTAATCCTACGCAATGTGTTCATCATCCAACAAAAGTGTAGAGTATGCATTTATCTATTCTGTTATGTGATCAATGTTGAGAGTGTCCACTAGTGAAAGTGTAATCCCTAGGCCTTGTTCCTAAATACTGTTATCGCTGCTTGTTTACTGTTTTACCGCGTTACTACTGCTGCGTTACTACTGCTACCATATTACCACCATCAACTACACGCTGTTACTACTGCTCATATTTATTCATACCACCTGTATTTCACTATCTCTTCGCCGAACTAGTGCACCTATTAGGTGTGTTGGGGACACAAGAGACTTCTTGCTTTGTGGTTGCAGGGTTGCATGAGAGGGATATCTTTGACCTCTTCCTCCCTGAGTTCGATAAACCTTGGGTGATCCACTTAAGGGAAAACTTGCCGCTGTTCTACAAACCTCTGCTCTTGGGGGCCCAACACTGTCTACAGGAAAGGAGGGGAACGTAGACATCAAGCTATTTTTCCGGCGCCGTTGCCGGGAGGAAAGGTAAAAGGCACTCATACTCCGGTTCCAGTGTAACGTACTTTTCCGGCGCCATTGTGTTTGTGCTCGAAGCTATTTCCTTTAGATCCTGCAATTGCATCTTTTTGTTTCTTGTTTACACTAGTTTGGCATAATGGACAACAATGAGCTTCTTATTCTATTTCCTGATTTAAAACATGGATTGTTTGATGCGAAAATTAAAAAACCTATGGAATCTTATTTGCATGTCGGTAGTAATATTAGTATGAACGCTTTGAACACCATTGTTGATAATAATATAGAAAGTTCTAAGCTTGGGGAAGCTGGTTTTCATGATCTTTTTAGTCCCCCAAGCATTGAGGAGAAAATTTCTTTGATGATACTTTGCCTCCTATTTCTGATGATTATAATGATAGTGGTCTTTTGGTACAACCTACTATGGAGAGTAAATTTTATTGTGATTATACTATGCCTCCTACACTTGATGAGAATAATAATGATAGCTACTTTGTTGAATTTGCTCCCGCTATTACTAATAAAATTGATTATGCTTATGTGGAGAGTAATAATTTTATGCATGAGACTCATGATAAGAATGCTTTATGTGATAGTTATACTGTTGAGTTTGCTCATGTTGCTACTGAAAGTTATTATGAGAGAGGAAAATATGGTTGTAGAAATTTTCATGTTACTAAAACACCTCTCTATGTGCTGAAATTTTTGAAGCTACACTTGTTTTATCTTCCTATGCTTGTTACTTTGCTCTTCATGAACTTGTTTATTTACAAGATTCCTATGCATAGGAAGCATGTTAGACTTAAATTTGTTTTGAATTTGCCTCTTGATGCTCTCTTTTGCTTCAACTACTATTTCTTGCGAGTGCATCATTAAAACTGCTGAGCCCATCTTAACGGCTATAAAGAAAGAACTTCTTGGGAGATAACTCATGTGTTATTTTGCTACAGTACTTTGTTTTATATTTTTGTCTTGGAAGTTGTTTACTACTGTAGCAACCTCTCCTTATCATGTTTTTGTGCCAAGTAAAGTCTCTATGGTAAAATTGATGCTAGATTTGGATTGCTGCGCAGAAACAGCATTGCTGTCTGTCACGAATCTGGGTCTAATTCTCGGTAGGTAACTCAGAAAATTATGCCAATTTACGTGAGTGATCCTCAGATATGTACGCAACTTTCATTAGTTTTGAGTTTTTCCATTTGAGCAAGTCTGGTGCCATTTTAAAATTCGTCTTTACGGACTGTTCTGTTTTTGACAGATTCTGCCTTTTATTTCGCATTGCTTCTTTCGCTGTGTTGGGTGGATTTCTTTGTTCCATTACCTTCCAGTAGCTTTGAGCAATGTCCAGAAGTGTTAAGAATGATTGTGTCACCTCTGAACATGTGAGTTTTTGATTATGCACTAACCCTCTAATGAGTTTGCTTAAAGTTTGGTGTGGAAGAAGTTTTCAAGGGTCAAGAGAGGAGGATGATATACTATGATCAAGGAGAGTGAAAGCTCTAAGCTTGGGGATGCCCCGGTGGTTCACCCCTGCATATTTTAAGAAGACTCAAGCGTCTAAGCTTGGGGATGCCCAAGGCATCCCCTTCTTCATCGACAACATTATCGGGTTCCTCCCCGAAACTATATTTTTATTCCGTCACATCTTATGTACTTTGCTTGGAGCGTCGGTTTGTTTTTGTTTTTGTTTTGTTTGAATAAAATGGATCCTAGCATTCACTTTATGGGAGAGAGACACGCTCCGTTGTTGCATATGGACAAATATGTCCTTAGGCTCTACTCATAGTATTCATGGCGAAGTTCTTCTTCGTTAAATTGTTATATGGTTGGAATTGGAAAATGATACATGTAGTAAATTGCTACAATGTCTTGGATAATTTGATACTTGGCAATTGTTGTGCTCATGTTTAAGCTCTTGCATCATATACTTTGCACCCATTAATGAAGAAACACTAAGAGCTTGCTAATTTGGTTTGCATATTTGGTTTCTCTAGAGTCTAGATAACATCTAGTATTGAGTTTTGAACAACAAGGAAGACGGTATGGAGTCTTATAATGTTTACCATATGTCTTTTATGTGAGTTTTGTCTGTACCGTTCATCCTTGTGTTTGTTTCAAATAACCTTGCTAGCCTAAACCTTGTATCGAGAAGGAATACTTCTCATGCATCCAAAATCCTTGAGCCAACCACTATGCCATTTGTGTCCACCATACCCACCTACTACATGGTATTTACCCGCCATTCCAAAGTAAATTGCTTGAGTGCTACCTTTAAAATTCCATCATTCACCTTTGCAATATATAGCTCATGGGACAAATAGCTTAAAAACTATTGTAGTATTGAATATGTACTTATGCACTTTATCTCTTATTAAGTTGCTTGTTGAGCGATAACCATGTTTCTGGGGACGCCATTAACTATTCTTTGTTGGATATCATGTGAGTTGCTATGCATGTCCGTCTTGTCTGAAGCAAGAGAGATCTACCACCTTCATGGTTGGAGCATGCATGTTGTTAGATAAGAACTTTGGGCCGCTAACTAAAGCCATGATTCATGGTGGAAGTTTCAGTTTGGACATATATCCTCAATCTCATATGAGAATAATAATTGTTGCCACATGCTTATGCATTAAAGAGGAGTCCATTATCTGTTGTCCATGTTGTCCCGGTATGGATGTCTAAGTTGAGAATAATCAAAAGCGAGAAATCCAAAATGCGAGCTTTCTCCTTAGACCTTTGTACAGGCGGCATGGAGGTACCCCATTGTGACACTTGGTCAAAACATGTGCATTGCAAAGATCCGGTAGTCCAAGTTAATTAGGACAAGGTGCGGGCACTATTAGTATACTATGCATGAGACTTGCAACTTGTAAGATATAATGTACATAACTCATATGCTTTATTACTACCGTTGACAAAATTGTTTCATGTTTTCAAAATAAAAGCTCTAGCACAAATATAGCAATCGATGCTTTCCTCTTTGAAGGACCATTCTCTTTACTTTTATGTTGAGTCAGCTTCACCTATTTCTCTCCACCTCAAGAAGCAAACACTTGTGTGAACCGTGCATTGATTCCTACATACTTGCATATTGTACTTGTTATATTATTCTATGTTGACTATTATCCATGAGATATACATGTTACAAGTTGAAAGCAACCGCTGAAACTTAATCTTCCTTTGTGTTGCTTCAATACCTTTACTTTGATTTATTGCTTTATGAGTTAACTCTTATGCAAGACTTATTAATACTTGTCTTGAAGTACTATTCATGAAAAGTCTTTGCTTTATGATTCACTTGTTTACTCATGTCATCACCATTGTTTTGATCGCTGCATCCACTACATATGTTTACAAATAGTATGATCAAGGTTATGATGGCATATCACTTCAGAAATTATCTTTGTTATCGTTTTACCTGCTCGGGACGAGCAGAACTAAGCTTGGGGATGCTTGATACGTCTCCGACGTATCGATAATTTCTTATGTTCTATGCCATATTATTGATGATACCTACATGTTTTATGCACACTTTATGTCATATTCGTGCATTTTCCGGAACTAACCTATTAACAAGATGCCGAAGTGCCGCTTCGTTGTCTCGCTGTTTTTGGTTTCAGAAATCCTAGTAACGAAATATTCTCGGAATCGGACGAAATCAAGACCCAGGTTCCTATTTTCACCGGAAGCATCCAGAACACCCGAGAGCCGCCAGAGGGGGCCCCTGTGGGCCCCAGATGATAGGGTGGCGCGGCCTGGGCCCTGGCCGCGCCAGCCTATGGTGTGGCCACCCCTTCGACCCTCCTGCGCCGCCTCTTCGCCTATATAAAGCCTCCGTCGCGAAAACCCTGATGAAAAAAACCACGATACGGAAAACCTTTCAGAGCCGCCGCCATCGCGAAGCCAAGATCTGGGGGACAGGAGTCTCTGTTCCGGCACCCTGCCGGAGCGGGGAAGTGCCCCCGGAAGGCTTCTCCATCGACACCGCTGCCATCCCCACCGCCATCTTCATCACCGCTGCTGCTCCCATGAGGAGGGAGTAGTTCTCCCCCGAGGCTGAGGGCTTCGCTGTAGCTATGTGGTTCATCTCTCTCCCATGTACCTCAATACAATAATCTCATGAGCTGCTTTACATGATTGAGATTCATATGAGTTTTGTATCACAATTCATCTATGTGCTACTCTAGTGATGTTATTAAAGTAGTTCTATTCCTCCCGCACGTGTGTAAAGACGACGAGTGTGTGCACCGTGTTAGTACTTGGTTTATGCTATGATCATGATCTCTTGTAGATTGCGAAGTTAACTATTGCTATGATAATATTGATGTGATCTATTCCTCCTACATATGCATGAAGGTTACGGTGTGCATGCTATGCTAGTACTTGGTTTAGTCTCGTTGATCTATCTTACACTAAAGGTTACTAAAACATGAGCATTATTGTGGAGCTTGTTAACTCCGGCATTGAGGGTTCGTGTAATCCTACGCAATGTGTTCATCATCCAACAAAAGTGTAGAGTATGCATTTATCTATTCTGTTATGTGATCAATGTTGAGAGTGTCCACTAGTGAAAGTGTAATCCCTAGGCCTTGTTCCTAAATACCGTTATCGCTGCTTGTTTACTCGTTTTATCGCGTTACTACTCGCTGCGTTACTATCGCTACCATATTACCACCATCAACTACACGCTGTTACTACTGCTCATATTTATTCATACCACTCGTATTTCACTATCTCTTCGCCGAACTAGTGCACCTATTAGGTGTGTTGGGGACACAAGAGACTTCTTGCTTTGTGGTTGCAGGGTTGCATGAGAGGGATATCTTTGACCTCTTCCTCCCTGAGTTCGATAAACCTTGGGTGATCCACTTAAGGGAAAACTTGCTGCTGTTCTACAAACCTCTGCTCTTGGGGGCCCAACACTGTCTACAGGAAAGGAGGGGGAACGTAGACATCAGCCGACGCGTTGGTGGCGCGCCTGGAGGCGCGAATGAAAAAGGAGGAGGAGGCCGAAGCGGCGGAGGAGGAGACGGAGAAGGAGGACGACGACGACGATGAGTTCCAGTGGTCCGACGACGACAGGCCGCACCCAGACGAGACGACCGATCAGCAACGCGTGCTCGTCGAATCCTTCGAGTCGGAGAAGAAGCTCCAGGACGCCGCCCGTGCCCGCGAAGAGGCGCAGATTCACCGCGCCGTTGAGCTCTCCCTCCAGGTGGCGCAGTAGGGGAGAGCAGGCGACGACACGCTGCTGGAGCAGCGGCGTCTGGCCACCTCCCTACGCATGGAGAGGCGGCGCGCGCAGCAGGAGCTGCGGCGAAGGGGATGCGGCGACAGGGCAGGACCGTCGAACGCACCGCCGAACGGTCAGTAGGCTAGGGTTTAGATGAAATCTAGCCGTTTTCATTCAAACTTTGTAATATATAATCAAATTTGAACGAAAACCTTTATTTTCGTGCACTGGATATTCATTTGGGGAGGGCGTTTGGGGGACGCGACTGGGGAGCCCCCAAACGCGGCACGAACAAATCACGTCCCCGAAACGCTTAATCCGGCGCCGTTTGGGGGACGCGACTGGAGATGCTCTAAGATCATCTCAACCGCGTTCCCCATAGCGACCTCAATAGTATTTTAGGGGCCGACCGCGTTTTTTGAGCCACACCGGCGCGCCCCAAAAGTAGCCGGTCAGTTTTGAAGCCCAATACAATCGCCGGCACGCCCCTTTTTGGCCCATTTGCATGGAGTGCCTAATGGGCGCGCCGATGCCTATCCACATCGTATGTAAGCGCAGCTGCTGAATGAGCGGTCGGCGTAATGATCTAGTCATGCGTGCAGAAGATTAATGGCAATAAGTGTGCACCACCGCCCCACGCCTGCCTCTGGGTATAAAACAAGGTGCTTGGGCACCAGCTCCTCCTCCCACAAACCCTAGCGCCGCCGCTCTACGCCCACCATCTTTCCAAGCGCTCCATGGTCGGTTCTACGGGCTGCGGTGGCAGTGGCGGTGGCGGCTGCCGAGGCAGAGGTCGTGGTGCAGGATCCCCACCCCCTGAACGCTCGCCGTCGCCGAACTGCTTCCGCGAGTTCTTTGGGTTCGTCATCCTCATCAAGGAGGACCCTTTGGGTTCAAAAAGGCTCCTAGAGAAATTCGCGGAATATCTCGCCGACTGGGAGCTGGCTAGCATGCACTTGCAGGATGCGAGCTGCTGCTTCTGCATGTGGACTGTCGAGGTGTTGTTCGACGGGGAAGGCCACATGTTCCTCCGCACTGGCTAGGACAAGTTCGCTCACGCCCACAGCCTAGAGGTTGGCTGCTTAGTGAACTTCAAGTGGAAAGGAGGTTGCGAGCTTCGGGTGAAAGTGTTTCACGACACTTTGTGTCGTAGGCACTACGACACCGACAAGATCGACGGCGGCATCTCCGATGAGTATGTTTCGGATGTTCTTTCTTTGCAGCGAAAATGGTAATGGCTAATTGAAGGCACTAGGTTAGGTTTATGGGTGTTCTTCCTCTGCAATGAAGAAGGCGAGGACCAACACCCGCCTCTAGTATGGGTTTCATCGATATTTCTTATTTTGCAGTTATGTAAAATAAAGTCTATGTAATATTTCTATTTTAAAATGAAGCCTATGTAATATTTCTATCTCAATAATTTATTTTAAGGATATCTTTTTGGGGTCGTCGGTGTGTGCAATCGCTCCCCAAATTAGGGAGCAGGTGCCGGCGCCCCCATAACGCGGTGCCGGCACCCCTGCTAGCGGCTATTTGAGGTATGCCGGTGGAGATGCTCTAACCGAAGAAATGGTTGCTTACGAATTATCAATTAAGCAACCGAAAATGTTCCACACTCTGTTGGCTTTGCTTCGACAGATGAATAGTTTGGTACCCAACAACCTAGATATTATTAAACAGCTCCGACGATATAGTTTACTTCCTCCTGCCATATAGTAATGCATGCATGGACGAATTTAAGACATACTTTTATCAATAGAGGTAGTATACTTTTTGCCAATGTGTATCAATATCTGACCGTTTGGGACGTGGTGAGCAACTAAACAATTGTTATGCAAAAAATATCTGACCGTTTGGCCAGTGCTAGAAGTGAAACACATCGGTACAAGTACGGTAGAGCATAGCTGAGAGTAACAGAAAGCATGGACCACGGGATATTCACTTTGGCTCATAGAAGCATTTGCTCCCATTGTATGAATCTACATTTCGAAGTGTCAAAAAATTCTAAACTAAAAAATTTCATGTACATCTACACATTTTATGTTCGTACACAAGTTTTCAAAAAAAACTAAAAATTGTGGCTCCAGTAAAAAAAGACAAATTTTGATGCTATAACACGACTACGTACAGGATATTTTTTTATCTTTTTTGTACATGCCACATAAAATGTTGTTTCTTCATGAAAACTTGTGCACTAACATAGAATGTCACGATGTACAACAAAAAAATTATGTCAAATTTTTTTAACATTTTTAAAATTATTTTTTAATTATTTTGTATAATAGGAGCATTTGCTCCTATGAGCCAAAACGCCACCTTGTCAGGTGCGCCTAGATTTAGTACACCTTGGTTTGAATTAGATTCTCTCGAGATCCGGCTCCGGCACACCACACACTGCAACATTATGCAGGTATATGTACAGAACACTAGAGATCACTCCGAAGTTTATGTCCAGTTAGTAACAGGAAAGTGTCTTTGGCTCCTGATCACCCCTTTATTTTTAAAATTGAAAATTATATTTGTAAGTTTCAAAAAATTGAAAACTAATCTAGACATAGTCAATGATGGAACCTACAATAATGCAAATTTTTTGTGTGTGGCGAGCTACACAAAAATGAAAAAATATTATAAAATTTAGAGATTTCAAAATATGGTACTGAAATCCACACTTTGTCATTTTGTGTAACTCACAATACAAAGCATTTGAAATTGATATTTTGCACGTTTGCGGGATACATCATTGGCTACATCCGAATTTATTTTCCAATTTTCCACTCATAAATACTATGATTTCCAAAAAAAAATTAAATAATTAACAAGATAGCTGGACCTGAGCACCAAAAAATCTTCTCTTGTTGGTAACACTATATTTCCATAACACAATTGGTTATCCAAGTATTTTTTTCCCGAGGTCCTTGGATGACAACCTCGATGGTTGGATCTATGTTTTCATTGCAAGATCGGTGGAGTAGTGTGTGCATCTACCATGTCGACGACCAAGAGTCTCGACGACGTGGTGCAGCGTGATCTCGGTGATGGTCGTGACATGATTGACTCGTACAGGGTGGGAGACTATCTGGCGGCGTGGCAGCGTCTACGACAAGCCTGAAGAGGGTTATGCGGATATCTACCCTCTGGATGGCTAAGAAGTTGATGTTGGTGATGCCTTCTGTAGCGAGTGCATGCGCTGACCGCTAAGGGTATGCTGGATCAGATGTGTGGGCGCTTCGGGTTTTTTATGTATGCTCCTAACATGTCTTTATTGAATAATATATAAATCAAATATGCATGTGTATCTCTCTTCGATGTAGGGCCAGGTTTTCGACCTTTCTTTTCGAAAAAAAATAGTGTAGATGGCAAATATTTTTTAGATGTCTTAACACAATGCCTTTTCTCTTGCCGATCTTAACACAAAAAGTTTGGTAGAGAACTAGACGTGTCCACATCTCCAGCAGTACATGTTCCGCCTTTCTCCATTTTCATCAGCAGCTTTTGGCGCTAGGCACACCATATATACCTTTATGTCAGCTATATATAGGTAGTTGCAGCCTCGATCGCTGGCGCTTGAAATCGAATATGTACTCATCATCTTCTTGTTGCTGCACGCAGTGGCTCTTAGCTACATTCTTTTATTGGTACGAGCGTGTCACGCAAAGCAGGAAGCATCACCACGGAGAAAATCTTGCCACGGTGACAAGGAAGAAGACATTTGTGCTGCAAGTTTGCACAGGGGAGGGGAGAGCCGGAGAAGATCACTGCGCGCGCGCGCGTCACGGTGAGAATAAAAAATGGGACGTATTACCAGAAATCCAAACGCATTTTTATATACGTGTCATCAACACGCACGATAGGACCAGACCAGATGCCCACTATCAAAGCCAGATTAGATTAGATCAGATGCATCTCGCCTGCCGGTCCCACTGGTTTGCACTTTGCAGCTCCACTGCTACTACAAAGTTAATCTAAATAATCTTGTTTTATTGCCCGCGAGAAAACTAGGAGGAAGCAATATGGTACAACTTCGCTACATGCACCCTGGGTTGCCATGCATAAACTAGGAGTATAACTATTGTTGCCAAGACACAATTACGTAATACAGAGATAAATAAGTAGGAGTACAAAGCAACAGTAGTCCAGACGCAAAACTATGTGTCACGCAGCATGAAAATTAATGGTACCAAACATTCACATGCGACGATTTTTTTGTATAGTATTTTTTAGTTTTTACATAATTCATGTAGTAAAAATATTTAAACAAATTTACGTGATATTTTTATTTTTGCGGGAACATTATATATATTATATATATGGCAAAAATTTCATTGATGTCTATAATACTAGTACTAGGCATGGTTAATGTAGTTCTATTTCCAAATGATGACATGTAAGTACGAAAATTTAGAATTGACTATAAATTGTATTGGCCGCGAGAAAATTAAGGGGGAATACTATGGTGCAACTTTGATAGTACAGGCACCCTGGGTTGCCATAAAAAATATAACTATTGTTGTCAAGACAAAATTATGTTACTACCAAACACTCAAACGTGGCGATGTTTTTTTAGTTTGCACATTATTCATGCACCAAATTTTCAAATAAATATACGCGTAAGTATGAAAATTTAAAAGTGACAAAAATTGTCATCAATGTCTATACTACTAGGCATGGTTAATGTAGTTCTATTAGCAAATGACACGTAAGTATGAAAATTTAAAAATGGCTATTAATGTTTTCCAATAATTTTTAAAATAAATTATGGCATTTATATTTGATGTAAAAGATATTCTGTGACATTCATCACAGACTCAATAATCTAGATAATCCTAATCAGCATAATTAACATATGCAAACTAAACCTTAAGAGTACATGGAAATGATTTATTCATCGGTACGTGACTACATGCTATTCTTGTCCCATCGCACGCTGCTGTTTTTTTTATAGTTTTGAGATAGTAATATAAGTTTTACCTCTCTAATAAGCCATAACATGTATTGTATCTCTTTAGATCATAAATAAAGTATTAAGTGATACCATCTAAAGATTACACTTTGCTTGTATCAGTATTCTCATAAGTTCACCTAGTTCCACCCTAAAATTTCATCTTGGTTTACTTACAACAATCCTATCATGAAGTTACAAGAAAAGAAAACAAGCTTACTCCACTTCTGTAACTAGCTACAAGCGAAAAAGAAAACTCTCGAGAGCTCAAACTCTATCTTATCCGATGCCATGATGCGTCAGAAATTCCGATGAACTTCAATGGATACAAGGTACGCGATTCCTTAAGACCTCACGAAAAGGTCAGATGAGATGCTGATACTCAGCGTAGAGCCTATTTTGTCGCGAAGTTACAGCTGTCCCGCGTTCCAAGCTAACCGACATCTTCAAGATGCGGTCGAAACAAAACGGCAGCTACAAGGCGCAATGTAATCCGTCACGCCATGCCATATGCGTTTCTACTCACTCCCAGCGGCAACGACGTGCTATAAGTTACCAAAAATATCCACACGCAAAGGTCTCGAGTATATCGAAACGGCTACCCCATGCGCTTTTTCCGGCATTGTAATTATAGGTGTCATATATAAATTTTAGTTCTACCTCGCTAATGTGGTAAAGCCAAAATTAACATATGCAAACTGAACCATATGTCTAATAAGTTACCAACAACCTTAAGAGTACATGGAAATGATTTATTGATCGGTACGTGACTACATGATGTTCTTGTCCCATCGCACCCCCATGTTTTTTTTTTGAGTTTTGGGATAGTAATATAAGTTTTACCTCTCTAATAAGCCATAACATGTATTGTATCCCTTTAGATCATAAATAAAGTATTAAGTGATACCATCTAAAGATTACACTTTGCTTGTATCAGTATTCTCGTAAGTTCACCTAGTTCCACCCTAAAATTTTATCTTGGTTTACATACAACAATCCTATCATGAAGTTACAAGAAAAGAAAACAAGCATGACATATTGACACTTACTCCACTTTTGTAACTAGCTACAAGCGAAAAAGAAAACTCTCGAGAGCTCAAACTCTATCTTATCCGATGCCATGACGCGTCAGAAATTCCGATGAACTTCAATGGCTACAAGGTACGCGATTCCTTCAGACCTCACGAAAAGGTCAGATGAGATGCCGATACTTATCATATCCTATTTTGTCGTGGAGTTACAGGTGTCCCGCGCGCGTTCCAAGCTAACCGACATCTTCAAGACGCGGTCGAAACAAAACGGCAGCTACAAGGCGCGATGTAATCCGTCACGCCATGCCACATGCGTTTCTACTCACTCCCGGCGGCAACGGCGTGCTACAAGTTTCCAAAAAAAATCCACATGCAAAGGTCTCGAGTATATCGAAACGGGTACCCCATGCGCCTTTTCCGGCATTGTAATTATATGTGCCACATATAAATTTTAATTCTGCTATGCTAGTGTGGTAAAGCTAAAAATATATAATTTGAATGGGGATGAAGTTATGGAACACCTGTGGAGCAACATTTTCGTCTTTGAGAGTGACTATTTTCGCATGGACGTGTACAT
This sequence comes from Lolium rigidum, assembly GCF_022539505.1. Lineage (NCBI taxonomy): Eukaryota > Viridiplantae > Streptophyta > Magnoliopsida > Poales > Poaceae > Lolium > Lolium rigidum. The sequence goes on from NC_061511.1 coordinate 256,991,349, forward strand.
TTTTTTTTCTATGGAATGAGAGTAACAATATAACATTGTCACCTTTTGGACGAAAATTACAAAGACATGTATGTACTAGTACAATAAACTCCACACTCCAAAGTGAGGACGATGTTGAGCATCAACCGACGGCTCACGTGGTACAGCTCCGCAGCCCGATTCAAGGCGAGCCGGCGACAGGGCTGTGGCGGTGTTGCGGTACCCCATGCAAATTTGCCATGCCATGCAGCTCCCCACCTGACGCCGTCGCTGACGTGGCGCAGCATCCACAGCTGGATCGCGCACAAGTAACCCTTTCCCCCCAATCCACATCTTCCTCCCACACTTCTCCCTCCCTCCAATTATTTTTCTCCCCTCACCTCTCTCTCTGCTCTGCACCACCACCATCAGCAAACCCAAGTGGGGGCAAAAATCCCCCCATGTCGCCATCCCTCGCCGGCCCAGATCCCCGCCTCGCCGGCGCAGACCCGTAGGCAGCATCGATCTCGATGGGCGGGGAGGCCCCGGAGCCGGGCCGCCTGACCCGCGCGCTGAGCATCCTCGACGGCAGCGGCGTCCCGGAGGAGGCGCTGCACCTGGTGCTCGCCCACGTCGACGACCCGCGCGACCGCGAGGCCGCCTCGCTCGCCTGCCGCCGCTGGCACCGCATCGACGCGCTCACGCGGAAGCACGTCACCGTGCCCTTCTGCTACGCCGTGTCCCCGGCGCGCCTGCTCGCGCGCTTCCCAAGCCTCGAGTCGCTCGCCGTCAAGGGCAAGCCGCGCGCCGCCATGTTCGGCCTCATCCCCGACGACTGGGGCGCCTACGCGCAGCCCTGGGTCGCCCACCTCGCCGCCCCGCTCGAGTGCCTCAAGGCGCTCCACCTGCGCCGCATGGTCGTCACCGACGCCGACCTCGACGCCCTCGTCCGGGCCCGCGGCCACATGCTGCAGGAGCTCAAGCTCGACAAGTGCTCCGGCTTCTCCACCGACGCGCTACGCCTCGTCGCACGCTCCTGCAGGTACATACAACTTCGCTACTTACTACGAACTCGCTCCTCCTACTGGCTCTTCCGATCTGCGAAGTAAGCCGGATTTGGGATAGAGTTAGCGACTGGCCGCAGAATCGAGCTCATGTCCCGAAATAGGAGGGGCAATCATGGAGCGCCGATCTAATAACTGCTTTCTCCAAGTAGAAACTAGTTCTACTTCTACGTAGGATAGGACGGGTGGTGTTTGCCCAAAGTAGCTCGAGATCTGGATGCCTCCTATCCTATTGTTTGTAGGGCATGCTCTCCGTACTCTCCTCCTCGCATGACGACGACGAGACACGATGGTAAATGGTGATACAATACAAACCATACCATAGCATAGCAGAGTTTCATTGCCTTATTATAGTTGCATCTGCATGGTTAGAGTTTGTTGCCTTGTAACTGTACTGCAACTACTACTTTGTGCCTTCTGTTTCCTTCCTAATAAGTGATTAATTCGATGTTCTCAGCTTCTGTCTGTTGGTGATGATGAATCAGAGTCCATTTCACAGCATTTATTCCTCTTAAGTAATTTGCAAGAGATCGTCACCAAATCTGGCAGCAACAAAGCATTAGTGATTGACTTGACCAAAGCTTTACTCGTCTGTTACTCGAATCGTACTGTTGTACAGCATATTAGTCGCCAGTTGTTTGTTGTTTCTGTTATACCAGTTAATTCTAGAATAGGAAGAACTATTATGTAGTGCCAGGCTGACTATATTTGCTACATGAGGTTACCTTTTCAAAATTAGTTGTAGTTTCCTGTGCATAGAGTTTGTTGCCTTGTAAGTGTACTGTAACTACTTTGTGCTTTATGTTTCCTCCATAATAGGTTATTAATTTAATGTGCCAAGTTTCTGGTTGTTGATGATGATGATGCATAAGAGTCAATTTCACAGCATTTATTCCTCTTAAGCAATTTGCAAGAGGTCACCAAATCTGGCAGGAACAAACTGTAAGGAACAAAGCATTAGTGATTGAAATGACCAAAACTAGCTCGTCTTTTACTCGAACCGTGCTGTTGTACTTGTACAGCATTAATAGTCAGCTGTGTTGTTGTTTCTGTTATACCTAGACTAGGAAGTATTATGTAGTGTCAGGCTGACTATATTTGCATGAGTTTCCTTTTTAGAAAACTAGTTACAGTTTCCCCATTCTGACATTGGATGCGTTCTATGAAAAAAAACTAGATTTACTAAAAGGAACAGTTGATTTCGTTGTTGAGTGTATTCTGGTTTCTGAATGAAACAAATGGAAGTAAGCAAATCAAACAAAAGAGGTATTCTAGAATAGGAAGTATTATTCTCTTGACCAAAGATAGCTCGTCTTTTACTCAAATCGTCCTGTTGTACAGCATTTCAGTCAGCTGTTTGTTGCTTCTTTTATATCAGTTAATTCTGGAATAGGAAGTATTACCGACTTGACCAAAGCTAGTTCGTCTTTTACTCGAATCGTTCATATTTGCATGAGTTTTACCTTTTTAAAATTAGTTATAGTTTGGTCATCCTGACGAGGTCATTGAATACGTTCTATAAAAAACTAGAGTTACTAAAATGCAAAAGTTAAAAATAAATCTAGTTGGTTTCATTGTTGGATGTATTCTGAATGAAACAAAAAAATTATTTAAGATCATGCCACCATTTTCATCCATTTTGACGAATTTGGTACTAAAAAATTCTCCAAAGGAATCCCAAATTTGGTAAGCTATAAATGCTTTCAATGTTTCATGCATGCCACTTAATAAAATGCAAAGAGCAGATTATATTGACTTCACTTTGAAGACTACTGAGCTGCCCAATAAAAGCTCAAAAACAACTTGGGCACTAGAATATTACTCCCTCCGTTCCTTTTTAATTGACTCGGATTTAGTACAAACTTGTACTAAATCCGAGTCAATTAAAAAAGAACGGAGGGAGTTCTTCTTTATTTATCTAAGCCGGTAATATATTTCTTACGTAATTGGAGTACATTTGTTTTCCATGTTGGTCACCACTTACCACATTCGGGAGTATTTATGCTGCTATAAGCTACATTTGTTTCTCGTCAGTGCACTTCTTTATTCTCTAACCACCCTATTTTGAATGCTTTGGTTCATTGTTAGTATCTTGCTAAGATCACTGCACTAACATGTTGCACGAAATTCAGCAGATCACTGAGAACTTTGTTTCTGGAAGAATGTACAATTACTGATAATGGCACTGAATGGCTCCATGACCTTGCTGCCAACAATCCTGTTCTAGTGACATTGAACTTCTACTTGACTTACCTCACAGTGGTGCCAGCTGACCTCGAGCTTCTGGCCAGGAATTGCAAGTCACTAATTTCACTGAAGATTAGCGACTGTGACCTTTCAGATTTAATTGGATTTTTCCAAATAGCTACATCATTGGAAGAATTTGCTGGAGCGGAAATAAGTGAGCAAGGGGAGCTCAGAAAGTATGCAGATGTTAAACTTCCTTCAAAGCTTTGCTCCTTTGGACTTACTTTCATGGGGACGAATGAGATGCATATAATCTTCCCCTTTTCTGCTGTACTCAAGAAGCTGGATTTGCAGTACACTTTCCTCACCACTGAAGACCATTGCCAGCTCATCGCAAAATGTCCCAACTTATTAGTTCTTGCGGTAATGACGGTGCTTGTACATTGAGACGATATATAATTAGTGATCTCATTTAGTTATTGGTACTAATAACTTAAATTTGCTTGACAGGTGAGGAATGTGATTGGAGATAGAGGATTAGGGATTGTTGCAGACACATGCAAGAAGCTACAAAGGCTCAGGATTGAACGAGGGGATGATGAACCTGGTATGCAAGAAGAGGAAGGAGGAGTTTCTCAAGTTGGCCTAACAGCTGTAGCCGTAGGTTGCCGTGAACTGGAAAGCATAGCTGCCTATGTGTCTGATATCACAAATGGAGCCCTGGAATCTATTGGAACTTTCTGCAAAAATCTCTATGACTTCCGCATTGTCCTACTAGACAAACAAGAGAGGATAACAGACTTGCCACTCGACAATGGTGTCCGTGAGCTGCTGAGGGGTTGCACGAAGCTTCGGAGATTTGCGCTATACTTGAGACCAGGGGGGCTTTCAGATGTAGGCCTTAGTTATATTGGACAGCACAGTGGAACTATCCAGTACATGCTCCTGGGAAACCTTGGGGAAACCGACGGTGGATTAATCAGTTTTGCAGCGGGGTGCCGGAACCTACGGAAGCTTGAATTGAGGAGCTGTTGCTTCAGTGAGCGGGCTTTGGCTCTCGCTATGCTACAAATGCCTTCTCTGAGGTATGTATGGGTGCAGGGCTACAGAGCCTCTCAAACGGGCGGAGACCTCATGCTGATGGCAAGGCCCTTCTGGAACATAGAATTTACACCTCCCAGCACCGAGAACGCAGGTCGGCCCATGGAGGAGGATGGGCAGCCTTGTATCGATAGACATGCCCAGGTGCTTGCATATTGCTCACTTATTGGGAAGAGGTCGGACTACCCGCAATCTGTTGTTCCTTTGCATCCTGCGTGAATGTAAATACACTAAGCCGGTATCTTCCCGCTATGTTCTAGCCCCTGAGTTTGTCGGGAAATAAGGATGTTTGTATGTGGTTATTGTATGGATTTAGATAGCTAGCTGCTATGTACTGGAATAAGCGTAAGCGCATGCTATTTTTGCATAGGAAGATGTATACTACTATGTAACATTGTGCAGGTGCAACTGTGACGCTTCTGTGCATTCTCCCCGGATTTGTAACATTGGAAGTATGTAACTATATAAGCATGCCTGGTTTTCGCAGCCTACTTAAGTTCTCTGTTGTGCATAGGACATAGGTGTTCCCTGGAAAAACCTCTTGGTGAGTCGCATGCTGCACGATCTGTCTTGAGCATGATGTGCTCGTCTGTTGAAACTTTTGGGAACAGAGCAGGATCATGAGACTTGTAGAAACAGGAGGCATGCCACAAACTGCAGATGCAAGGTAGCATTTTGCAGTTAAAACCAAGAACAGCAGGTGAAGCAGCCCATGTTTGGCTTCATCGATGATGAGGTTTAAGTCGTGTCAAGGCATACAGCCCATGTTTGGCTTCATCGATGATGAGGTTTAAGCCGGGTCAAGGCATACTATACAATGCCCTGGATTTGGCGTTACTAGGCGAAAAACGCGACAGCGATTCATGACCGACGGATGAGTTATACAATGGCACGATCCAAGACTAAGCCTGGTGATTGATCAGTAGTTTGGCAGTCTATACGTGACAGTGACAAGGGTGTCCATGTCACCATCGCCAAAAACTGTAGCATACCCGTGTAATGCACGCACCATAGGATACGGGCGGCGTCTTCGTGTACTCTAAGGTATACATAGGAATATCCGCCCGGATAAAAAAGAAGAGAAAAAGTTAGCAACTGCATCTCTATATACCAGTGGCCATGTTACCGACTGGTCTGTCATCAAGCCGATCATGTGCATAAGTTGTGAAGATGTCCACATGCACATTTCTTTTCGTTTATTTTTATATTTTTAATAAAGGAAGCATATTCACCCAGAACCAACTCGCATTTCTCCTTATACTTGAATAGCAGCATAATAATGATAGTGGTTTTTTTTAGAGTGCTTCAAATAGATCGCTTTTGGAGTTCTTGTATGATGTATCTAGATATCGTTCTGAACTATTACATCTTTTTCAAAATAAGGGATATACAATGGTTAATAAAAGAACGTCTTATCTTAGTCATTGCATGTAATTAGATAAGACAAAATAACATGTTATACAATGAGTTATGTCTTAGCATTGTCCCTATGATTATGGTTTGCATGCTCATTAAATTATGGCATGATTAAACCATGAACTAGAAAATAATGTCTAAGATAAGACATCTCGTACAATGGAGAAAAATGGTTTATCTTTCTAGCTAAGAGATGATCTCTTAGTTAAGAGAAACATGCCTCTTTTTTCAGTTTCTCACTCCACCAGCTTAACAGTTATCCAAGTTATCCACAGTGGCATAGCTAAGATAAAAGCAATGTTCACGCTCTAAGTGTCGCGAATTTTTCTAGATATAAATGTATCCAGATGTATTTTAATGTGTAGGTATATCCGTCTTTAGAAACACACTACTTATTTAGAAAAGAGAGTACTACTGATGTTAACAACCCTTGCCATTTCAGGATATTTATGCACTTCAACTAATTTTGGTTGCGCTGTAAAAAAATGTTGCATGCAATGTTTACTACTCCCACTAGTAGGAAAAGCCTCACCAGTGGCGCATGAAAATGGGCTTCTGTGGCGCACGGGAGGTGCGCCACAGAAACGTCGCCACAAAAATAAGGTTTCTGTGGCGCACCTACCCATGCGCCACAGAATTAAGGTTTCTGTGGCGCACGTGAAAAGCGTGCGCCACAGAATTGGTTTTCAGTGCGCCACAGAATTTGCTTGTATTATACACGATTTTGTGCTGCCTGCTATACACATGCAGTTTATAGACAGCAATATACAGATATACAGGTTATATACAACAACATTCAGATATAATATAAATATCATGTACATTGCACAGATATAACATAGACATCATCATCACATTACTTAGAGCCCGATCGAAATACATATATAGTGGCAAGTGTCAAATGTTTTGCATACAACTCTTAATTCATACAAAATTCACAATTTCGAGATACAAAGTAGTCTTCATCCGGTTCCTCCTTTGCTCCTCATCTCTACCCACCAGGCTCGCTTGCATCGGGGTCCTTCATCCAGTTCCTACTATGATGAAAATGGAAGAAAGTGAGACCAACAAGTCCGGTGCACAAGAGAAATGGAATAAATGCCTCATACATTGTTGGTCAACACAAATATTAACATTCAGGGACGGTGTAAGTGAGACCAAGTCCGATGCACAAGAGATTGATATTTGTGCTATCTTACCGAGCTCACTTACGCCGCCCCCGAGTGTACGGTGACCAAACATTTTAATCATCGGCATTTTGAAAATCTCAAAGCAAATGGAATGACAAAATGCAATAAGTGCCTCATACATTGTTGGTCAACACAAATACTATGGTCAGAAACCATAGTTGCGGTATACACCGCAGTATACTTTGCAGAAGGGCCCCCTTTCCCCGGCCGCCGTTCCGTGAACGGGTGCTTGACGACACAACGACGCCGATCTCGCCTCTCCGGCGCGGAACCACGGCAGTCCCTCGCCGTCCGAGTGAACGAGTCCTTGATGCAAAGACCGTGCCGGCCTGCCCAGCATTATGCCGGGCCGTGTTGCCGCGCTTCAGGCCGTGTGTCCCGCGCCTGCTGCTCGCCTTCTTGCCCGGTGAACCAATAGACTGATCGTTGGAATAAGGAAACCGATGACGGCCGGTCGCAAGATTAAATTGCGATCGGCCGTCATCGGCTTCCTTATTCCAACGATTAGTCTATTCGTTCACCGGGCAAAAAGGCGAAGAGTGCATGGCGCCGAGACACGGCCCGAAGGACGGCAACGGGGGTCGGCATGATGCTAGGGAGGCCGACACCGTCTTTGCATTAAGGACTCGTTCACGTACTGGACGGCGAGAGAAGAAAAGTGGTGATGCACCGGAGAGGCAGGTCGGCGTTGTTGTCTCGTCAAAGACTCGTTCACGGAACGGCGGACGGGGAAAGGGGGCCCGTCTACAAAGTATATTGCGGCGTATAGGTGACCAAACATTCTAATCATCGGCACTAAAATGGAAGAAAGAGCCAAGTGGTATCTCAACTAGATATCATATGCCTCATACTTTGTTGGTCGAAAGAAATATTAACATTCCGGGATGGGGTCAGTGAGGCCAGGTAGAATGCACAAGAGATTGATATTTGTGCCATCGCACCAGACTCGCTGGCCCCACCCCAGAGTGTACAAGTGACCAAACAATTTAATCATCGGCACTAAAATGGAAGAAATGCCAATGCAATTAAGAAGTAGCTAGTATGAACTAAATGGAATGCCTCATACTTTGTTGGTCGAAACAAATATTAACATCCGGGGATGGAGTAAGCGAGGCCGGGTAGGATGCACAAAATATTGATACTTGTGCCATCACACCAGGCTCACTTGCTCCACCCCGAGTGTACGAGTGATCGACCAACCATCTAATCATCGGCAAGTACAAAAACACCAACAAACCAGCAACCATGGTGACATAAGTCAAGATGCTCAAACACACATAGCATGCATGGATCAGATGCTCCAAAGGGATTATTCATCACTTGGTATATAGACCAAGTGATGCTGGCAAAAGAGAGGCCAATCAAGAACCAGTAAATCCAGTAAGTGATAGATATGCCTAAACAAGCAACAACACATAGCATATCCCAGCTAACCAGATGAGACAAGTCTTGGTAGCCAACTGAATCACCTAGCCTTTTAAAACCATCAGAAACAGTCCTTTTTCTTCAAAGGATACCACACTGGCATTCATTTACATGATCCCCTACTGTGGATATCTCTATTTTCATCAAAGCCAACAAGAAAAGGATACCACAGTGGCATTCATTTACATGATTCCCTAATGTGAATATCTCTATTTTAGTATACCATCATAAGCATTCCATTTAAATCACACATTTTAGTATCTGTTCTTATCCAAGTTTTTGCCTCAGCCTTTGCATCATTGGCTGAGCCAAGACATCAAGCATCTGGCCAGGGAGCATTCTTTCTTTTTAGGGAACTATATGAACTATATGCACATGATCCAGTAAGCATCCCCACTAATCAGAGCATTATAAGCATAGTAGCATACCATCAGCTCACAAGAATCCATCAAGTAAATCTTCACAAGGATAACACAGTAGCATAGTAGCATACCATAAGCTCACAAGAATCCATCATTTTCTTCACAAGGATACCACAGTAGCATACCATAGTAGTATTTCATGCATTTAAATGAACCAGTAGCATCAAAACCAACCAAATGTCCAACTAGCAAGCAATACCAAGTGAGCAAGTCTTCATTACCTTGTACAGGTTCAGACATGGATTTATTTCCAACAAAGGATGGAAATCAAATTAACATCATTGAATTAAATTGAATCATTACCACCACATGGTTCATCAATAACAAGTGGCAGTAAACCTCCACAAACAACAGGTACATATGATCCAGTAAGCCACACGAGCATAGCAAGTGATATAAGTTGACAGTAACCAACACCAATATGCAGTAGCAGCATAGAAGTGTCACTGATATAGAACACTCCAATAAGCATCACTAGCTCACCAGTTAATGGTAAGCAAGTACAGAGAGGCATAGAAAATTTCTATTGCTTAAGACAAGCAACAACAAGGATTAGCAGCATAACAATATACTAACCACTAGCAATCCAGGCTCCAAATGGAACCTTTGGAGCAGATATATATAGAGCCAATATAGCATGTCACTCCAAATGAAACAATCCATATGCAGGCAACAAAGTAATTTATTCAGATACTGCACATGAGCAGCATCACTGAATCAAAGAAACTAGCAGCAATGCATCCAAAGCAACAACATCAATGCATCCAGAGCAACAGCAATGCATCTAGAGCAGCAGCAGCACAACCTAGAAGCACGAGCATTTCGTCGAGCACTTTGTGCTCGCGCGGGAGAGTAAGAGGGAGGGGAGGGGAGAGAGTTCACCGACGACAGGGGTGGAGGAGGAGGTTGACGACGACGGCAGCGGTGGAGGAGGACGCGACGGCTCCTCCACCTTCACGCGACGGCGGCCCCTCCTCGCGGCGGCCCCTCCTCGCCGTAGCGGCAGCTTGTGCTGCAGGTGGCGGGGATGGGAGGACCGTGGCGGCATGCGGCCCTCGCGGAGGAAGGCGGCGGCGACGGCGATGGCGACGACCATGGCGGCGCGCGGCGGATCGGAGGAGAGGGGAGAGGGAGAGGGAGGGGAGAGGGGAGAGGGGAGAGGTGAACAGGCGGGGGAGGGCACGGGCGAGATGATATAAGTTACCTTAATTTTGTGGCGCACCCGAGCAAGTGCGCCACAGAATCAACTACTTTTGTGGCGCACCGAAGCACGTGCGCCACAGAAAGATTTATTTCTGTGGCGCAGCACGCCATGTGCGCCACAGAAATACCTACACTAATAATTGGTGGTGGCAGGATGTGGGCCCCACACAATTTCTGTGGCGCAATGTTCAGCGGTGCGCCACAAAATTAAGCTATTTCTGTGGCGCACCTAGCATGGTGCGCCACAAAATAACATTCTGTGGCGCATTTTCAGTGGTGCGCCACAGAACTAAGCTCTGCCTATAAGGGTTTTCCTACTAGTGTCCCTCTGTCCGGTTTACAGAGGCTACACGTATCTCTAGATCATCAATTTTGCTAACATAATATAAGTTGTATAACTTATATCATTAGAAAGTAAAATAATTAAAACTTGTATCGCAGTGGTCAAATTTATAATCTAGAGATACGAATAAGAATATAAGAGCATGCCTAACAGCCCCCTTATTTCTCTGCCCCGCGAGTTTTTCACCCCGTATCCTAAAAGTGCGTCTTGCTGAACCATTCCGTCTAGCAGACCCCGTATTTCGCCCTGTATTTTTAAAAATTAAAACCCCGGGAAAATTAAACCATAGTTCATCTTCATTGATCATACACTGGATCATACATATACATAGCGATCTATCGCGATCCTAGCTACTCGAGGATGATGAATGGCACGAAAGGCCCCACGGCGGCAGCCTCCTCCTCTGCCCGGCGGCGGCCTCCTCCTCCCGCCGCGGCGGCAGCCTCCTTCGCCCGGAATTCCGCCACGGCGGCGATGGCCGCCGCCTGTTCGTCTGCCTCCGCCCGCGCCTTCTCGGCGGCCTCCGCCTCGGATTCGGCCACCGCCTGCAAGTATGCCGCGTCCTCCTCTGCCTCCTCCGCTTCCTCCTCGCCGGCCTCCGCCTCCTCCGCCGCTGGTGCTGCCGATGCGCGCCGCCCATGCCGCCTTCGCCGCGCGCTCACGCTCCCACTCAGCGCGCCACTTCTCGAAGGCGGCGCCGCTCATCGGCTTGAGCGGCGGATCTTGGCGGTACCACCGCCCACCGGCGGCGAACTCCCGGAGCGAGTCCGGCATGTAATACGCGCCGCCGTACTTGCAGGCCGCACGGCGGCTCCCCGCGGTGGAGCGCTTGCATTTCAAGCGGCACGCGTCCTCCACGGTGTCCGGCGAGCGGGATCGCTTCGATCCGCTCGCCGGCGAGGCGCTACTACGGCGGCGGGAGTCCATGCAGGTGGCGGCGGGTGGAATGCGGCGTGGGGGAGCGACTAATTGCTCGCCGGAGCAGGAGGAGGAGGCGGCGGCGCACGGCGGAGCTAGGGTTGCGAGTGAGGGGTTAACCCCTCACTCGCACCTGCGCCCACTATAAGTAGGGGGCGACGGGGCCGATTTCCGGGCCCGTATTCCGCCGAAACGGGCCGGCCCGAATACGGGGCCTGCTAGACGCCCAAAATCGCGCCGGCCCCGTATCCCGCCAGAATTTTACGGGGTGGACGGGTTATACGGGGCCTGTTAGACATGCTCTAATATCTATAAACCTGAACGGAGATAGTATTCCTTTTCCAAAGGAGAGAAATTCTGCCGTTGGCCTCGACCAAAGCCCAGACACACACTGACAAAATCACGCCGTCACCACGTCACAAGGTGTTTGAAACGGTTATCCCAAGTGCAAGTGGCGCCATCAAACAGATACACAGTTCGCCTCGTTTTCGTCGTGAGATCCACCCCATCTTCTCCACACTCGCTCGCTCGCTTCTGCTTACCACCATGGCGGCAGCGCAACGCGAGGACCCCGCGCCGCTGTACAAGGACGCGACGGCGCCGGTGGAGGCGCGCGTGCGCGACCTGCTGGCCCGGATGACGCTGCGGGAGAAGGCGGCGCAGATGGCCCAGATCGAGCGCACCGTCGTGTCGCCCCGCGCGCTCACGGAGCTCGCGGCCGGCAGCGTGCTCAACGCCGGCGGCAGCGCGCCCCGCGAGCGCGCCTCCCCGGCTGACTGGGCGCGCATGGTCGACGACATGCAGCGCCTCGCCCTCGCCTCCCGCCTCGCCGTCCCCATCCTCTACGGCACCGACGCCGTCCACGGCCACAACAACGTCTTCGGCGCCACCGTCTTCCCCCACAACGTCGGGCTCGGAGCCTCCAGGTACCCCAAACACCTGACGCCGTATGACACCCATTGCCCCCATCGACGCAGCTGACCGTACCCCGTTGACTTCCAGAGACGCAGAGCTTGTGCGCAAGATCGGCGAGGCGACGGCGCTCGAGGTCCGCGCCACCGGCATACACTGGGCCTTCGCGCCCTGCCTCGCCGTGAGTCAAACTCAAAAACCTTCCTGATTAACCGGCGGTGCCTATTTGAGTGAGGCCTCCCTGATATACCTTTCCTCTGTCCCGTGGGCTACCTCCAGGTTTGCAGGGATCCGAGGTGGGGGCGATGCTACGAGAGCTACAGCGAGGACCCAGAGATCGTGCGCTCCTTGACCGGCATTGTCACCGGCTTGCAGGGCCAGCCACCGGCGGATCACCCTCATGGCTACCCGTTCCTCGCTTCGGTCAGGTAATTCCATTGGGGAGATCTACCGTGACTTGTCAAGACGCCCATAACCTGTTTGTTGAAATGACACTACTTGATTTGCAGGGAGAATGTGCTTGCTTGCGCCAAGCATTTCGTGGCGGATGGTGGCACTGACAAGGGGCTCAACGAGGGGAACACCATATGCTCGCCAGAAGATTTGGAGAGGATCCACATGAAACCTTACCCTGATTGTATAACTCAAGGGGTGGCGACGGTCATGGCGTCCTACTCTAAGTGGAATGGGGAGCCATTGCATGGCAGCCGCTATTTGCTCACGGATGTTTTAAAGGGCAAGCTTGGCTTCAAGGTAGTTTAGCATGTGCTATTTGATTGGTATCTTAATGCAAACTTCGGATGTGAATAGTGACTATCACCTGTCTAAAAAAGAATGGTGACTATGAGTTGTGAACATGTCATCATGTCTAAGCTCTTGTTTCAGGGTTTTGTGGTGTCCGACTGGGAGGGTATTGACAGGCTCTGCGAGCCCCGAGGGTTTGATTATCGCTATTGCATTGCACAGTCAGTTAATGCTGGAATGGATATGGTACTAGTTATTAAGTAGTCTCAACATATACTCTACAGCGAGGACCGGTTCTTTTGCATTTGCTGATCAATCTACAGATTATGATACCTCACAGGTTTGAGAAATTCTTGGAAGATCTTGTGTTCTTGGTGGAGACGGGGGAGATACCAATGTCACGGATTGATGATGCTGTTGAGCGGATCCTAAGGGTTAAGTTCATATCTGGAGTGTTTGAGCATCCATTTTCAGATCCGTCTCTACTAGATAGTGTCGGTTGTAAGGTAGGTTATTGTTTCTATGCTTCTGCATCTTAACTCTCTCAAATTGCATATCACTGATGATATACGATAAACTAAATTGTTCAACTTTCAGGAGCATCGGATGCTGGCTCGAGAGGCCGTCCGAAAGTCTTTGGTACTTCTGAAAAATGGCAAGAATCAGAAGGAAACGTTCCTTCCATTGGCCAAAAATGCAAAAAGAATACTCGTTGCAGGAACACATGCTGACAATATCGGATATCAGTGTGGTGGGTGGACAATAGCATGGCATGGAGACAGTGGAAAGATAACTCTTGGTAAGAAAAACTCGATTTTATTTCGTATTACTTTTTAATTCGAGGGAGTATTTACAATTACCTTGGTACTGAAGAAACTATTGCTCATCGGGAATTGTAGTTACCAAGTAGTTAGGGATAATGTATGCCCAACTTTAAACTGACATGATGCCTACAGATGTGAAGTTGTTGCTTCTAAGTTGAATTTTAAGGTGTTTGCAGTGGACCATTCAAGTATTATGTCGTAGTTGTCTGTTTATGGACTGAAAGCATTGCCCCACTTGTACTGAAAGCCAAAATAAAATACAAGAGACACTGGGATGGTAATCCAAACAAACGCTGAAGAAATGCCACAATGCAAGCTTCCATGAACAGTTACTACCCATTCGTTTCAAGCTAGGCATCACCACTTTTAATTAGGTTTATTTTTTCTATTTATTAAAAATAGTTTCATCGGGTGCAAGCAGTATAAAATCTGCACTCTGCACAGTATTATGTTAAGAAACAGACATATGATATCTAAAGTTCTAAACCAACAGGTACAAGCATATTGGAGGCCATACAAGAAACCGTCGGAGTGGAAACTGAAGTTGTGCATGAGCAAAGCCCAACAGAAGCTATCCTTGAATCTGGAGGCTTTTCTTATGCAGTTGTTGTTGTTGGCGAGGTTCCTTATGCCGAATGGTTGGGAGATAGAACTGACCTTAGTATTCCGTTCAATGGTTCCGAACTTATTAATCGTGTTGCTAGTAAAGTCCCTACCCTAGTGATTGTGATATCTGGAAGGCCCTTGGTCATTGAACCACAAGTACTGGAAAAGATAGATGCTCTAGTTGCTGCCTGGCTACCTGGAAGTGAGGGCATGGGAATTACTGATTGCCTGTTTGGAGATCATGATTTTGTGGGCACATTGCCTGTAACATGGTATAGATCTTCTGATCAATTGCCTATAAATGTTGGAGATGTTAAATATGATCCCTTATTCCCTTTTGGACATGGGATGAAAATGTTCAGAAGCGATGAAGTTTCACCGTAACCTCATAATTGGTTTAGTTATACATTTGAATCGTAATGTTACGTATGTTGTACCCGTTGAGTGTTGGGTTATGTAAAGGAGAATAATGTAGTGTTGAGAATTATGGTATAAGGTGTACAAACCATGTTTTCATATATATTCTTATATTTGAGTTGCTCCTTCAGTCACTTAATCATAAATATTTAGTTATTAGCCTCTTCAATTGAGTACTCCGTTTTGGTTTGCTCATGTTACTTTATACCGATGGAAGCTAAAATGAAGCAAAGGAGAATTAGTCTACTCTTGTCATTTACTGTGTCAGTATATCATTGTAGGAAAGTTCAGGGTGATAAGTTGGAGAGTGGACTGATGATGAAGTGAACAGAATAATAAGAAATAATTGTCATTCTGAATGTTGCTGAGAACCTAGCTGAACCTGTTTCTTGGAATCACCTTTTCTTATATTGGTAAAGGATGTAAACACAGGCTGCACAGCAAGGCGGAACAGTAGTCCCGTACTGAACAATTCACCAAAAACGATCGGTTCAGAGAATTGAGGTGCTTCCAGACTTTGATAATTGTCTATTTATGGTATACTGGAACTCAATGGAAACTAATTTTATGATATGTTTTCGAATATTCAGGTTCTTGCCATATTGCTCGCTGGTCGTCCTATGTAACACAAGTTTTAAAAGATTTGCAAGCTGGCTCCATGATGCATCAGTGGGTAACATTTCTGTACAGAGGATTTTCAGATAAAGAGCAAAGAAAACTCTGTGGAGGAGGAGGCAACAGGTATGAATTCGAGGTATAGGGATGAGAGTAATAATCAGAAGATATATGCTTAATTGTACAGATCAAGGTCGACTACCAACAGGATGCCCTCCTGGATTTTCATTTCTTGCTGAGAGGTGTATCCAACACAATATGGTAATCTCTGGCCCAAACTGGGTTTCTGCTGGGGGCCTGGAACAAAGTTCTTGAGTTACAACGCATGGGCATATAGTATTGCCAATTAGATAAACTGAACAGACAATGCTTGCTGCTGAGAAGCATTATTCATAAAGTTCCCATTAAATATGTGGTATACTGTGAAAAGTATCTTTCCTTGCACTATGTATTTTGTTTGGATGTTAGTATTTAGAACTAATCTACTGATGTGATTTTCCTTTCCCTTGTTTCTCATTGAATATATTATGGATAAAGTAGGAATTGAGGTATGTGATGCTCAACTTTTTTGTTTCTTTTTTATATATAAACCAGATGCCCATGAACTATTTACCTGGTTTTAGAGAATTCACAGATTACTGCAGCATGAAATTTGATAATTTTTAATGATGTCAAATTGCTGCTCTGGTCAAGCCTGTATCTGAGGGGTTCCTGGAGAAACGTTTCTTGGAAATAGTATTTGAACAACCATATTTGATACTTGTATCCCTTTCTTGATGGAATTCTAATGGTAGCTCTTCCTGTTACATATTAGATGTACGATACAATTGGTTTATTTGGCCACATTCGGGGTTTATGCACATGTATGTTAGCTTCATGTTTGTATTGTGAGCTGTAGAGTTGCATGTGGTAAGTATCTAAGAGAAGTCATATGTATCTGTTCTTTTTTAGTAAACATGTATTTGTTTTTTCTGAAACTAAATGAACTTGTTGTCTTTGCTCTAGATGCATGAAACATTCAACTTGTATCCGTTTGAAAGTTCTATGGGTTTGTATCTTTAAAGCATGTGGAATTATAATATGCAAGTTCAACCTGTTTACATAGTTTTGTGCCTAAATCGATAGAGTAAAAATGAAGAAGGTTTCGTTTAACAGTTTCCCATAACAACATGACTTGTACAAGCTAGTGCAATAAGTTTCGTAAGCACATTATGTAACTGGCTGGACCTTGATGGAATTTTCTTGGCTGGAACATGTCCCACTAGTGACAGAACTGATGGAAATATGGAAGAGAGCGACGCAAGTTCAGCTTGTTTACTTGATTTTGTGGCTGTCAATGAATTGCAGTAGAAATGATGATCGTAGCAAAACTTTACTGTATCAGTTCTTCCCACAATAACATGACGTACAAGCTAGCACAACAAGTTTCCAAAGTGCATTATGTAACTGGTTGGACCTTCATGGATTTTCTTGGCTGAAAAATGTCCCACTAGTAGCAGAACTGATGGAGATATGGAAGATAGCGACGCAAGTTGGCTGTGGTCCAAATACAGTTGAAATGGTCCCTGGTTCATCTGTAGCACTCGCTGCACAGTGAAGCTGACCGTTGAATCAGATTTACTGGTGAGCATTGCAACTATTTCTCCCGAGGGCTGTTTCTTTAAGCGATCTCCTAAGAATAGCAAGTGAATAGTTTCTGTTTAGAGGCTTCAAATTCACAAGGTTATGGTGGGTGGCAATAGCCAAAAGGCATACTACTAGATAGCATGAATGGTGAGGATAAAAACGGAACCAGATTTTTTCTTTTCTTAGGATGGATAACGGGTTTAGCTTTCTTTTGCATTCTCAAGGGAAAGATCACGGGGGCATGGGGCACTATGATCTGATCTAAGGTTCAGTACTTCAGTCATAATTTTCTTTTAATATATCGATGGCATACCTGTCAAATTAAAGTGGCCGATCTAGTTGACAGGCACCATGAGATATTTAGCGACTTGCAACTTCACCTCATATAGCAAATTTGAAGTATATTCTTACCTTGTTTAAAAAAAAAAGTATATTCTTATTTCGTCCACAGCTACGCACCCTTTGGTTTACTTAGATCACTGGGAACCACTTATAAAGATGTCCTCTTGCATGAGTTATCCTCTTACTTGAATCTAGAACTGTTTCAGATTGAGGAAAAACGTAGAATTGCAGTGCGTCAACTCTGGTAGGGCAAACACTGTCAAGGGCGTGAAACAAGAAAAGGTTGTAACTGGTAGTTGTTTATATTGCTTCACCAGTTCACCACAAGAAAGTTTTTGCCCCACTCGGTTCCCCACAACACATTAACACATTCGGTCTGGTTGCATGTGCCCATTATTGAGCCATCTTGTTGCATGTGCAGCTCCCCTAGTTTCAACCGGAGCATAGAATAGTTGGATGGTCCCTCTTACATTTTCCGTTGCACAAACGTCAGTGCTACATCTGAACATGTGACACATCCATGTCGTACGGGTACGGCCATGTTTCTTTCTATATACGAGAGTGGGCACCTCCTCCACCGGCTATCCATTCCCAACACGAAAATTGGCGGTTTATGACACGAAATTGGTATCATTGCCTCATATGTGTGTTTAGGTGTAGTTAACCTAGCGACCTGGCACATTTTGTTCGGCCAGGCTGGATGAATTTTCCAACCAAATTCACCAAAAAAAAAAATCAATACATGAGTCAAAATGGCCATACAAAGAACGAAAATAATGGTTCAAAATACTGCTAAGTAAGTCAATCACAAAATCCACATAATTAATGGATAATCAAATTGCAAAACGGGCACAAGTTCAAACGAAATGAAACAAAGTAGGATAGATGTTGGCGATCACGAGCCACGTTCGCATCTGATGGCTCGCTTCTTCTGGAACTAGGCCCTTTGGCCAGATCCTCGCCCGCCGTGCGGTTCAGATCTAGGCTAGGGCCCTATGGACACGCTCGTAGCATGGAACATCAAGTGACGATGACCGCGAGCCGGCGAGAAGGGAGAGCTGCTTAGACCTGCATTGTGGGACACGATGTGGTCGATGGCAAAAGTGATGGGCGTCGTTGTAGATGTGGTTATGTGTCTGGGAACTTCTCATCGACGACGCCTAGGCATGCCGATGAGGTTATCTCAGCGGCCACCCTAGCGGCAGCGGCGCTAGCTTGCTTGGCTGTATTCGCTCGCACGACGGGCGCATCCGTCCTTGTGTTTCTTGATCTATATCACCCTCTCACAAATCGTCGGCTCCTTTTTCAGCATCTTGGCCTTCGTCGTGTGGCCGAAGGCAGCGACCCGCTATGGGGTTGGTTTGGGGCCGGTGCTGGGAGGACGGGGAGCGCTACTTGGGGCGGCTTGATCGGCATCCATGGCGGTGACGGAGTCCATTGCAGACTAGGTCTTGGCAAGGGTGAAATACGACTTTCGGGGTGGCGGGAGTGAGAGCAATTTATGTGCGAGTCGGGTCATGTAAGTATGTGAGAGGGATGCACGCGGACTCGCTTGATGTCCGTGCCGATGCATCTCGAGTTAAAATTTAGATCGCGGATGCGTCGACGCGAACAAGCTAGGCAGCTTGTGTCACCCTGCTAGGCTGGATTTAACCTATTTTCCAACCTCTTAACAGTAAACGAATACAATTACGTTGGATCGCTAGAGGCTTAAAAACATTAGAGACGTACGGTTGCAGATGGAGCTGTAGAGGTCGGTCCCCTACGGTGATGCATGGATGGCTGGCTCGAACGGCCTTTGATGCAGCGTCGGAGTCACGCAGCGGCGGTACGGGACCTCAGTTGGTTTCGGGCCTGGTTGGTCTTGCTGCTCTTCTGCACGACACGGTGTGTGGCGATAGGGATGCCCTGGCTGCGGTCGGGGCGTCTCGTCCCCACATCACTCAACCATGACGTCGTCGTCTCCGTCTTCAGTTGTTGCCGGGTTGCCACCATCTGACTCGACTGCCAAGGATAGGTGAAGCAGCAGCGGCAGCTGATCTCGACAAGCTCTGTGGCTCCGCGCGCGGCCTACACTGAAAGAAACAGCATGCATCGCTAATTGGGCAGCCATGACTCCATGAGGTGTGTCCCGCCTCCTGCCATCGTTGCATGTACGGTTGCAAAACGGACATCCTAAAAATCCATATGTAGATACATCAAAAATCAAAAATATGTTAATCTTATACAGTAAAAAAAAAGGAAACTCAATTTGGCTCCCAGATGTATATGCTCTCTGCAATAGAAAAATATATTTTGAAGGGACGAAACTTTTTAATAAAAAATTCGACATGTTCGTCTCCATGTTAAGACGTTCGTTAAGTTTCGCGAAAAACCGATAATTCATGTGTTCTATGTAAAAAGATAAAACAATTATTGTGAAGACCCTTATTTTTAGCATCGAATGTTATCTTTTTTTTACATAGGCCACACAACAAGTTGAATTTCATTAAATGACTTTGTGAGTGTGTAGCACGTAAAGATGTATATGCGGATTTTTTGTTTCTAAATTTTTAACAGTTCAAAATGTTTCTAAGATGCATTTCAAAATAGAGGAAGCATATGCACATATGTGCCAAAACAAATGCATCTTACATATATTTTGAATTTCAGAAAAATGAAACAAAAAAATTTACGTACATGTTTACGTGCTACCACTAGTGGAAAACGGGCCTTTTGCACCGGTTGGTAAGGGCTATATGCACCGGATGCCCAACCGGTGCAAACAATCCGGTGCAAAAGGACCCCCTTTTGCACCGGTTCAATTACGAACCGGTGCTAAAGGGTGCACCACGTGGCGGCTCCCGGGCGTCCGAGCGGGAGGACCTTTAGCACCGGTTCGTTGTCTGCCGCGGCAGAAAAACGTCCCAAAACGCTGCCGCGGCAGAAAAACACTTTTTTCGAATTATTTTCTACTCCCTTTTTTTTTTCTTTTTTCGAAATTTCTAATATTTTAGTTATTTCACAAGTTTAGTCTCTAACTACCCTTATCTCTAGTCCAATTACTTACTCGTGCTCAAACTTCCCGCTCGATCACCCATCCTCCCACTACTCTAGCACTAGCACGCTTAACTTCCAAGTTCCTTTCCATCCCGCATCCAAGTGCTTCGCGCCCATGTATGTGATAGTAGTATCATATCAATCCTATTAACATGTCGATTGATGTCATATTTCTTTATTGTTCGAATTTCAAATAATTATTTTAATAAACCAAAGTAATGTTGTAATAATAATCTTGAATAAATAAATAAACATTAACTTTATAATTTGTATTATTTTTTAATTATTTTCAATTTTCAATTTTTAATTTTTTTTGCCAAACCTAAAACCTAAAAATTTGAAAATCTTATAATTTGCTAAAAGTAATAGCAATCTTTATGCAGGATGCAATTATTAATTTTAATTTTAAAAAATAAAAAAAAATCCTAAATTTCTGGAAAAAAACTAAAATCTTCATGCTTTCATATTTTCATTTGGAATTTTAAAAATCTAAAAATTAGCTAACCGGGTAAACCCGGGTGAATTCGGATGTAATTTTTCCCACGATGATTTTGATATATTATACGTTTTTTTCGACGTCGTATGCAAAAGTTAATGCGGTTTTACCATTTTTCAAACATTTTTTGCAATAAATGTGAAAATTCAAATTTGTTAATTTGCATAACATACATGAATCTCAAAAGATTTTATTTTTTGAATAATCTATCATTTTCTTTTCTATTTTACAGTGTTTACAAAGGCGATCCACGGGGGCGGGGGGTGGAGGTGCGTGGGGAGCAGAAAAACCTTTTGCACCGTTTCGTATTACGAACCGGTGCAAAAGGTCCCGCACGAACCGGTGTTAATGCCCCCTGGACGTGCAGACCGCACGAACCGGTGCTAATGACCCCTTTAGCACCGGTTCGTGCCAAATCCGGTGCAAAAGCACTTTCGAGGACAGGATAAAAGCTCTTGTTTCTACTAGTGTACACGCTCACAAAGTTGTTTCATAAAAAAAGACTAGTCATATGAGGTGTGTAAAAAGACAAAATTCGGTGCTACAAATAATACTTTTCACAAGATAAATCTTCTCTTTTTTACATAGACAACAAATTGGTTTTCGTGAACTTGACGAACGCACATATAATATGGAGATGTACATGTAGAATTTTTTGTCATAATTTTTGACACTTTAAAATATGATTTTTTGGTAGAGGAATACGCACCCGGGAGCCGAATTGAATTTCCGAAAAAATTGCACTAGGTTGACTTTTAGAATAGATATATACGGGTTTATGTCGGCTCCTTATTGTAGCCCAAGTTGCATACTTGCATGCGTGTTTATAAAAAAGGCACTGTCGATTTGATTTTGCATAGGTATTTTTTTTTTTGAACAAGGAGTGCCCCGAAGGGCCAGAAAGCTTCTCATTAAATCCAAACGGAGGAGGTACAAAATATTACAAAGGACCCCGTAAGATCTAAATACACATATAGGGCCCTAGTATTTGCAGAAAAGACCGCACTGAGAGATGAGAAAATGCAATCAGGTCCTTCTCTTTCCCCACCGTCGAGCCAGAGGTCTGCTACTCCGCCGTCATGCGAAGAGGCGGGGACGGAACCACTTGCCTCTACGCAGCCGTAGTATGCGACTGCAAACCTCAGGAAGGGCCTCGCAAAGGAGGTTAATTCGCCGGAAACCATCACCGGCAACTGGATAGGCCATGGAGTGGCCTTGGATGTGCTCAAGAAAATTGCTTCCCACTTCCCATCTGCAGAGAACCAGGCGCATCGTCTCCTCCCCTCGCCTCCACGGCCGGTCGGAAGAGATAGAAATACACAGTAGCATCTCTGCATCAATTGGTAACCGCAAGCCTCCACTTTATTTAAGGAACTTTGGAGAAATCCAGCTTCGGCCGTCGCCCACCATGGACACGAACGGAAGAACCAAAATCCCCCAATCCCGGCGCTGCTTGCACTCACCGAGAGAAAGCTCCGAGGCAGCCCAAGGCCACCTCCATGCCAGACTTTGGCACTGCGGGAGACGCTGCAGCTCCTCCACTTCCCCTCGCCGCCTCGGCCGGCCAGAAGAGGAATCACCGCTACGCATCCCGAGCTCCGACGCTGACCATCGCTCTTATTCTTGGGGTCTCCAACCTTGGCAGTTCCTCCATGAATCTCCCACCTTGGGAGCTCGACGAAGATCAGCAAGGAAGGTCTGCCGGCGCCGAGCGGCGGCACCGAGCGGAAGAGGCCCAGCGGCATCTCGCCATACGCCACGGAGGCGCACACAACTACTCCTACACCTACAACTACAGCGAGAGCCAGCAAACCTACTCTATACAGGGACGCCCAGCAGCCAACTCCACCTCTTCTCCAACCGGCATGGCCGGCAGAGGGAGATAGGAGCGGCGCCGGGAGCACGGCGGCGACTCTCAAGGTCGGGGAACGGATAAGGGAGAGGGAGAGGATAAGGGGCTCGTGATATGCATAGGTATTCTTTTTAGTGATCAAGCAAAACGAAGAGATCAAGAGGGACTTGGTGGTGGGAGGTGTTTTTTCTACTCAATACTATAAATATTTATAGTAGCACCAAATAGTATGTGATAGATATGGACGAGCTGTCTTCAACGATTACAAAATAAAATTAAGAAGGAACGCGGAAATTTTCGAGGTCTCCAAATACTTTCTTCTTACATGACACAATCTTGTACTTCACTGAAGGTAGCCGAACGTAGCTTAGATATCAAACCATAGACCTGTAAATATCAACGAAGGTTTTCATATAATTTTAATTCGATCCAAAATGTCTAGGCCACGTGCACACACGCAACCATTAAAGTAGTCAATCCAACCGGAGGTGGAGGCGGAGCTAGGTGGGAGTTATTCCCTCTAGTTCAAAGTATGTGTCAACAACGTTTTACCGATACGAATATAATACGGCTAGGTACATCAATATTTAGATATAGTAACTATTGTGAAACCAAGGTAGCAGTCTCTCAGGAGTAGGTATAGAACTTGTGTTTACCGAATGATACCATGATAGCAGTTTTTAAAATTAAATTTTTTAGTTTCTAAAAAACCAAAAATAATTATGGGTGTTCATAATATGTGTGTTTACATCTCCTAAAATTTTCAGAACCAAATCCGAAACACAAACGGAGGAACAAAAATGACAAATCCAACATGAATAGTGTCAAAATGACAAAACCACAAATGACACTATTCACATGTCAAATTTTCTTTTTTTTTGTTTCGCAATGTGGTGCTTCGATTTTGGTTCTAAAAATTATAGGGATTATAAAAAAAAATTTGAACACTCACATATTTGTTTTTAACTTTTTAGAAACTTGGAATTTAATTTTTTAACAAGTGGCATCATGGTATCATTTAGGGATTGATATCATTGGATATTTTTCCGTAGTAGGCAGTGGAGTTAAACTAGTCGCGGCCCCCTGCCGGGAAACTACACCTGCCCGTTTACGCCACTAACCCCTCTGCTAGTTGCCAATGGACTAATGTTGGTCGGTTGTGGAGCGCATTTGTTTACTGCTCGGGCACCGGGGGAGCGCATGTCAAGTGCCGATTACGCCAAAAACCAGAGCTTTCGCTCGCTCTCAGTGCGGGGTTAGCTATACCTACTAATTAAGCTGGTCTCTAGGCGCCTTTCTACCGAATCTAACCACGGATACCTGGGCCTTTCCCTTCGTTTTGGAAAAGGCAGCCGGAAGTGGCCGCCTTTTCTATAGTAAGCTAGCTAGAGCGTGCCGAGCTGAGGTAGACAGGTGAAAAGATCTGTGAGAGTGGAGGTGTTTTTTAGTTAAGGGAACCAAGAGGCTAACAATTATAAACATGTGTTTATCGAATTTGATAACACCGACTGATACGTGGTCCGAGCTGATGGACGGATGCTTAGTGCCTAGAGCTGCTTAATTGGTACAGTAGTGCAAGTGGTGCTCGCTGACACTGCTGTTTTTGTTGCTTTGGTTTCGCTCTCGCGGTATTGGGAGCAGCAAATCTTGGTGGTCCGGGAGCGGGAAAGGAGGGGGGCCGCCGGAATCTCGAATCTCCCCGCAGCCCCGCTCGAGCTCTAGCTAGCTAGCACCCCAGGCTCACTCATGGTGCCCATTTGCAGCCCCAGGAATCTGAATACCGGTACTCCGTGCAAAGTCGCCGGCGGACGCCGACGCACGATGCGATGCCCGGCCCCGTCCCCGTCCCGGAAAGGCGAAAGCGCCACCCAAGGTCTCTCCCAGCTCCGGCCGGCCCCTCCCCCGCGCCCGTCCAATGGAAGACCGGCAACGCCGACCACACTCACCGGCACGCACTCACCGGCAGTCCTTGGCCTCCACTGACAGTGGTCTCGCCGCTGCCAGTTCCCCGGGGAGAGAGGAAAAGGCGAGGAGAGCAGAAAGGCTCCACGGCGACAGGGAGAGCGCCCACTTTGCTTGCGCTGGATCGCATGCATCTTCCCCGCCCACTTGTGCGCGTCGACCACTCGGGGAGGGCCCGCTTGCAGCCCCACGCGGCCGTAAGTTGCCATCGTAGTGGCTCTTGTCCTAGCGAGTATAGGCTGGAGCCGATGCTAGGAGGCTACACTTGAACCACCGCCAACTTGTGATGTGATGGCATTTTGCAACAGTGACGGTGCATGGCAGGAAGATCAAAGCAAGATCACACTGGTGGTGTGTTTATAGAGATGGGTGTATGCACACATTTCTGAGGTCTACGTTTGTACTATACTACTATTTTGTAAAAACAATGATCAAACGTTCACGGTTACCACCACATAAAGAAAATACACAAGAGCCACCACGCTAACTTTTTTTTTCACTCAAAATTGCTCCAAGTCCTGAATCGCACCAAAGTACGAGATACATACAATACGATGATCATATACGAGCGACATAAACGAGATTGTACCTTCTCGTGAACGTGGTCGTGGTCGTGGCCGCGAGGGACTTGGCGGGATCTCCGGGCGAAAACCAATTACCTTCTTGGTATTTTAGCTTGTAGCATGAGGCCCTCATGCACTCGGGCAGGTCTTGCGCATCTCTATGCTCTATCGAGCATGGGGCAGCGGTCGTCGAGCCAGCTGCATTGCACAGTCTTTGCGCGTCGACGCGGTGGTATAGGATCGCGATGCAGAAACATACGCAGTACTGTTATTGTGCGGGTGTTGAGCTCGATGATCTGCGGGTATGGTCTAGATCGTTTGTAAGGGTGCTGACACCGGACATTGGTGCATCGTACGTGGTCTATTGGCGACCACATTCTGGGCAGCGATGTTGCATGTGGCACAATGGCAATGCACGTCAGTGATGAGCGCCAGATGGTGGTGGTAGCATCCCTATTTCGGGCTTGTGTGTTTAATGTGCCTATGTGTGCATATGGTGTCATTCATTAGCGGAGCTATGTGTATGTCATGGAGGGGGTGGGGGGGGGGGGGGCACCGCCCCCTAGCCTTTAAGCAATCTCTGAAGATTTATTCTTAGGGATGGTCTTAGATGGAAAATTTTAAGCCTCCCAGCGCAATAGCCCCAAAACTTACAGATGTTAAGTTCAACCTCGAAAAAAAGCATATTTTAAGCTCCCTCCCCCCTAAAAGTTCTTTTGTAGCTCCGCCACTGGTGTCATTTGTGTTGCTTTCTCCTCAGCTCCCTCGCAAATGTAGCAACTCTAGGAAGTTTTTCTCATAAACGGGATCATCTCACCTCTTGAGAAAAAGTCTAGGCTCTAACTGGTTTCCCAAAAAAAAAACTCGGTGATACATTGGAGCTAACATACTACTCCCTTCGTTCCAATGAATAAGACCTTGTCTTTGTATTTGGAAATTCAAGCTAAATAAAAACTGATTATACTTTTAGAAAAACTATCAAGAACCACGGTATTAAAGATATCACATGAAAATATATTTCATACCAAACAGTGTTGACCTATTACTGTATATATTAATAATCTATTATATACTAAAAGAAATATATCAGGTATCAATGAAGACACCAGGTTAATCCACATATGATAAAATATGTACTTGATTGATCTAAATTTTTATAGTTTAGATTTAAAGCTCAATGTGTTATGTAAAAAATTTCACATAGAACATGTCCCGTACATACACACCGGCGCACATGGACACATCCCACGTGCGCTTCTAAATCACGTACTCCCTCCGATTCTTATTAATTAACTCAAATTTATCTAGATATAAATGTATCTAGTCAACAAACACATCTAGATATATTCATATGTAGATAAAGTTGAGTCAATTAATTTAAATCGGAGGGAGTACTAATATTGCAATAGTGTCCAATGCAAGTAGTGTTCAATAAAATAGATCCCCTCTCCCATAAGATTTATTTTCAAATTCCTAGATTTACATTACCGGCGTAATTCAAAGGGCCAAAGGAAATAGAGTCCCCACACGATTTTTTCCCTGGGTAAGACGTTTTTTTGTGAAACCCATACAAAATATTCATGTTTTTCAAAAGAAAAAGACGTGCTAGCTAGCCGTGTCCATTTGGCAAGAAAATCTTTTTTTAATCAAAATAGGCACGCATGCTTGCCGAGTCTGTCCCGGAAAAAATGACTTATACTACCTAGCTAGCTCGGTAGCAATACCTTAGTCCATACAAGAAATAAAAAAAATGTGCACACAACCTTATCTGGCTAGAATGCTAAAACCGGCCAGAAAATAAAATTGGAACGCTGAAACAAGACGTCCGGGTAGGAATATTTTCTATGATTTTAAATTATGTAATATAGGAAAGTATAAATGACATATACATAGCTGAGTATACATATCCATACATGTCCCGCCCTCTGCCGAGGTTCCATGAGAAATAAGATCTACATATTAATTTCACTTAAATATAATTGTATATATGTATATAATATTTCAGTTGGTAAAAATTAGAATGGAAGGCTGCAATATGACAATCTTAGAATATTAATAAAAAGCTACAAACAAATGGATATCATTTTCTTTAGTTTAAGCATCTCATCCATATGATTAGAGCTCAACATATTGATGTTTTATAGCTAGATAATATCACATCAATGTGCATAAATTACATATAATCGTCGTGATCTACTATTCAATTACAATCCGCATAAGACCAGAAATAAGAGATATACTAAAAATTTCTTTGAAACATCAAATTAAAAGTCATCACATTAATACTCCCTCCTGCCCATTTTATGTTGCGCATAATTTTTTGTGCAAGTTAAACAGTGTAAACTTTGACTAAGAATATATAGATAATAATACAAAGATTTACCATGTCAAATGCATATAATATGAAAATATATTTTATAACAATTCTAAAATATTATTCTTTTTTGTATATGTTATATTTTTATCAATATAGATGATTAAAACTTTACGAAGTTTGACTTTGACCAAAACTTACATGCAACATATTTTAGATAGAAGGAAGTACACATCATCTCAACTATTGTGATAGCTGGATTTAAAATTAGTGACTAAGACTTAATCATGGGCGGGCACATGTGTATTCATGGGTATGCAGGTGAATACCCAAAATTTTGACAAACTTTTCAAATTATATGAAATACCCATCAGCGCTTGTTTACTAATTTGTGCAGAAACCTATCCTTCTCTGGACACAAGGACGTGGAGGTTTGGCTGGTTAGACTAGTTGTATGCTCCACCGATGGTCATGTGATCGAATGCTACTTATCACTGTTTTGTAGCAAATTTTTTATATTTTTGAATACCCATTGTTAAAAGCCTGTGCCCGCCCATGGACTTAATGAAAGATTATTAATTATGTGACGTGTAGCTTCCTTTTCACACGTTCAAGATTATTTTAGACTCAGACTCTATAATTGTTTAAACGTGCAAAGCATTGTCTAAAAGGTTTCATATTTTGAACCAACATAAGAAATTTCGAGGGAGACACATAAAACGAGATGTAAACGCTGACTATTTAGTTCGGTATAAGTATTCATAACAATGAATTATTTTCATTTACGTTCATAAAAGATAGCAACGTTTATTAACCTTGCATATTAATTTAACAACACACATAGCTCTACTGTTGAGCTAATGTTACTTACAAACGACATACATGTGTGTTCTGACCAATGATGAAACAATCATGTACCGGTAAATTTACCGTAGGTTGGTTAAACGATTTCTTGCATATGTGACACTTTATTTGTCATAACACTTTTGTAGGTCTAGAACCATAATATTTTCTTACCACGAAAGACAAACAAAATAAAAATAAGAACAGACTGGTCATAATATTTTCCTAAAAACTTGGTCAAACTTTGCGTACCTTGATTTTTGGAAAAAAAAAAGCTCTCTTCATTCAAAAATAAGTGTCTCAGTTCTTTTTTATATGGATGTATCTACAACTTAGCTGTGTCGAGATATATATCCGCATCTGGATAAAAATAAGTGTCTCAACTTTACTAGCATATTTACACGCATGTAGTATAAGTTTTGTTCATTAAAACCAAGGTAGTTATGGTTGATGTGACAAGACTCACATAATATTTCTACCGCTGCGTAGTCACTAGTCAGATGCAACATCGTCAACCATTTACACAAGAAACCAACCTGCTCGAAGCGAAGGAATTCTTTTGGCCGCTGACTCCGATTCCACGGAGAAGAAGATGAAACGTAGAGTAGAATGGAAACCCCTTCTTTCTGCCTTGTCACTCTTTCTCGATGGTCAGAGGATTCTTGCCGCTGTTGTCCAGGGCCGAGGAGATACCGCGGCCGCCATGGCGCGCCGTGAGCCACCAACGGGGCTCCCAAAGTGGATCCGCCCCCGGGAATGTCTGTTGCCGTCCCCGCGAAAACGAAATGGATCCGATCCGGGCAGCGGCAGCGGCAGCGAGCTGTGCTGCTGCGCGTTGCCCACAGCTTTGTGGCCTGCTTGCTTTTGGACGGAAAAGCAAGAGCACGACCGCACGAGGAGACGAGAAGGGCATGTGATGCTTCCTGTTGTGTTCTGATTTTCCTCCTTGGGTGGAGGGTGGACCTCCAACTCATTCCGCGCGACTGTTGCCGGCCTGCCTGTGTGCCAGCCACGCCGCCACCGCCATCGGTTGCAAAGTCAGTACAACCTCTGTTCGAACATCTTCAACGGCCTGATATATTTTAGATATAAAAGTATTTGTTTTGATTCGTTTTGCAAAACCAGTCATCTCACTATCTTTGTTCGTCAAAGTCGGTGGCATCCCAACAACTGGACGCATTTTTCCGGTTAGATTTTTAAATTCCAAATTTAATTTACATAGTAGAAAAGGAAATAAAAAAGGCATAGAAGATAAAAGATGAATTGGCCGAAACCCTAGGCCTACCTACTGCTCGCCATCGTCGTCGTTCATGGTCAAGTCCACGATCATCGACATTTCCCACAACCAATCAGATGCAAGTAGAGGGAATGCCGACTTTATCGGAAAAAAAAAGAGGGAATGCCAAAGCTGGAGGGGCCGATTCAGGTGGTACGGGTACTCACGAAGTACGGGTACTCACGAAGATGCTGCAGTTGGTGCCTGGTCTACGCGTGCGACGACTCGTGCAACTAAATGCCAAGGCCCTGCCACTTGGACACCTCATGTAGCTCGAAGGCCTCCACGGTGAGCCGGAAGACCTCCTCCTCATCCATGTCGGGTGGCATGTGGGGGAGCTGGTCCTCCATACTCTCTTCCTTGCCCTTCTCCGCCAAGTAGGCAAGGTAACCTAGGTAGTCATTGATATAGTCCTGGACCTCCTCGCCGAAGAAGAGCTCCCTCTCGACCGTCGGCTCCTCATCCCCGTCCTCCATCTTGCGTCGACTTTGCACGAAATTACAGCCGCAAATTGAGGGCTGAAACAAGTTCATCACACTTTGCAGCTCGTACGGCGCAAAGTGGAGCAAAAGGGGCACAACAAGGCCTGAACAGCAATTTAAAAAAGTCCAAAAGGAGGCCAAGGTGCTGGGCGCATGGCGCCGGCGATCAGGCGTCTCGCGCGCGGATTTCGGCGCGCCTCTTCATGAACATGCCCTGGTGTCGTCGTCGACGCCGCTCAAGTCGGCAAGCATGATCCTTGTGTCTTCTGCACGCAATTTTGCCTCGGCGTCCCTTTTTGGCCTCGATGTCCAGCCTTTGGACATCGAGGACCTCCTTGGCGAGGTTCTGGTAGATGGCAGCTGCGGCCTCTTTTTCCAGACGCCTCTTGTCGTCCCTAGCAGCCATGGCGGCACGGTTGTCGGCCATTATCTTCTCCATGCTCGCGTGAACGCAATGGCCTCGCGCCTCCTGGACAAGATCGGCCTTGGTAGCCTTATGACCTCGTGGACGAGGTGGAAGGACTGGACGGCCTTGATCGTCGTCTTCGCCGTCGAGGGTGACCGCTGTCCCATTCTTCACAACTTCTAGGTAGGCCGCAAAGCTTATCATCCACTTGTTGTTGTCTTTGAGCACCTCTCAACAATGGACCATATGGAAGCCCTTCTTGGCGTCGCCCTAAACATCTCCAAGGCGCGGGATACCTGCAATCATAGCCACCAATGATGTACAATGACGCAAATTGACGCAATGACGCAAATTGTCTACAATGATGATGGTTCTATCGTCTTTACCACTGTCATGACGCCAGTGCCGCTTACGGGGTTGTTAATAGCATGTTCGACCGCCGAGCAGAATGTAATGTCCCAGGTTTAGAGACGATCGAGGGGTAGATTTTAGAAAGGGATGTGCATTGCATAGTAAATCCTGGGGAAATTTCGCGCTTTTAAACAAAAACTGCATCGAAGGGGGACAAGTTTCTCTCTCAACACCTTACAGGGTTAGGGTTTCGAGAGTGCGACAAACTTGCATCTCACTTCACTAGCTTAGGGTTTTGAGAAGAGAGGGGAGAGTTTGCTTGATTGAATTCTAAATGATATGACATGGTTGAATTCAAACCAAGGTTGAATTTGAATTTCAAATTCAAACATTAAATAATTACCTTAAATAATTCAATTGAGGAAATTCATTAAGTATATAACCAATAATAAACAAGATGAATAATTATTAAACTGAAGCTCCTTAGAGAAAACTTTGAGCTTTATTGATCATCACACACATTACATTGTCATTACAATATTTATAAGTGAAATAAAAGAATAATACAACACATTACATAAATGGGCAGAATAGAAGAAAGGAAAAATAAAGAAAAATTACAAGTTAATATACTAGTCTAAATTCTACAAGATCATCTTCACTTGATCTTGTATATGATGAATTCCAGAGCATCTCCAGTCGCGTCCCCCAAACCGTCCCCCAAACCGCGCCGGATTGAGCGTTTGGGGGACGTGTTTTGCTCGTGCCGCGTTTGGGGGACGTCGCTCCCCGCCGCGTCCCCCAAACGCCGCCCCCAAATGAATATTTGTGCAGGAAAATAAAGGTTTTCATTCAATTTTGATTATATATTACAAAGTTTGAATGAAAACGGCTAGATTTCATCTAAACCTAGGCTACCGACCGCCCGGCGGCGCGTTCGACGGCCCCGCCCCGTCGTCGCCTCCCTACGCCGCAGCTCCTCCTGCGCGCGCCTCCTCTCCTTGCGTTCGGCGGTGGCCGAGACGGTGCCGCTCCCGCCGATAGTCCTCCTCCGCCCTCCCCCGCCGGGCCGGCGGGAGGAGAGCTCGATGGCGCGACGAATCTCCGCCTCTTCGCGGGCACGGGCGTCGTCCCGGAGCTTCTTCTCCGACTCGAAGGACTCGACGAGGGCGCGTTGCTGATCGGCCGTCTCGTCCGGGTGCGGGGCGTCGTCGTCGGACCGGCCGAACTCGTCGTCCGTCGTCGTCGTCGTCCTCCACCTCGGTCTCCTCCGCCTCGGCCTCCTCCTCCATTGGCGCCTCCTCCTCCACATCCGTTGGCGCCTCCATCATCGCCGCCGCATACGCGTCGGCCGCCGCCAACCTGCTCCGCCCGCCTCCCCCATAGCGCCGTAAGCGCCGACTCCCGCTGTCGACGCTCCTCCGCCGTCGCCTGCTGCCGGAGCTCGATCGACTCACGCCGCCGGCGCTCGATCGAGTCACGCCGTTCACGGAACAGCGCCGCCGCTCATCGCGCCGGCGCCGGTGCTCGTCAGCCCATCGCTGCTCCATCTCCTCCCGGTACCGGCGCCGTCGCGCCTCTTGTCCCGTCCGAGGCGTCGAACGCCGCAACGGTGTCGCACCGCTGCTCCCTGCCACGCTGCTGCCGCCGCGGCCTCCTCGGCCGGCGGAGGCAGGGGCGGAGAACGCCGCAAGATCCGCCGCCTGCTGCGCCTCACGCCGCTGGCGGGTCTCCTCCTCGAGTGCCTCCTCGAGTGCCGCACGCCGCAGCCGGCTCGTCAATGGAGGAGACGGCGGTGGAGGGAAGTGGCCATCGCCGGGCGGTTCGCCATTGCCACCGGTGATGGAGGAGACGGCCGTGGAGCGACGAGGGCTGTGTTTGTTGCCGGCGGGGTGTGGTGGCTACCATTGATGAGCCGGGAGACCTTTTATAGACGCCGGCGTCGGGAAGAAAGCGCGGGAACGAGACGAGAAGAGGCGGGAAGATCGCGCGGGAACGGGCGGTGGCGTGCGAACGCCGGCGACGCGTGGAGGCCGCGCGAAGACCGACGAGACGTCTCGCCCTGCCCCTCCGTCGCCATTAAGGCAAAGATGCCGCCGTGTGTCACCGCGCGCGAATAACTTCCGTCGCGAGGTAGGCGACGGTTAGGTTAAAATTAACCGTGCCGCCGACGCGTCGGCCCCGCCACTCCCCGCCTCGCTTTCGTTGTGTCCGGCGTCCCCGGAGCGTCCCCCGTGGGACGGGGACGGGCTCGGGCGCCGGACACCGTATCGGGGCGCGCCGGACAAAAAAGGGCTTTGGGGGACGCGGCTGGAACGCTTTTTTTGTCCGGCGCGCCCCAAATCGTTTTGGGGGACGGTTTGGGGGACGCGACTGGAGATGCTCCCATGTCCATTTTGCTCAATTAATGATCCCTGCACAAATCAAAGCAAACAAACAGAATTAAGCCAAGTGGCAAAGCTACTTGGCAGATTGGAAAAGAAGTAAAAATTGGTGGATAACATCACAGCTCTGCCGAGCTGATCCTCTCCAAGTCCTGGTACACCACACCAGGCTACACACACACACAGGCAGCTCACAGTACATGTGTGCATGCTCAACACCAAGGCATGGGGTGTGCATGCATCACAGCACACACATACACCAGCAGTGAGTCACAAGCTGAGCCAGACCAAGCTGTCAACCTGGGGAAGAAGAGGCCAGCCATATATAAACCTCTTCAACAGTGAACCCTAGCCATTCCATCGGCAGCATCTCCAAAGAGTAAGAACACCAAGAACAGGAAGAACAGCCAGAGCTGTTCAACCTGTCTAAGATCACCACAGAACCAAACCAAGATTCACAAGCTTATAAGGAGGAGAAGGGCAGGCAAACCAAAACCACCAGAAGCAATCCTCTACACCAACAACTCATTCTAGGAGCTGGAGTGAGGTATAAACCAAATAAACCTGAGCAAAACCAAGTTTTGCTCATAAATAAGCATGCTATGCATCACAAGAGCACAGAAGGGTAGGAAACCCAGATTGTATCATCATTTGGCTATCCAGTCATTTGGTTGAAGCAAACAGAGAAAACAGCCAGTAGAAATCATCCAGGGAACACTGGTTATGTCCACACTGGGACATAACCAGAGAAATCCATCATGGATTCAAAGCCTGGCTAGTTACCAAGCTCACTTGACAACCCATAGCTAGCTAAGCCATCAGACATGATAGACTATCATGTGTCTATCTAGATTTGTCAACACCAAGAGCAGCTGGCAACCAAAGATGGTCAGGCCAGTAAGCCATAATCCACCACAGTTAGCCACAGAGATAGTGGGAGCTACCCTGACAGCACCAAGTGGCTGTCAAGGCCACCTCAACCACAGCCAACACTTCCAGTCAACACATCATCACCCAGAAGGGGTTCAGAATGGACTAGGGTTCCCAACAAAGGTTGGCATCCCTCTAGCCCTAACAAATTCATTGACATGATCATCACTGAATCTCAGTTCACATTATCTATCCATTTAATCAAACAAGGATAAACAGATAAATAAAACATACAAGCAATTGATGCACCAGGGTCTTGCAAATGATCAAATGGATCATTACAGGCATCAATTGATGCTTAAGCAAGCAACAGCACACATCAGGCCAGGCCTGTGTAATACACATGTGAGCAACAGTAAGGCATAGACACCAAAGAGCAGCAGTTACCAGCAACTGGTGATCATATGAACACCAGAAGCTTGTTAGAGCATGCTACTGCATGCTAGAACTCATTCTAATCAATGAACACATGAACAGATACTTAAATAACTGAACAATTGCATCACAGATAGGGCATCAGGCAAGATAATTGTATCCAGAAGTACTCTATCAAGGGATGGAGTTGATAATGCAACAGATAAGCTCAAATGAGCATGTCCATGAATTGAAGCACAGATAGGATCTCACCAGAGGCACTGGCACTTGCAAGTATGCAAGGATTAACCACCACAATCAAGCCAGGGACAAGATTAAGCACACGCCAGAGCGCGGTGGCGCCAAGCCCAGCCTGGCCATGGCGGTGCCACGGCTGTTCGCGCACACGGTGGCGAAGCCACGGCAGCGCCGTGACGCCAGGGGCATCGGCGGCGGCGAATCGCCGCGGAACTCCTCCACCTTGCGAGCGCACGTGTTGAGGACGAGAAGTGGTGGCGGAGAGGACCAGATCGACGCCGTAGATCTGGTGCGCCGTCACCAGGCGGTCAAGATCCACCGCATCTCTTCGCCGGGTACGGCCGGAGTTGGCCGGGAAAATCCGGCGAAGGGGGCGGCGACGCGGGATCGCCGGAGCGAGAGAGAGAGAGATTAGGGTTTCGAGTGCGAGGAGAGGGGAGCGCGTCTGAGTCCGACCGAGCCGGTTGGGGCGGCTCGGGTTTGACTCAACCCTTTGGGCCACCTGACAGGTGGGGCCCAAGGGTATTCTAGGTATTTCATAATTCAATGAAAACATGAAATTTTAAAATTCAATAGAAAATTGATAAAAGCTCTTAAAAATAAATTAAAAATATGAAAAAGGACCAGCATAAAATTCTCTATTTAAATAAAATATCAAATAGAATTTTTGAAGACAATTAAGAATAAGTCCTATTTTGAGGATTTAATTAATGACTTAAAACACACATATCATTTTCAATAAAGAAAATAAGTCCATTAATGCAATTAGACTTTCAAAACACCTTGACAACATTTCAAGGTTGCATTTATCCTAAATCCAGTATCCCTAAGATGTTCTTAGTATTTAACCTCTCATAAAATAACAACGACATCGGAAGGGGGGGATAAACCCTAAAACTGGAATCATGCATTATTGCTTCTTTAACCATTGCCCTTATCGGACAATGATGCTATTTTTCAGAACAAGAGGACAAGGGTCAGTCCATACCTTCCAACTGCAGAAATTTGCAGTGTTCAGGCAAGTTCATCACTTGCGCATGTCATTTGTGTATTTCTATCAAATTACTTGCAAAGTATTATGGTTATCACTATTGCATAAAAATCAAAACCACTACTTTCATAACTATGAATATGACTATGTGGTGGGAAATGGAACCATGGATTGTGTTGATATGGTGGAGGTTCCATTGCACGGGTTTATATCCATCTAGGATTAAACAACAAATGTCGCCAGTGATTCTTGTGCCGTAATATCCGTGTTAACCATAAGATCCGGAGTGGGACGGAGTAGTCAAAAGTGTTTCCACCTCTCGTTCATCAACGGATGCGCTTACCGTAGCGAGCTGTATCTTGCGGAGCAACTTGAGGGTGGGGAACCCATTCTAAGTCCTCACGGTTATGCTGTGCATACCGTAGCAGCTTGCGGCTTGCGGAACAACTTGAGGGTGGGGATCCCATTCTAATTCCCCACGGTAATGTGGTCTATGATGGGTTGCAGCTACCGGCGAAGGAGTTTGGTTCGATCCCGGATCGTCGTCGTGGTCGGGGTCCACCCTGAAATTACGGGAATAATGGGACCGGCGAGGACCCAGGGTCGGGGCGTGCAACAAAGGGTGGGTGTTCGAGGTAGCGGAGGAACATGATTGGCTAGACCTTATACCGGGCCTCACACCAAAGGAAGTGTGGACGGGAAAGCTGCCCGGTTGGCACCAAGGTTAAGATCTATTATGGGTAAAGCAACACACCTCTGCAGAGTGTAAGAACCAGTGACCCGTCACTCCCCGTTCCGGGATTGAGGAACTGCGAACGCGGCCGGAAAGGAGCTCCATGAAGTTCTAGTAAACCGGTGAAGGCCGACGGACATAGCTCTTTGAAATAAAAGCAATCTCTTGAAGAAATGTTTATCAAAACTTGCATTGGTATTAGACTTTCTGGTCTAATATCGTAGCTAGTGCATTAAACACCTCTTATCTATAATGAACTTGTTGAGTACGCTCGTACTCATACCACTCTTAAATCCCATGCTTAGATTGTCTGAATCATCTGGAGGAGGACTACGACAACAATGATGGAGCCGAGATCATCGGCTACGAGGAACCAGACCTCTCAGGAGGTGTTGAAGGCGTAGACTACATCCTCGTCTACGGATCCGAGGAGGCTTCCGGAGGAGATCAAGCCTAGAGATATCTGAGGAGTAATAGTAGCCGAGCAGCACAAACTCTTTCCATGTTGCTGCTCGATTAAATAAATGTTTTGTTTAATGAGACAATGGTATTGTAAGCTAAGTTGGGTTCGCCTCGAACCCAAGAGTTATCCTCTTAAGACCCAAGAGGAGCTCCTAGACGACTTGTGTATGTATATTGTAATATTATGTGAATGAGTTATGGACCTTGCTATGTTCTGTTGTACTACTCTGAGGGATGTGATATTTGCGGAATGGTACTTCGCGAATGTTATATCAACGACTGGCATACTACAACATGCAGTGGTATGCAGGGTCACCACACAGAACTTGGCAGTCTCTTGTTTGATGTAGTTCCATCTTTTCCGGAGGGACTCTTCCGTCCGAGGGCTTGTGATATGGTAGGGCGGGTGCATCCTGGTCTCGTTGTACTGCTGCAAGACCTTGGCCCAATAGACCTTGCCCTTTTGCTGGGCGCCATTGATACAATCTTGGGTCGTTGCCAGCCACGCTTCACACAAACACTTATCCTCGTCGTCGACGAAGCCTTGTGTCCTCAAGCTCTTGCCCTTCTTCTTCGGAGGGCTGTGTTGGCGCGTCGTCGAAGTCGTCGACGGACATGGGTGTTGGCTGCGTCTGCTGGATGGCGAACAGCCGTGCGGTGTCGATATCCTCTGCATATTGCGTTCGTGACCAGTCATCATGCGCGCCAGTCCCGGCCCGATCATCGCGAACGAAGCCGCCGCCGTAGATAATTTCCTGGATGTCTGAATCATGGCGGTCCTTCAAATAGTCCTACGAACAACCGGACATCAGACGCATGATACAGGGCACTCGCACACATTGACAGAGCTCACGTACCGGGTCATCCATCGTCGGGGCAGGCGGCGCCATTTCGTCGAACAGGATGCGGGGCTGCGGCATTGTAATGTCCCAGGTTTAGAGGAGATCGAGGGGTAGATTTTAGAAAGGGATGTGAATTGCATCGTAAATTCTGGGGAAATTTCGCGCTTTTAAAACAAAACTGCATCGAAGGGGGACAAGTTTCTCTCTCGACATCTTACAGGGTTAGGGTTTCGAGAGTGCGACAAACTTGCATCTCACCTAACTAACTTAGGGTTTTGAGAAGAGAGGAGAGTTAGTGCATTACAACTTAAGTTGCATGATTGAATTCAAACACAAGTTGCATTTGAATTTCAAATTCAAACATCATAGGAACATCTCATAATTCAAATTTGAGGTAATTCATTAAACAAATAATAAAGAATAAAGAATATAAATAGTACAATCAATATACAAAGCTCATTAGAGAAAATTGGAGCTTTATTGATAATCACACAAGATACATTGTCTTTACAAAATTCAGAATTGAAATATAAAAATATTACAACACATTACAAGAATTGACAAAATGGAAAAAGAAAAAGAAAGAAAATTACAATTGAATGATCTATCCTAAATTACATCAGATGATCATCATGGAGATCTTTCTGAACTGATCTTGATCTTCAATTGGAGCATCACATTGTTCCTGCACACACAAAGACCAAGCCAGGTTATGCCAAGTGGCAAAGCCACTTGGCAGATTAGAAAAGAAGTAAAAATGGTGGATAATACCACAGCTCTGCCGAGCTGATCCTCTCACCAGCCCAAGTCCCAAGCACTAGGTACACACACACACACACACACTAGCTGCTCACACAGCTAGTGTGCATGCACAACAGCACCACACACACAGTGAGTCACCAACAAGTTCCAGGCACTGCTGTCGACCAAGAGAGCCAAGTGAGGGCCATATAAAACCTTTTCCACCGCCAGAACTAAAGCAGTTCATCAGCAGCAACTCACAAGGGTAAGAACACCAAGAACAGCAAAAACAGGTGAACAGCCAGAGCTGTCTCACCTATTCCACAATCACCAAAAACAAACCAAGCATCAAAGCTTGCAAGGAGGAGCAGGGTGACAAGGGATTAACTTGTCAATGCCTATGGATTATAGGCTAGGGTTTAGTTAGAAGTAGAGGGCAAGTAGATCTCGAAGGTTTCAGCCGAAAAGTACTCGACGAATATGAAAACTAGGGTTTGCGTACAAT
>NC_061511.1:257030545-257045466 GCF_022539505.1 Lolium rigidum
ACCACCTCAACCCACAGCCAACACCTTAAGCCACCACATCATCACCCAACAAGATCAGTAGTGGGCTAGGGTACCCAACCAGTGGTTGGCATCCATCTAGCCTTACCAAATTCATTGAAATGATCATTACTGCAAGCAGTTCACATCATTTATCCATTTAATAAAGCAAGCTAATACAGATAAATGAACTACACAAGTAATCAAAGCACCAGTACCTTGCAGATGATCCAATGGATCATTGCAAGCATCAACTGATGCTTGAGCAAGCACCATCACACACCAGGCCAAGCCTGTGTGATACACACACAGCACAGAGTGAGCAGCAGTGAGGCACAGACACCAAAGAGCAGTTTTTACAAGCAACTGATGATCATATGATCATCAGAAGCTTGCTAAGAGCATGTTACAGCATGCTAGAATCAATCCTAGTATCAGTACATGGGCCAGATAATTAAATCAACCATATAACATGAACAATTGCATCACAGATAAGTAAATAAAGGCAGTATAATTGTATCCAGAAGCACTCCATCAAGGGATGGAGTCGCCAAGTCAACAACAAGGCTCAATTGAGCATATCCATGAATTAGAGCACAAATAATAGCACATCAGGAGCACTGGCTCTTGCAAATTGCAAGGAGGACACACAGTCATCAGGCCAGAGGCAAGTAATTGCACACACAGGAGAGGCAGGAGCAAGATAGCAGCAGCAGTAACAATGAAATATAGCATAGCACCACAGCATGCTCATGAGCAAGAGCTCATGAGATGCAACAGCAAGTAATGGAGCAAGAACAGCACAACACAACAGTTAGGATCCATGGCAGCAGCACAGCAACAGCATACGCATAGCGGCACAAGCACAGCAGCAGTAGCGTAGCAGCATGCCTAGCCTAGCACAGCGCGGCAGCTAGCACAGCACCAGGGCTAGCATGGCGCAAGGCCACAGAGGCGTAGCAACAACAGCACATCGGCACGGCCAGCATCTCCACATGGAGAAGCAGGACAGTGGCCAAGCTAGACGAAGAGGAGGAAGAGAGAATAGAGTAGAACAGGTAGCAGAGGAGGAGGAAGGAGAAGTGAACTTACAGGTGAAGCGGGAGGAGATCGGCCATGGCGGCACAGCGGCACACGCCGGGCGAACGGCGGTGCCAGGCCAATCCAAGCCAGGCACCACCTCTCTGCATAGCCAGCGCAACCACGGCGAGGCACACGGCCGCGCCACGGCGCCAGGAGCGTCGGCGGCGACGAAATCGCCGCGGAACACCACGGCAGGCGAGCAGAGGCGATGGGGGCGAGACGAGCAGGCAGCGAAACACAGATCGACGCGGTGGATCTGAAGCACCGTCGAAAGGCGGTTCAGATGCGCCACATCTCACCGCCGGCGATGGCCGGTGGCGGCCGGAGTAATTTGGCGACGGCGCAGGCGGTCACGACGTCGCGAGAGCGAGGAGGCTAGGGTTCGCGAGAGAGAAGGGGAAGGGGACGGGCGCGCCGGACCAAGCCCGACGTGCGGCTCGGGTTAGGGTTAACCACTGGGCCACCCTGACCTGTGGGCCCAGGGGTGTTTTAGACATTTCATAATTCCAAATAAAACAGAAACTTTGAAAATGCATAGAAAATGATAAATAGCTCTAAAAAATAATTAAAAATATGAAAACTACTCAGGATAAAATTCTCTATCATAATAAAATATGAAAAGGAATTTTTGAAGACAAACAAGATTAAGTCCAAATTTGATGAATAAAATAATCATTTAAATCACACCTTATATTTTCAATAATGAAAATAAGTCCATAAATTCTTTTGGATTTTAAAAGCACATTGACAACATTTGAAGGTTGTATTTTACCTAAAAATAGTATCCCTAAATCATTCTTAGTATCAACCTCTCACATGAAATGATAAAAACACCGGAAGGGGGGAATAACCCTAAAAATGGAATCATGCATAATTGCTTCTTTACCATTGCACTTATCGGACAATGATGCTATTTTCAGCAACAGAGGACAAGGGTCAGTCCACACCATCCAACTGCAACACTTTGCAGTGTTCAGGCAAGTTCATCACTTGCTCATGTCATTTGAGTATTTTTATCAAATTACTTGGAAAGTACTATGTTTATCACTATTGCATAAAAAGCAAAACCACTATTTTCATAACTATGAATATGACTAAGTGGTGGGCAATGGAACCATGGATTGTGTTGATATGGTGGATGTTCCATTGCAAGGGTTTATATCCATCTAGGATTAAACAACAAATGTCGTCCAGTGATTCTTGTGCCGTAATACCCGTGTTAACCATAAGATCTGGTGTGGGACGGAATAGTCAATCGTATTTCCACCTCTTGTACATCAACGGACGCGCTTTACATAGGCTGGGGAAGCCTTAAGTCCCCACGGCAGAGACCGTAGTTACACTTGTCGCCCGAGGATCAGGTTGTAGGGTGGGGGTCCCAGCAAAGTCCCCACGGTATTGCGGTCTATGAGGGGTTGCATCTACCGACGAAGGAGTTTGGTTCGATCCCAGATTGTTGTCGTGGTTGGGGTCCATCCTTAATTGGTGTAAGAGGACCGGCGAGGACCCAGGGTCGGGGATGCAACAAAGGGTGGGTGTATGAGGTAGCGGAGGAATATGATCGGCTATGACCTTATACCGGGCCTCACACCGAAGGAAGTATGGACGGGAAAGCTGCCCGGTTGGCACCAAGGTTAAGATCTCTTATGGGTAAAGCAACACACCTCTGCAGAGTGTAATGAATCGTGACCTGTCACTCCTCGTTCCGGGATTTGGAACTGCGAACGCTGCCGGAAAGGAACTCCATGAAGTTCTAGTAAACTGGTGAAGGCTGACGGACATAGTTCTTCGGAATAAAAGCAACCTCTTGAAGAAATGTTAATCAAAACCTGCATTGGTATTAGACTTTCTGGTCTAATATCGTAGCTAGTGCATTAAACACCTCTTTTCTATAATGAACGTGTTGAGTACGCTCGTACTCATACCACTCTTAAATCCTCGCTTAGATTGTCCGAACCATCCGGAAGAAGACAACGACAACTCTCGAAGGAGCCGAAGTCATCGGCTATGAAGAACCGGACCTCTCGGGAGGTGTTGAAGGTGTAGACTACCTCATAGTCTCACGGAACCGTGGAGGGTTCCGGAGGAGAGCAAGCTTAGACCGATCAAGTAGTAGTAGTATTCGAGCAGTACGAACACTAAGTACTTAACTGCTCGAGGGAATAAATGTATCACCTAGTAAGACTTTTATATTGTAAGTTAAGTTGGGTTCGCCTCGAACCCAGGAGTATCCCTCTTAGGACCGAAGAGGAGCTCCGAGATGATATGTACATGTTGCTTGTAATAATAAATGAATGAGTTATGGACCTGCTATGTTCTGTTGTACTACTCTGAGGGATGTAATATTTGCGGATTGGTACTTCATGAATGTTATATCAACGACTGGCATACTACAACATGCAGTGGTATGCAGGGTCACCACAGGCATGCTCTCCTCCGGCACCTGGCGCGTCTTCTGTGTCGCGCCCGGGCAGGAGTCACCGCTTCTAGGCGTCCGGTTGAGGTCGGGAACCGCCGCCCCGGTCAACTTCACCGGCGGCAGGCCGGAGGCGAACCGCGACGCCGCGTGGCCCTGCAAGGGAGCGGGAGTTCCAGGGCGCAGCTGGAAACTTACCGAGCTGACCGAAGAGGCCGGAGGAGCGACGCCGGCGATCCCCTCTGTCTTGACAATCATGTAGCCCTCCGCTAAGGTCGGATGGAGGGCTACTTGCGCGACGCCGGCTTTGATCTGCATCTGCCAGGCCTGCTGGTTGGCGGCCGCGGCAGTCTTGATCTTCTAGTTCTTGCGCCGCCCGCGACGCTTCGCGGCCTCCACGATTTTCTCCTCCGCGGAGAGCACCTTCTTTGCCGCCTTCGGCTTTGCCTCCCGGCCGCCGCCGGTGGCGGCCCGCTTTGCTTCCGCCGGAGCTGCAGCGTCCATTCTGGCTATGGCCGTGGCTACGGGGGAGTGTGGGGCGGCGGCGGGTGCGAGGGTTTGCTCCGCATCCATGGCGGTAGCTGCGGCGGCGAGGACGTCCATCGCTTCTCGATTGCTCGCGCCGGTCTAGTTTCCAATTTCACGCGGGGGAATGGCCAGTGGCGGGAATAATATCGCCCTCCAGCCACTGACGCGCGGTCCTACGTCTTTTTCGGCGGACACTCGGCGCGACCGCCGAGCGTCCGCGGAGACGCAAACCTGGCGCATATTTGGGTCAGGTTTGCGTCTCCACGGATGGCCTGGTCACTTTACGTCGCACCGCTGGAACAGGCCCCAGACGCATTTCCGGTCACAGCGGACGAAAACGGTCGCTGCGTCGCGCCGCTGGAGATGCCCTTACATGAGCAAGATGGAGCCACTATATTTTAGTTCCGATCTACTCAAGTCTTAAATAAGTTTCCAATTTGCGCAGCAGGTTGCTTGAAATTCGTAAGGCGAAATTGACGGCCTGATGGAAGTTGTAATGGCATTTCCTACATTTAATAATTTTTGCCATGATTTTAGTTTAAAATTACCAATATGTAGAGTCTTAGAATACTGATCTGCTTAAATCTTCGCTCCCTCAAAAACGACAGGAAAGAGCACAAGAAAATGGTACTAATCATCATCAAGTTCATGATTATTTAAGCAAGGGTCAATGAGAGGGTGACCAGTGCTAATGCCCTCAACTGGAAGATAAAAATTACAAGAGGGAAAAAAGAAACACCAAGACGAGGCAGTATTTGCTGCTAACTGCTGCTATCCAAAATACATGCACGACACTAACAGCTGACCAATGTTTACAACAAAAGGAAATGAGAAAAAAAAATCAGAGCGTCTAGCTAGCTGGCAGTGGTACGCTAGTGTGCTTCCCAAGCTCAAGTAGTAGGCCTCCCATGGCTGGGGAGATTAATCAAACAGCAATCGGAATATTAATTATTTTTCCACCGTGGGCGTGGTCTTATGTACAGGGAGACCAAA
The DNA here is from genome assembly GCF_022539505.1 of Lolium rigidum. Lineage (NCBI taxonomy): Eukaryota > Viridiplantae > Streptophyta > Magnoliopsida > Poales > Poaceae > Lolium > Lolium rigidum. The sequence continues at coordinate 257,035,563 of NC_061511.1, forward strand.
CCCGGAAATGCTTGCCGTACCCAGCCAGCTGCTCCTCATGCTTCATCTCCATTCCTGCTTGCGTGTGTGCTCGTGCAGGTCTGATCCATTTCGTTCTCCGTTGCAGCTGGGTGGAACCGAGAGCACGCGCAGAGCTGGGTGCTTCTTCCTCCGAGTCCGGGCGGGCGGGCGGGCAGCTTCAAGAAAGGAGCTTGGGTCAACCGAGAGGCTGGAGCTGGCCGCATTGCATCTGCATCAGAACAGAGTCGTCGATGCAACCGCCGTGGTACCCGCCGCCGCTGGCCTCGAGCTTGACGCCGCCGTAGAGATGATGGGGCACGAACTGGTGGTGGTGGTGCCCGCTGCCAGCAGGGGCCGCATGATGCGGCGGCTTGCTGTCGACGAGCGCGCCGCCGAACTGGTCCGGGACGGCGGCGGAGGCGGAGGCGTGGGTGAGCACGGAGGAGGGCGGCGACGGCGATGGGTTGTCGTCGTCTGGGATGTTGACGGTGGTGATGTCGTGTATGCTGGAGCGCCGCTTGTCCTTGCCGCCGGAGTTGAGGCGGATGAAGTACTTCTGCGCGTGGCTGGCCACCTGCGTGGGCGTGCGGGTGGTGACGAAGTTGCGCGAGATGTTCCGCCAGTCCCCGCGCCCGTACTTCTTCAGGCCCATCAGGAACAGCCTGGTGGTGAAACGAGACCGAAACAGCAGATTCATCAGCGCCCAGCCAGGAACGCGCGCGCGCGAGCGGCATGATACATCGATTAAGGCGGTAGTAATTGGGTGGGGACTTACTTGTGCTCCTCCTCCGTCCAGGGCACGCCCTTCTTGCGCTCGTTGTCGGAGCCGCGCCCGCGCTTGCCGCCGACAAGGTAGCAGGAGCGCTTGAAGGCGAGGGCGTCGTCCCCGCCGCCGCCGTCCCAGTCCAGGGTGAACCCGGAGGCCGGGGAGCCGGCGTTGGCGTCGTAGCGGGGGAAGGGCACGAGGCCGGCCTCGATGAAGCAGACGTCGTTCTCGAGGTCGTCGTAGTGCGCCACGACGTCGGCGACGGACTTGCCGGGCAGCAGCGAGGCCACCCGCTCCCACCGGTCGGGCGCGTCGCCGTCGACCCGCGCGAGCGCCTCCTCGAAGAGCTTGTTCTCCTCCTGCGACCAGGCGCCGCCGGAGCCGTGCCGCGTGTCCTGCAGGAACCAGCCGCCCGCCTGGCCGGGGAAGTAGGGCGCCGGCGGGCGCGGCAGCACCTCCATCCACGACTCCTTCATCATCCCGGCCGAGTAAGGCAAGGCAAGGCAAGATTCGGCCTTTCTGTGTCAGGGCAAGGATGCGAGGTCGTGGGAGGAGAGGGGAAGTGGCAGTGGCAGGGGGAGGCGGTATATATGGCGGCGCGGTGGTGGTGGTGGTGGGTATCGATTCCGGCAGATGCCAAAGTGGCGAGCGATGATTCGGCGTCCACCGTGGGAGGGTTAAAGAAAGGAGAGCGGGTGGTGATTGGGCCGTGGTGGAGTTTGTGGTCTCTCAACCAAACAAAACAAAAGCCTCCTGATCTCCCTCGTCGTCGATGTGCAGGGAGCTGGGAGGAGCGGCGGGCGTGTGCGCGTGTTGGTCCAGTCCAGTCCGGCAGTCCGGCCAGGCTGGAGGGGAGAGGAGAAATGATAGCAGAGGAGAAGTGGGCGCCTTTGCTGTGCGGGTGCAGGCGACGTCGCCTTTCTTTATTGGCCGTTGCTTGCCGCTTTTCCCAAGGCCATTTATTATTCCGCCTTCCGCCTTCCCCTTCCCCCGGTTGTGTCCTCGTCTTCTTCCATTTTCGGTAGGTCGACGCCATTCATTTCTGTTGCCCACAACAACTCTCTTCTGCTCAACGAGAAACCAAAATTGAACATTACACTAAGGGCATCTCCAGCGGCGCGACGCATTTCGGACATCGAAACGGACGCGTCGTGTCCGTTTGCATCGGTCGAAATGGTCGAAATCGTCCGGGCGTCCGTTTGCGTCGGGGGTGGCTCCAGCGGCGCGACGCATAAATTTTTTTTTCCATTCATGCAACCATAATTTACGTTAAAAAAAACATAAAAAAGCCATAAAGGCGTGCTAAAAGTTGCTCTGCGCCTGCGGGTCGTCGTCGGCCGACGAGGTTAATGAACTCCGGCGTCGGCCATGGAAGCTCGTACGCCGGCGGTGGAGGAGGTACCGCCGCATGGGCGGGAGGCCGTGGCCGGGGATCCCATGCCGGAGCGAGCGGGCGGAGCGCGGTCGTTGGAACGCGTCGGCGTAGCCGGAGGAGTCGCCGGTCTCCCCTGCGCGAGCGCCGACTCCCGCAGCCGGATTGCGAGCCCCTCCCACAAAGCGAGCTCGTTGAGCTCGTCTCGCGCGCCGTTGGCCGGTGCCATGGCAATGGCCTCATCCTCGGAAAGGTCCGGCGGCTGGGTCTCCGGATCCCACGCCGGCCCGCCGTCGTCGTGGTCGTAGTCGACCATGTCGACGTCCTCGTCCGCGTCCTCCTCGTCGTCCGCGTCCTCCTCGTCGTTCTCTTCTTCTTCTGCGGCGATCTCCACTTTCCCGAACACTTTTGCTATTGTTCTGTCTCTAATTTGTGTATTTTGGATGCAACTAACACGGACTAACGCTGTTTTCAGCAGAACTGTTCTGGTATCTCGTTTTTGTGCAGAAATCCAACTTTCAGGAAAAACCTCGGGATTTTGACGAAGGCCCTATTTTCCCGGAAAACTCACGGAGCCGGAAGGGCAAGTCGGTGGAGGCCCGAGGGCCCCACACCCTAGGGCGGCGCGGCCCGGAGAGGGCGCGCGGTCCTAGTGTGTGGCGGCCTCGGTCGGCCTCCGACGCCCTCCTTCGGACTACTTATCGCCCTCGACCTAAAAACGCACGGAGAGAAGTGGAAGTCACCAGAAACCCTCCAGAACGACGCCACATCGCAAAACTCCGTCTCGGGAGCCAGAAGTCTCCGTTCTGGCACTCCGCCGGGACGGGGAATTGGAGGAGATCATCGCCGCCATCACCACCGACGCCTCTTCATCAACCAGCCATGTTTCCCCCATCCATGTGTGAGTAATTCCCCGCTGTAGGCTGAAGGGGATGGTAGGGATTGGATGAGATTGGTCATGTAATAGTGTAAGATTGTTAGGGCATAGTGCCTAGTGTCCGTAATTGGTACTTTGATGATATTGTTGCAACTTGTTATGCTTAATGCTTGTCACTAGGGCCGAGTGCCATGATCTCGGATCCGAACATGTTATTATTTCATCATGATATTCATTGTTTATGGTCTTACCCGCAAGTTGTATACACATGTCGTCGTCCGGAACCAATGGCCCCGAAGTGACAAAATCGGGACAACCGGAGGGGATGGTAGTGATGTGAGGATCACATGTGTTCACGGAGTGTTAATGCTTTGCTCCGGTACTCTATTAAAAGGAGTACCTTAATATCCAAGTAGATTCCCTTGAGGCCCGGCTGCCACCGACTGGTAGGACAAAAGATGTTGTGCAAGTTTCTCATTGCGAGCACGTACGACTATAATTGGAACACATGCCTATTGATTGCTTTGTACTTAGACACCGTTTTATTATTATCTCGCAAATGCCCCGCTTGATTGTTACATGAGTTTCTCTCATCCATGCAACACCCGTTATCCGTCCCCGTGCCTACGATATTTTAATCCTGCTGTTTACTATAATCACTACCGCTCGTCTCGTTACTCGCTACTCGTTATTTCACTACCGCTACTGCTATAAAATTGTTACTATCGATAAACTCTTGCGAGCAAGTCTGTTTCCAGTGCGAACTGAATTGACAACTCCGCTGTTAAGGCTTTCAAGTATTCTTTGTCTCCCCTTGTGTCGAATCAATAAATTGGGTTTTACTACCCGCGAAGACTCGCTGCGATCCCCTATACTTGTGGGTCATCAAGATCGTTTTCGGCGCCGTTGCCGGGAGCATAGCTTTATTTGGAAGTTCACTTGGATCGATATTGTTCGCTGCAAATTCTCCATCATGGGTAAATCTCGCGATCCTAAAGTCGCCATATTACCATCCACTACAAGAAAAGGTACAACTCTGAGTACCTCTGTCGCTCTTGATTCACCATCTGTGATTGATAAACTTGTTTCACCACCACATGCTTCACATGCTGGTACTTCTGCTGAATCTGAAAACTCTCATAATATTGATAATATTTCTGCTCGTGCTTGATGATAGTGGTTCATTGGGATCCTTTCTAGATGCTACAATTGCTAGGTCTAGACAAATTGAAAATGCTGAAACTCCCGATGCTACTACACCCGTTAGTTCACCCGAACTTGATTATTCTAGTGATGATCCCGATGAAGATTATGTGGAGCTTAATGATGATCTTATTAATAGATGCAATGCTACTGCTCGATGCAAGTAAAATTAAAAAGTTTCTCACACAATATACTCGTTAGACATAAGTTATCTCCTGATCCTAAATTTGCCACATCTCCTATATGCATTAAGGATAAAGATTATGATTTTTCCCTTGATCTATCTCATATAGCTATTGTAGAGAAAGCACCCTTTTGTGGTACTGAAAAAGAAAGTGCTGTAGAACACATGATTGAACTTTCTTCTATGAGTAGTTTGTTTTCTGATGATATCAAGATGCGTACTTACTTTGTCGCTAAAATTTTTCCTTTCTCATTAAAGGATGATGCTAAAACTTGGTATAATAATTTGCCTCCTGGTTCTATTAAAAATCCAACTAATTTGTGTGATGTTTTCTTTCGAAAATACTTTCCTGCTAGTGCTCAACATATTGCTTTACAGAGAATTTATAGATTTGACCAGGGAGATGAAGAGAAATTGCCTGAGGCTTGGGCAAGATTTTGTTCTCTTATCAGAGCTCGACCCGGACATGATTTAGAAAAGAATGATCTACTTGATATATTTTATAGTGGACTAACCATTGAGTCTAGGGCATATTTGGATAGTTGTGTCTGGTTGTGTTTTCGGAAAAGAACTCCGGACGAAGTTGAAGAATTATTGGCTAAAATAGGCCGGAATCATGATGATTGGACTACGCTCGAACCAACTCCAACGCCAATATTGAAGAAGAGGGGTTTAATTAAATTGAATGATGAAGATATGAGGGAAGCCAAGAAGTCTCTCAAGGAGAAAGGTATTAAATCCGAAGACGTGAAGAATCTACCTCCCATAGAAGATATATGTGAGATAATTCCCCCTTCATCCATGATTGAGGTAAACTCCCTTCAGCGCTTTACTAGGGAAGATATTCCGTATTCAAAACCTCCTGCTCAATGCTTAGATGAATTTGATAATTATATTGTTAAGGAAGAATTTTTTTTTTTTTTTTTTGACAACTTTACCGTAGGGGAATCCCCTACGGTGTGAATTTTATATTAAATAATAAAGGATAGTTGTAAGTAGGAAGAAAATTTTAATATGAGAGTAGAGAATCATCTAATGGAAAATTCTCAAGCTATTAGCAATTTGCATGATATTGTGGAGAGAACCTCCAATGATGTTAAGATGCTTGTTAAACATTTTCAAATGGTTCAAACTCAAATTGATCAACTCACTAAAGTGCAAAATGACTTATTACAAAATAATTCTAAAGAGAAACATGCTTATGAAGTAACAACTAGAGGTGGTGTCTCTACCCAGGATCCTCTATATCCTGAAGGGCATCCCAAAAGAATTGAACAAGATTCTCAACGCATTGAACCTAGTGCTCCTTCTAAGAAAAAGAAGAAGAAACATAAAAAATGTTGTAGAATCCTCTGAACCTGTTAATGATCCTAATAGTATTTCTATTTCTGATGCTGAAACTGAAAGTGGTAATGAACATGATAATAATAATGGTAATGATAAGAATGATATTTCTGATAAAGAAGAAGTTGAAGATGAACCTGAAAAGCAAGATAAAAATAAAAAGTATATTAAAGAAGATTTTATTGCTAAGAAACATGGTAATGAAAGGGAACCTTGGGTGCAAAAGCAAATGCCTTTTCCTGCTAAGAAACTAAAATCAAAGGAAGAAGAACACTATAATAAATTTTGTGATTGGATGAAACCTTTATTCTTGCAAATCCCTTTGACCGATGCTATTAAATTGCCTCCTTATTCAAAGTATATGAAAGATATTGTTACTAACAAAAGGAAAATCCCCAATGAGGAAATTTCCACTATGCTTGCTAATTACTCTTTCAATGGCAAAGTTCCAAAGAAGTTGGGCGACCCAGGTATACCTACTATTCCTTGTTCTATTAAGAATAATTATGTTAAAACTGCTCTATGTGACTTAGGAGCCGGTGTTAGTGTTATGCCTTTTTCTCTTTATAAGAGACTTTACTTAGATAAGTTGATACCTACCGATATATCTTTGCAAATGGCTGATAAATCTACTGCTATTCCTGTTGGTATATGTGAGGATGTTCCTGCTCAAGTTACTAATAACCGCTTGATATTAACCGATTTTGTTGTGTTGGAAATGCCCGAAGATGATAATATGTCTATTATTCTTGGGAGACCTTTTCTTAACACCGCAGGGGCTGTTATTGATTGCAATAAAGGAAAGGTTACTTTCAATGTTGATGATAAGGAGCACACCGTCTATTTCCCCAAGAGAATTGAAAAAGCATGTGGAGTTAATACAATTTCTAATGTGAGAACTATCAAAGTGGGAACTATTGATTGTCCAATATATGAGCCTAAAGAAGAATATCAAACTCTTGTGATTGGATCCATATCAATACAATACAAGGTAACATGATTGATTTGAGGTTTATTTCTTCTTATGCTATGTAAAATTTATTTGGTGGCAAGACTTGATCAACCTTGTTAACAAATACTTTTTATATGCATAGAGGAGGTAAACAACATCTCTTTCTTCCTCCACTTGCTCTAGTTGCTGTAGCACTTTTAATTTGCAAAGTTCCTTAGTCATTTAGAGATTTCAAAAAATTTCCTGGCCAGTAATAATAAACTTAATACCCAGAAATGTGCATTTTTCAAAGTTTTCAAAAATTCACAAAAATTATACCGTTGGTCCTATTTTTCGACGAGGCACCCGGGAGCACTCGGGATGACCAGTGGGGCACCCCAGGTGGCACCCCACAGAGCTAGCGCAGCCGAGCAAGGGGGCGCGCCACCCCGGTGTGTGGGCCCCCCTTTACCCCACTTTAGCATCTCTTCCTCCCACACTCTTCTCTCTCCCGAAAAATCGACACCAGCCTTCTTCTCACTCGTGTTTTTGCTCAAGAACTCCAGATTTCTCGATCTCTTTGCTCAGCCCAGATTTCTGTCTGAGATTTGGCACATTTGCTCTTCGGTATGTGACTCCTTCGATTATCCAAATAGAATTTTGTTTGGTGGATTATATCTTGCATATTTTACTGCTGTAGGTAACATGTTTAGTGAGCTTGCATGCTTGTTCTAAGTGGTAGAAACTAGTTTTGATGCATGATTAGTATTCTAGCAAGTTCCTATGGTAGTTTCCTTCAATTATATGTCACCAAATCAAGTTTTATATTGTTTGTTGAAAAATTTCAGAAAAGGGGGATGGACAACTTTAACTTTGGAGAAGTGTTCCAAGGGGAGACAACAAGCACGGGGAGGCCCTCTAGGTCATCCACCCGATGCAGGCCATCCTACAATGAGGATCTCATCGCACCAAGCTTCGCACCCGAGGAGGACAATGGAGTCCCCAACGCTGCATCCTTTCCATGTTATGAATTTTTGAGTAATGCAGGGTTGTTGGATGATTTCTTTACCCTCGTCGGCAGGGCAAGTTTAACCACCTATGTGGGAGATGAGAGTGAGCAATACTACACGCTCACTAAAATCTTTGTGGAGAGCTTCAAGTTCAACAATAGGCACTTTAACCCGACAGTTTCATTCAAGATCTATGGTAAACCTATTACTATGAAGTTGGAAAATTTTTGTGCTGCATTGGGTATTGTCCCTGTAGGTATGATACGTCTCCGACGTATCGATAATTTCTTATGTTCCATGCCATATTATTGATGATACCTACATGTTTTATGCACACTTTATGTCATATTCGTGCATTTTCTGGAACTAACCTATTAACAAGATGCCGAAGAGCCAATTGCTGTTTTCTCGCTGTTTTTGGTTTCGAAATCCTAGTAACGAAATATTCTCGGAATTGGACGAAATCAAAACCCGTGGTCCTATTTTGCCACGAAGCTTCCGAAGACCGAAGAGGAGTCGAAGTGGGGCCACGAGGGGCCGCCACCATAGGGCGGCGCGGCCCAGGCCTTGGCCGCGCCGACCTGTGGTGTGGGGCCCTCGTGTGGCCCCCCACGTTGCCCTTCCGCCTACTTAAAGCCTCCGTCGCGAAACCCCTGATGCGAAAAACCACGATACGGAAAACCTTCCAGAGACGCCGCCGCCGCCAATCCCATCTCGGGGGATTCTGGGAGATCTCCTCCCGCACCCTCGCCGAGAGGGGATTCATCTCCCGGAGGACTCTACACCGCCATGGTCGCCTCCGGAGTGATGAGTGAGTAGTTCACCCCTGGACTATGGGTCCATAGCAGTAGCTAGATGGTTGTATTCTCCTCATTGTGCTTCATTGTTGGATCTTGTGAGCTGCCTAACATGATCAAGATCATCTATCTCGTAATACTATATGTTGTGTTTGTCGGGATCCGATGGATAGAGAATACCATGTTATGTTAATTATCAAGTTATTACCTATGTGTTGTTTATGATCTTGCATGCTCTCCGTTATTAGTAGAGGCTCTGGCCAAGTTTTTGCTCTTAACTCCAAGAGGGAGTATTTATGCTCGATAGTGGGTTCATGCCCGCATTGATACCGGGACAGTGACGAGAAAGTTCTAAGGTTGTGTTGTGTTGTTGCCACTAGGGATAAAACATTGATGCTATGTCTAAGGATGTAGTTGTTGATTACATTACGCACCATACTTAATGCAATTGTTCTGTTGCTTTGCAACTTAATACCGGAAGGGGTTCGGATGATAACCTGAAGGTGGACTTTTTAGGCATAGATGCAGCTTGGATGGCGGTCTATGTACTTTGTCGTAATGCCCAATTAAATCTCACTATACTTATCATGACATGTATGTGCATTGTTATGCTCTCTCTATTTGTCAATTGCCCGACCGTAATTTGTTCACCCAACATGCTTTTATCTTATGGGAGAGACACCTCTAGTGAACTGTGTACCCCGGTCCATTCTTTTATACTCGAAATACAAATCTGCTGCAATACTTGTTTTACTATTTTCTCTCGCAAACAATCATCTTCCACACAATACGGTTAATCCTTTGTTACAGCAAGCCGGTGAGATTGACAACCTCACCGTTTCGTTGGGGCAAAGTACTTTGGTTGTGTTGTGCAGGTTCCACGTTGGCGCCGGAATCCCTGGTGTTGCGCCGCACTACATCCCGCCGCCATCAACCTTCAACGTGCTTCTTGACTCCTACTGGTTCGATTAAACCTTGGTTTCTAACTGAGGGAAACTTGCCGCTGTGCGCATCACACCTTCCTCTTGGGGTTCCCAACGGACGTGTCAATTACACGCATCAAGGTACAGCAAGGAAGATCGAGGACAACCCAAGGGAATTGTTGGAGCTCTATCGAGGGATCACCAATGATGATTGTCGCACCATTCAGCGTGGCAAGATAAGAAACATTCAACTCCCCGCCATTAAGTATTTTGCTTATTACATTGGTACTAGCATTCTTGGTAGGGAGAACACTAGCAACATATCTAGCTATCACCTTGGTTTCTTAATTGCTGCACTCACTGGGGAAACACCTTATCATCTTGGTGCTCTTGTTGCTCGCCGCTTGTCTAACAAGGGGCCCATATTTGGAGGAATTATTGCTTCGCGCGTTTTAGCATATTTAGAGCTTCCTCTTGACCCTAGTGATGTAAAAATA
>NC_061511.1:257045566-257087643 GCF_022539505.1 Lolium rigidum
GCCCATTTGGGATGCCTATGTCAGCGCCCACCAGGCTTCGAGGACGGGGCGACCGAGGCCAAGCGCGGCCAGTGCGCCCAGTGACGGTGGCCGCGGCCGGGGCCAGAGCAACCCGACGATGGTGGCTGCGCCCAACGCCAGCAGCGAGACGCCCTCGCGCCATATGGCCCCGACAGCATCCGGCAACGATGGGATGGCCGCTGAGCCGGCGGCCGGCGCGGGGACGGCGGGCGGACGGCGAGGCGCCCTCGCGCCATACGGCCACGTCGGTATCCAGCGACGATGGGATGGCCGCTGAGCAGCCCAGGGCCTCTCCGTTCTGGGCTCGGTGTCCGGCCAGGCTCCACCTCCTCCTCCCCTACCTTTTCCTCTACTATCTCTGTTTTGTGCTTGTCATATGTTTGATGGAATGAACAACCCCCATGATTCAGTCATTCAAGTTGGTTCATACAGATTGGTAGTGGTTCACTTACGGATCAACTTATTAGATTATGTATTTCGTTTTTATTATTGCTGACATGTATCAGGAAAGATTCCATTTGATACATATATACAAGTTGTTTGTACCATGTTTTTTTTCTTATATGAATTCGACTTGTTCACATTCACAACCTGACCTTGGCCTGATTTCACTATGTCCATACTTCTCGTTAGCTCTAGGAGTGGAGAATGGAGGCAAGGCCTTCAAGACAATGGCAACAGGGTTGATGGAGAAGGAGAACAGGACCTGGTTTGTCATTTCTGTGGCATATTACTCCTATTCTGCTGAATAGGCAATCTTATAAATTTGTGCATCTCTGATTCTTTGAATGTCTTGCTTGAAGTGTGAAGTTTCCAACTATAATTAATTCGATAACCTTCACAAACGAGTGCAACTTCATAGTAAGATACAGTATTGCACTTTTGTGCGATTTCATGTGCATCCTTGTGAATAAAATCAAATGGTGGCAATATTGTTGATGTACAAAGATGTTCGATCAAGTCCCTTGTGATTGATAAAGCTGAATTATTATTGCCACTGATATAGTAATGTATTTACCCATATTCTCGACATTTGCTTATTTTTTTGGGTAGCTGCCAATCGTTCACCAGCTCAATAAGTTGGGGGTGCATACCAAGCTGCTCCCCAAAATAGTCCCTGATCAACCTATTTTGTGATAAACTGACAGGGCAGACATTTTCTTGGTTCTCTTGGTAACCCAAGGCAGTATTCTAACTTGTAACAGAATTGGCTATGTACTTATTTCAATCCTACCTAAGAAATAAACTTTGCATATTATCTTTATGATTTATTGATTTTTTTACTTTTTAAAATGTTCCCTGGTATGCTCCGCTTTTACTTAACAATTTGTTGTACAATACTTATATACCTAATTTCCTATTTCAAATTGCAGCTGATAGCAACTTGGAGATTTCTCTCGGCCGGCAACCTCCATCATTGGCTCCTCTTTGTCTCCTCCATCCCACCTTCACGACAGCAAAAGAGGCAACCGGCAGATGGCTCGAGGACGCTGGATAGATGTGGTCGTCCTCAGCACTGTGGTGGTCTGTTACATATCAGCATTCTAGAATGTGCTTGCGTATTCTTATGAGCATTTAGGGTGTAACTAGATTCTCATAGTTGTCTTACAATATTATCTGTCAGTGTTTAATTTTTCTATAGTGATATTAGGAAAGGAGATGCAAGGAAGGTCTTGATTTTGCACAGATTTTCCGTCTCAGGTACCCTGTACAACCACTTCATTTTCTCAAATCAGCTACAAGATGTCCCTTGCATGTACAATCCTCTCTCCATTATGTGCAAACTATTATTGCTATATAGATGATTTATTCGTTACAAAATATATTTGTGCTATGTTTGAGACAGGCATCAGATGACAATAAGATATAAAAGTCCATGTTCCTGACATAGGTGCATTCTTTCAGTATAGAGTTCAGTAAACAGATCATATGTTGTAGTACCTTCACAGTTTCACACCATGTGGATTACTGTCTGACCTCATGAGAGTTCTGCTATAATTTTAACTTGTCACATTGCGTAAGACAGGAGGAGAAGCACAAGCCGCTGCAGCATCACTGGGCTGCGACCATGAAAGATGTGATCTCCTGCTCTGTGGCTGCTGCACCGCGGAGAGATGAGGTGAGCCGACCACATAAGTATCCTTATTTGTGTATTGACAATGGTCATTGTTGTCTTTTGGCTAAAATATTGAGAATGGGCAAGCATTTGTGATGATTTTTTTATTGCCAGTTTGTTGGTCTTTTATAAATCTGCAACTTTAAATATGATGAATTTTGTGTTTTATGGTTATACTGGAATAAGGTTGATTCGGCACACTGTGTATTAGTGATTGCAACATTCTCCTATGAAAATCTGCATCCTGGTACCAAAAGGTTATGAAGGATGTACCAAAATATTTATATGCATAAATTTTAATTTGATTTGTCCTCATTTTCATGTAATAGTTCAAATGCAATTTAGCTCAAATCACTTCCCTCGCTGCTTTTTTCTTGCTTTGCCGCTTGTAGAAAAGCAACCTCAAATGGAACTGACCCAAGAAACATGTTGGAACTATTGATAAGACAAGTACTGTAAGTTGAAACTTTTTTATGGAGTGATATTCAGTGGTTATTTTGTAAGCACATAGATGCACTCTTACCTATTACATCAGTGAACAAAATATGTGACAAGGTAAGAACTTTCACTCATGTAAGTGTATGGAAATTTATTTTCCTACAATTATTTGTCTTATCTTCTCCTAATCTGATCATTCATGATGTATATATTATATCCTTTCTTGTCTCGAGAAACAAGCAATGTCCATCTATTGTAATGGCCAGCCAAGAGACACATGTAAGCTAACAGTTGACGTCGCTTTATTCCCTAGGTAATTCCTTTGTTTTTCCATTTTGAGTCATACACAATTCCCCTTATTGGCCATTTTCCATTATGTTGCATATAGTGGTTATCATGTGTTTATATTAGCTCCTTCTTTGATTCATTGTCTCTGGATTCAAAATGGCTATGTGTGTCGTGGCATTTTCCTGGAATGATACGAAAATTTTGAAACGGCAAGTTTCTGTCACATGTTGGGCTGAATTGTTCTATGTCTGGAGCAGTTAGTTGGTTGCATTATATTATTTAGTGAATAGCTATAAATAAGTTCCTCGTCACCTTTAGATATTTGGGGAATAATGTGCTCGGGCTTGAAAAATCTATTAAAGGTTGGGAAGCCCAGTCCACTGCAGGCTGCAAGCATTAGACTAATTTGGATCCTTAAAACAGAAGTGATTTTCATAGTATCTAAATTTTATTTTGAGTTGTTGAAATCAGGTTAATATTGTTTACTCACCATTCATAATATGTAATAATTAGAGGTCAAGCTAAACACCGAACTCGCTGCCGTTGTTGGGAAGCACAACAGAGGTTGCAGGCTGTTGCAGTGATGCATGCCAACTACCAGAGTTTGTCACCAAAAAGGTAACTCATATCTTTTGCATTGAATTTATTTTGAATTGCGCAGTACCGGCTGATGGTCAGGGGACAAGCCATAGGCTGCAGGTTGTCGTGGTGCTCATCTCCGTGGCATTGAATTTACTCGAAAATGTGCAGCTGCAGACCTATAGTAATCATGGTTAAATATTCTGATTGGGTAGTTCAAAATTTAGTAGTAGTAGCTGACTGGAGCAATGTAAAAGAAAGATTCCCCTCAATTCTGGCTCTTTTGGTAGGTAAATGTTGAACCTTAGGTGTTAGTTTTCTTTCATACAGTCAACTTCTGTATTTTCATGTGCGCTTTGAACCATAGTTGAAGCTTGAGATCTTTTTGTTGGTTCAAACGAGATTGCTTTGCAGCTATATCTTCCCATATTTATGTCTTATACATTGTTTAGAGAACTAATTTTACTGTTCCTGATAATACGGGATTTTGTATTAATTGTGTGCTTATGCTTACCATGCAGGTATAGTAGCTTGGCACTGGCGCTTATATTTGTTTAGCTCACAAATTAGTTAGGGAATGAGGAGACGAAATCCTTGGCCAATAGAGCCCTAATCTTACCGTTCACTACTTGGTCAACTTACTTAGTTGTATGTTAGATAATATACCTAATAAGTTTTCATATTTTTATTTTTTATTGTGCTGTAGCAACCCCTTGTGATTGGCTGGTTACAGACTTTTTTCTAAACTTCTACTCCCAAATATCCTGTTGGGAACTCAAATCTTTCAACACTACCTTTTTTGTTACTCGAGAAATGATTTGTTTATTCAAAGGAACCGAACCAAGTCTTTACAGATATGGGAGTATCCTCGAGGAGTTGATGCATAATGTCTCCTAGAGAGCGGAAAGAAGAGTATATGATGACCTACAGGCCTGGATTGCAAGATATAGGTATCCTTTTGTATTTATGCATCTCTACATACTCCCCCACATTTCCAGTAAAGTTTATTTGTCCCCCATCTTGGGCTCCTGCCGGTAGGTCTGAGGTTGGTCGCTGGCCCATGTCTCTGTTGCTTGAAGTTGTTGTTCAACGGATGCGAGGTGTGCCGCTCCAAAGCTGATCTATTCCTGCTCTTTGTTGCTTCTGCTTGCTAGATTTAATATGTTTTCTGGTTTACTTCTGTATCAATTTTTTCCTTTTCGCCACTAGAAATGAGTCCTTAAATTGGTGAACTGACTTATCAATTTCAGGTTATTTAAACAGAAGATGGAAACATCCCCATGGTCCCAACAGTACAGCTAGGGCATGAGAGTTTAGTTTGGGTGAACTAATACACTGGGATCTTCATTGTTTAGGATGTATTTTGCCATCCTATGATGTGCTTTTGTCGTGCTGCATCCGCATCTATGCCCTATACATATTTTCTTGATTATTTGTTGAAATAGAATTACGCTAGATTTGTATTAGTGAGGATGAAGAAAACACTTCATTTGTAGCCTGTGACAAAAGTAACCCCGAAGAAGAAAACTGCAAATGTTCTTTGATTGTGCAAATTGGTTTGCACGATAGTGATTTGTCACCAATAGGATGGACACTAATTTAGAGTTTAGACAGCTCATGTATGCACTACTTGCTAACCTTGCTAAGCAGCATTAATTATTATTTTTTTGGTCGCAATCCAAACATGTACAGCTAAATACTTAGTTGTTAATTTACCATATAGTTTCTGTTAGTTTGATCATCCTAAATGTACTGTTCTGTGTAGGGCATAACTAAGTGGTTCACTATTTCAGAAAAATAAGCTTCAAAGGCCACCATTGTTGTTTTTATTTAATTTTTATTTTGAGTTTTCTCCTGTGTAAGATATTACCTATTCATATATCCTTCAAACATTTGCCAATGTTGTTCTAAAGTATATAACCCATATGTCATGTTTTGTACGATGTTTCTGTTATTCATTTCAGCAACATTTCCTATTGGGTCGCTGCTTATGCTGAAGTATGTTTCCGCTGTCGTTGGGTCGCCGCAGCTGCTGGAGTAGGAGTACAGGTTGCCGGCCTCCATCTTGGCATAAGGTCTGTTATCTTAGCATTCCCTTGTTGTGTCTGGTTCTCGGTAGAACCAAAGCATCTGGCCAATAGATGGATTTACGACGGGATAAAAATGGTTAATTAGCTGGGTTTGCTAAGCTATGTTTTGTTTCTTCTCTGTCCCTGTACTCCATTGAAGGGAAAAATCAGAGTTGGAATTCTCTAAAATAATTCTGCAGGTGTTGTTTGTTTTGTACTTTCTATATATGAAAAGATGGACATGTTGTTTAGTTTACAGTAGCAATTAGAAAATTAGTACGGGTGCATGCCAACATTGAGAGTTAAGGTTCAGAAGTGTTAGCCTGTTCAGTGTTGATGTTCAAACATCTTCTATTAAGGTTCTCCTTGGGCTGTTTGGTGCAATGAGTTTTGAATTAAGTCTTTAATTTCTACAAGCATAATTTTGAGGCACACCCTGAATAAAAATTGTAGACCATGTTCCAGGCTTTCCATATAATATTTATTTGTGCAATTTGGTTGGACACATTCAAATAGCGGCCAGTTTATTGATCTGTCCAGAATATAGTTCTTCTATAGACAGTAAACTTCTTTACAACTTTGGATGGACACTTTTTACTTAGTCTTGGGCGTAGGAACGTTGCTATTTTCTGAATGTTATGAAGTGGTGATTTGATATATGTTTGGATAAGAGGTATGCCTCCATGGACATGGTTTTCACATGGTGTTTCTATAATCATTCTAGCTATTTTTATACTCATAGTCAGAGATGACACAATTGTTTGTGGAAATTTTGATGTGAGATATCAGACAATGTTTCCCATAGAAAGATTAACTATATTTTTTTCATTCTGCTCGATGGTGAAAATTCATGTCAAGAAGATCAAAAGAATATGCACACCAATGAACTGGTTGAAAACTGCATACCTTTCGAAAAGTTTGGTGAATTTTTACCAAATAATCAATGGCTTGCATGTATATTATTATGTTCCCTTACATATTCCTTGTGAGATATATTCTTGCTTTTCCCACCAGACTCTTTCGGAAATTAAAATACATACCGACTGATGGATCAATCGAAAAAATGATTTACTTTCTCGGACTACAACCAAGAAAGCACAAATGTTCTTTATGTACAATGCAACCTTGGCTAATATGATACCCCGTCCTTTCTTACCAGGTTTAAGCCATGGTTGTCGTTGAGATTTCGTCCAGGGTCTTGATCATGGCAGCTTCCAGATCCATTGTACAACACTATACCCACGAAGTGTGAAGTGACCGGTGACCTACCTCTATTGGTATGTCATATACATCAATCTATTGGAAAAATCTGGCTATGGGCAAAACACATGCCCTATGTACACGCATCATGTTGTTGAAGAAGACTGATTAAATTTGGGAGCAAAATTATATTATATCATTTTTACATAGTTTCTCCTACCTTCATCTGTTCTCACTCATTGTCAAGCTGCGAAGCAAACTCTTTGATGTTTCCCTATGTTTAACTACCGTTCTCTCATAACCATGTTTTCATATTTGTGTATAATATTTTCCTACTTCGACATTTATGTGGAGTGCATTTTTCTAATTTACTGTTGTGTTTAATCCACATAATATGTTATGTTCTAATCATTTTTCCCTTTATCAAGGAGAATTAAACGTATAATTATTCACTCTTCATTAATTGCTTAACTTCTATCGATGTTTACATAATGAAAATTGTCACAAACTTCACGGGATCGTGCGCCAAGGCGCACATTAAAATCTAGTTCTTGTAGACAGTGTTGGGCCTCCAAGAGCAGAGGTTTGTAGAACAGCAACAAGTTTCCCTTAAGTGGATCACCCAAGGTTTATCGATCTCAGGGAGGAAGAGGTCAAAGATATCCCTCTCATGCAACCCTGCAACCACAAAGCAAGAAGTCTCTTGTGTCCCCAACACACCTAATAGGTGCACTAGTTCGGCGAAGAGATAGTGAAATACAGGTGGTATGAATAAGTATGAGCAGTAGCAACGTAGCAGTAGTAGTAACGTAATGAAACGATAAACAAGCAAGTGATAGCAGTATTTAGGAACAAGGCCTAGGGATTAGACTTTCACTAGTGGACACTCTCAACTTTGATCACATAATGAGAATAGATAAATGCATACTCTACACTCTTGTTGGATGATGAACACTATTGCGTAGGATTACACGAACCCTCAATGCCGGAGTTAACAAGCTCAACAATTCAATGTTCATATTTAAATAACCTTAGAGTGCATGAAAGATCAACATAACCAAATAGATCACATCAATACCATCACAGTAATAGTTAACTTCACAATCTACAAGAGATCATGATCATAGCCTACGACAAGAACCACACGGTGCACACACTAGTCACTGATACGTCTCCGACGTATCGACAATTTCTTATGTTCTATGCCATATTATTGATGATACCTACATATTTTATGCACACTTTATGTCATATTCGTGCATTTTCTGGAACTAACCTATTAACAAGATGCTCGAAGTGCCGGTTCCGTTTTCGTTGTTTTTGGTTTCGAAATCCTAGTAACGAAATATTCTCGGAATTGGACGAAACGAAGACCCAGGGGCCTATTTTTCCACGGAGCTTCCAGAAGACCGAAGAACACACGACGTGGGGCCACGAGGTGGCGACACCACAAGGCGGCGCGGCCCGGGGGGCCCGCGCCGCCCTATGGTGTGGCCCCCTCGTCTGGCCCCCGACTCCGCCCTTCCGCCTACTTAAAGCCTCCGTCGCGAAACCCCCGATGCGAAAAACCACGATACGGAAAACCTTACCGAGACGCCGCCGCCGCCGATCCCATCTCGGGGGATTCCGGAGATCTCCTCCGGCACCCCGCCGGAGAGGGGATTCATCTCCTGGAGGACTCTACACCGCCATGGTCGCCTCCGGAGTGATGAGTGAGTAGTTCACCCCCGGACTATGGGTCCATAGCGGTAGCTAGATGGTTGTCTTCTCCTCATTGTGCTTCATTGTTGGATCTTGTGAGCTGCCTAACATGATCAAGATCATCTATCCGTAATTCTATATGTTGTGTTTGTCGGGATCCGATGGATAGAGAATACCATGTCATGTTAATTATCAAGTTATTACACATGTGTTATTTATGATCTTGCATGCTCTCCGTTTCTAGTAGAGGCTCGGCCAAGTTTTTACTTTTAACTCCAAGAGGGAGTATTTATGCTCGATAGTGGGTTCATGCCTCGCATTGACACTCGGGACGGTGACGTGAAAGTTCTAAGGTTGTGTTGTGCTTGTTGCCACTAGGGATAAAACATTGGCGCTATGTCCGAGGATGTAGTTGTTGATTACATTACGCACCATACTTAATGCAATTGTCGCAGTTGCTTTGCAACTTAATACTGGAGGGGGTTCGGATGATAACTCGAAGGTGGACTTTTTAGGCATAGATGCGGTTGGATGGCGGTCTATGTACTTTGTCGTAATGCCCAATTAAATCTCACTATACTTATCATGTCATGTATGTGCATTGTTATGCCCTCTCTATTTGTCAATTGCCCGACCGTAATTTGTTCACCCAACATGCTTTTATCTTATGGGAGAGACACCTCTAGTGAACTGTGGACCCCGGTCCATTCTTTTAATACTCGAAATACAAATCTGCTGCAATACTTGTTTTTACTTGTTTTCTCTGCAAACAATCATCTTCCACACAACACGGTTAATCCTTTGTTACAGACAAGCTCGGTGAGATTGACAACCTCACTGTTTCGTTGGGGCAAAGTACTTTGGTTGTGTTGTGCGGGTTCCACGTTGGCGCCGGAATCTCTCGGTGTTGCGCCGCACTACATCCCGCCGCCATCAACCTTCAACGTGCTTCTTGACTCCTACTGGTTCGATTAAACCTTGGTTTCTAACTGAGGGAAACTTGCCGCTGTGCGCATCACACCTTCCTCTTGGGGTTCCCAACGGACGTGTCAACTACACGCATCAGTCACCTTTACACCATGCAGGAGGAATAGATTACTTTAATAACATCACTAGAGTAGCACATAGATGAATTGTGATACAAAACACATTGCAATCAAAAAGAGATATAAATAAGCACTTCACTACGCCATTCATAACAGTGAATAAGTATTCTGTGAAATATAGCCTAAGAGACCCACACGGTGCACACACTAGTCACCTTTACACACGTGGGACAAGGAGTCTCCGGAGATCACATAAGTAAAACCCACTTGACTAGCATAATGACATCTAGATTACAAGCATCATCATATGAATCTCAATCATGTAAGGCAGCTCATGAGATTATTGTATTGAAGCACATAGGAGAGAGATTAACCACATAGCTACCGGTACAGCCCCGAGCCTCGATGGAGAACTACTCCCTCCTCATGGGAGACGGCAGCGTTGATGGAGATGGCGGTGGTGTCGATGGAGAAGCCTTCCGGGGGCACTTCCCCGTCCCGGCGGCGTGCCGGAACGGAGACTCCTGTCCCCCGGATCTTGGCTTCGCGATGGCGGCGGCTGCGGAAGGTTTCTCGTACCGTGGCTTTTCCGTATCGAGGTTTTAGGTCCGGGACCTTTATATAGGCGAAGAGGCGGCGTCGGAAGGTCGAAGGGGCGACGACACCATAGGGCCGCGCGGCCGGGGGGTGGGCCGCGCCACCCTATCATCCAGGGCCTGTGTGGCCCCCTCCGGCGACTCTCGGGTGTTCCGGATGCTTCCGGGCAAAATAGGAACCCGGGCGTTGATTTCGTCCAATTCCGAGAATATTTCGTTACTAGGATTTACGAAACCAAAAACAGCGAGAAAACAAGCAAGCGGCACTTCGGCATCTTGTTAATAGGTTAGTTCCAGAAAATGCACGAATATGACATAAAGTGTGCATAAAACATGTAGATATCATCAATAATGTGGCATGGAACATAAGAAATTATCGATACGTCGGAGACGTATCAGGAAGTATGTGGTGTTTAACTTTCAACCTTGTCATTTACTCTTGACGGACTTTCATACGGACTAGTGGCACATCCGCTTATCCAATAATTTTGCAAAAAGAGCTGGCAATGGGGTTCCCAGCCCCGATTAATCAACTTTCACTAATAATTCTCTTCACATGTTTTGCTCGATTCATCGGTAAGCAACTTAATTTTGCAAATAGACACTCCTCCATGGTATGTGATTGATGGAAGGCACCCGAGGATTCGGTTAGCCATGGCTTGTGTAAGCAAAGGTTGGGGGGAGTGTCACCCATAATAAAACTAAAATACGTGTGTAAACAAAAGAGAAGAGGGATGATCTACCTTGCCTGGTAGAGATAACGTCCTTCATGGGAGCCGCTCTTGAAAGTCCGGTTGGCGAGGTAGTTGGTGTACCCATTACCATTCGTTGACAACAACAAACACCTCTCAAAATAATTTTACTCCTGCTTTACAAACTAAAAGCTCTAGCGCATGTTAATCCCTGCTTCCCTCTGCGAAGGGTCAATCTTTTACTTTTATGTTGTGTCTCCATCCTTTCTTTGAGCACTTTCTTGAGAGCAAAACTGTCATTCTTAGTATAATATGCTTGTCTCAAAATATGATTGATTGTGGTATAACTTTGATGCTTTTATCTTTGACAATCACTATTTCTAGCCTTTCTATGAACTTCGAAGGTGCTCGAGCATTTATGTTTTGTTGATCAAATATGGGCAAGCGAGATACCACTCTATCATACTCTTTTATGAACATTGCAATCCTGCTTATATACATGATTCATGATGCTTGTTATTAATTGTTGGTACCTTTCCATGATTGACATAGCTATTAGATGATCTTATTTGCATGTATCTTATTATGAACTGCCTAAGTGTTAGCCATAGCATGAGAATATTTACATCATATGAACAAATGTGTTCGTGAAAGTTCTTTTATCGCTCGGTTGTTAACCGAATTGCTTGAAGACAAGCAATAAGCTAAGCTTGGGGGAGTTGATACGTCCAAAACGTATCCACTTTCCCGAACACTTTTGCTATTGTTTTGCCTCTAATTTGTGTATTTTGGATGCAACTAACACGGACTAACGCTGTTTTTAGCGAAGCGATTACGGTATCTCGTTTTTGTGCAGAAATCTAACTTTCAGGAAAAACCTCGGGATTTTGACAGAAGGCCCTATTTTCCCAGAAAACTCACGGAGCCAGAAGGGCCAGTCAGGTGGAGGCCCGAGGGCCCCACACCCTAGGGCGGCGCGGCCCTAGTGTGTGGCGGCCTCGGTCGGCCTCCGACGCCCTCCTTCGGACTACTTATCGCCCTCGACCTAAAAACGCACGGAGAGAAGTGGAAGTCGCCAGAAACCCTCCAGAACGCCGCCACATCGCAAAACTCCTTCTCGGGAGCCAGAAATCTCCGTTCTGGCACTCCGCCGGGACGGGGAATTTGAGGAGATCATCGCCGCCATCACCACCGACGCCTCTTCATCAACCAGCCATGTTTCCCCCATCCATGTGTGAGTAATTCCCCAGCTGTAGGCTGAAGGGGATGGTAGGGATTGGATGAGATTGGTCATGTAATAGTGTAAGATTGTTAGGGCATAGTGCCTAGTGTCCGTAATTGGTACTTTGATGATATTGTTGCAACTTGTTATGCTTAATGCTTGTCACTAGGGCCCGAGTGCCATGATCTCAGATCTGAACATGTTATTATTTCATCATGATATTCATTGTTTATGGTCTTACCCGCAAGTTGTATACACGAGTCGCTGTCCGGAACTAATGGCCCGAAGTGACGAAATCGGGACAACCGGAGGGGATGGTAGTGATGTGAGGATCACATGTGTTCACGGAGTGTTAATGCTTTGCTCCGGTACTCTATTAAAAGGAGTACCTTAATATCCGAGTAGATTCCCTTGAGGCCCGGCTGCCACCGGCTGGTAGGACAAAAGATGTTGTGCAAGTTTCTCATTGCGAGCACGTACGACTATAATTGGAACACATGCCTATTGATTGCTTTGTACTTAGACACCGTTTTATTATTATCTGCAAATGCCCTGCTTGATTGTTACATGAGTTTCTCTCATCCATGCAACGCCAGTTATCCGTCCCCGTGCCTACAGTATTTTAATCCTGCTGTTTACTATAATCACTACTGCTGTCTCTGTTACTGCTGCTCATTGTTATTTCACTATCGCTACTGCTATAAAATTGTTACTACTGATAAACTCTTGCGAGCAAGTCTGTTTCCATGTGCAGCTGAATTGACAACTCCGCTGTTAAGGCTTTCAAGTATTCTTTGTCTCCCCTTGTGTCGAATCAATAAATTGGGTTTTGCTACCCGCGAAGACTGCTGCGATCCCCTATACTTGTGGGTCATCAATCCTCCCGCAGATCCGACGGCAAGCTCGCTCGGCGGCGGCGCACCTCGTCCCGCCGCTCTCGGCCCTCGCGCGGCACGGGGGGGACCGGCACGCGCCGCGAGTTCAGGTACCAGCCCCCTCCCGGCAAGTTCGCGTTCGGTCATGGCACAGGCCGGTTTTCCTCCCATAGCTGCCGCGCGAGCTCAACGCGGACATACCGGCCGACCCTTGCCTTCTTGCCGGAACGCGAGCCGCTTGCCTCCTGGTCGTTCTTCGTCTTGCGGAACGGCCAGCATTTCTTTCCCATGGCGTCGGTGGGGTGGATACTGTGGGATTTGACAATGGTTTGGTCGTCGAAATGGACGCCGGCAGCGTCCATTTAAAAGGCTCCGACGCCATATCGCCTTCAATGGCCTGCCAGTGCAACGTCTACTAGCTGCGCAAGCTCGCGGAAGCCGAGGCACGCCATTACGCGGCCTGCGAAGGCTGCAGCGCGCCGCCCGAAGTAATGCCCGAAGACGAAGCGGTTGTGCCGCTGCCGGGCGGGCCCGTGCGAGGACCGAGCGGACACTTTGCGCGTCCGCGCAGCGTCGCCGAGACGCAAACCTGGCGCATATTTGGGCCAGGTTTGCGTCTCTGTGACGGCCCGGTCTCTTTGCGTCGCGCCGCTGGAGGTGGTGCACGACGCATTTTCGGTCACGGCGGACACAAACGGTCGCTCAGCGTCCGTTTGCGTCGCGCCGCTGGAGATGCCCTAAGGGCATCTCCAGCGGACCGACGCATTTCGAACGTCCGAAATTTCCGTTTGCGTCGGCCCGCGGACGCGATGTGGCACAGGGCGACCGTTTGCGTCTTGGGTACCTCCAGCGGTGCCGACGCATTTTTTGACCGGGGACAGCGTCAAGCTCGCTAATGGCATTTTACGTCCCGTCGAGGACTGCCGCCGGCGATGAACTGTTCCCGCGCGACGACGCTCGTTCCCGCGCTTGCCCAATACATTGGCAAGTTTCGCCGGTGTTTCGCGCGCGCGGGAATCGCCCTGCGCGCCAACGCCGTTTCCCGCCCCGCTGTGGCTATATATGGTGGACACCGGCGGGGACGACGGGCACACCTGAAGCTACCATCCATCCATGGCCGACCACATGAATTGGGAGCACGTTGTTCACATGTGCTGCCAGCTCCACCCGTAGGAGGAGGAGGAGGAGGTAGCCGCCGCCGGCGTTGAGGCCCAGCAGCTGGACCTGGAGGTGGTGGCGGCGGAGGCGGAGGCGGCAGAGCGCGCGGAAGGGCGCCTCGCGGCGACCAGGGCGGAGATCGTCAACGCCAGGGGCGAGCTCGCGGAGGCGCGGGCGGCCATCGCGGCCCCTCCGGCCGACGCCGTCATCCACGACATCGCGGACGACGACGTCCCCGTGCCCATGCGCTTCGACTGCGCTGGCGACCAGCGGATTCTGCTCGCGTCTTTCGAATCCTCGGGCCGGGGACGCCCGGCCGCCGTCGGCTTGGGTGGCGGAGGAGGAAGCCCACGGCTATGCGATGGCCATGGCTCGGGGGTTCATGTGCTCCGACCTGGACTCGCTCCAGCGTAGGGGCCCTTCTCCCGCACGGGTCGAGCAGGAGAACCGCGAGCTGGAGGCCACCATCGCCGCCAGGGACGAAGCGGTGGCGGCGGCGGCTAGGGACAGGGCCCGCTTCGTCGCCGACATGACGGCGATCCAGGCGGCGGTCCAGGCGAACAAGGACGCGGCGGCGGCGGTCCAGGCGGCGGCGGAGGAGGAGGAGGCCCGGGCGGCGGCGGTCCAGGCGGCGGCGGAGGAGGAGGAGGCCCGGGCGGCGGCGGAGGAGGAGGAGGAGGCCCGGGCGGCGGCGGAGGCGGCGGCTACCAAGGTGGCCATTGCATAGGCGACGACCCTGTGGGACAGCTCCCTAGCCGAGGCCCTCGAACGCCGCAGGCGGCAGGACGAGATGTCCAGTCGCCGGCGTGCGCGGCGCGCGGAGTGCGTGAAGAGCTCCCGCTTCGATGACGCCGCCGACCCTTCCGGCGGCCAGTAGTAGGGCGCGCGACTGCGAGTAACCGAGGCCGGTGTAGGCCGCGCGACGGCGAGTAGGTACGGCCGTTGTAGTTTTAGGTTAACTCGACTAACCATCTCTGTAAAGATGGTCCTTTTGGCCAATCAATAGTAATGAAAAAAATCTTTTGCTTACCTAGTCACTGCCGACCGGGCCGGATGTACCCAACGCGGACAGATTCCGCGACCGCCGAGCGTCCGCGGAGACGCAAACCTGGCGCATATTTGGGCCAGGTTTGCGTCTCCGCGGACGACCCGGTCACTTTGCGTCGCCCCGCTGGAGCAGGCCCCAGACGCATTTCCGGTCACGGCGGGCGAAAACGGTCGCTGAGCGTCCGTTTGCGTCGCGCCGCTGGAGATGCCCTAAGTCGATTCACGTGCTCTATTTTTTTTTTTTTGAACTGCGATTCCCCTTCTCTACAGACACCCAGAGTCCCAGATCGAGGACCCCAAAAATAGGGTGGTCGACAAATTCGTCGGCGAGACGAGGGGAGGCTCTCATTTCTCCCCATATCCCACTCCCTCTCCTCCCCGGCTCCCTCCACTTTAGAGTCTCCTTTGCCACCCCAACTCTTCTCCCCCAACTATGGTGGCTTTGCCGGTCGGAGTAGGTGGGGGGAGAGGAGGCCGGCCTCCTCCTTCTCTGTATATCCACAGTTCTCTTTCTAGGTCTAGGGTTAGGTTGGATATAGGCTTATGTTTAGTGTCTACCCATGTGGGGTATGGCGAAATGCCCTGGGCAATTTTGCTGCCGGTGAGCTCGAGCTGCTCCTGGTGGTGGTTGAATGTGGTGCGGTTGCTTGCAGAGCTCCGACGGAAGGAGCCGGAGGCGGGAGGCGGGTGGAGGCACTGCATCAACATCCCTCCCAATAGAGCTCGTTTCGCAGGGCAGGACTAAGGTCAGCGTTCACGATTCTTGTCCCCTTCTTCTTGCTCGTCATGGTGGCGAGAAAAGGAAGGGTTTCCGTGACTATCGTTGATGGGCGTTGGATCTGCAACAGGGGACGAGCTATGATTCTCTAGGGAGAGTCATCACGGCGGCGCTCTCGTTGTCGCTCTTCAGAGCTGAAGGGCGGCCGCTCCCACATTCCGCGCTGGCTACGGTGTGCTCCGGCCAACGCCCAAAGGACATCAACCTCGAGGCTTTCAAGTCGCATCGAAGGCCCTCAAGGGAAGACGTTGTTGGCTCTCGCCTCTACGCACCAAATGGTCACGTCCCCGGTGGCGTGGAGGTTGGCAGCGGCGAGCTCATCGGTGGTGGTCATGGAGCTGGACCTGATTGATTTTATGTTGTTCTTCTCAAGGTCCTTTGTGCAACTTGTATGAGCTTGTTTTTAGTTTCCACTTTTTCTAGGGCCCTTTATGTAGAACGTATTGTTGCCACTGTTATGAATGGATAGCTCCCGGCCCTTCGAGGCTGATCACTTGTTAGGAAAAAAGACAACTTCGTCGGCCAAACACTATTGAGCTCGCCGGTGTAGGTCTCCGCCGTGTCGGCGGTTCTCATTGGTGTCCTTGATAAATTACGGACCAGAGGGAGTATTTGTTACGCGTTTGTTTGTTTTTAAGCCCGAGAATTATTTGGACCAGTTTTGCATGTGCATCACAAATTAGTGTACGTGCTCAGCTCAATCGTTAAATTCTTAGCATTTTGCATCACCTTGCAAGTTGTTGTACGTCCCATGCTACTACCTCATCTTTTATCTCTCCTGTCAGATGCTTAAATACCAGAGTGGCATCTCACGTGGTGGAGGCCTTTTTACTCCGAATCCTTTGTGGTGCACGCACTGTAGGTACGTGATGCTTGTACAGTGCACTAAAGGGAAAGAAAACGAAAGAGAATACAAGGCAGCCAATTGGGTCTAGCTACGCATTCTCCAAATACTTTATACATATACGAAGCGTGAATACTGTGCAATGCACTCTGCCTACTCACAGGACCACACGGGAGTAGCTAGAGCACTATAAAAGCCTATGTCTATGCGAAAACCTGTTTTATAGCCCTTTTTTTAGAAATACATGTTGCATAAAGATATTTCTAATATACTTCCTCCCATTCACTAAGGTTCTCTGAGATGTATCAAAAAATGAATGTATCTACATATTGTTTAGCGTATAGATACATCTAAATTTTAACTTCCGTAGATACATATTGTTCAGCGTAGATGGCTAAACTTGTGCATAATACATGTCTCGTGAATAGCAGACTACAAGCCAACTAAGTACATATCAATAACTGTTCTAAAATACTTTGTGGTATGTGTTGTACCCTCTTTTGATTATTATAAAATTTATATCGTAGGAGTTTCTCCTAGGGTAAAGGTTCAGAAAGAAAAATTGAAGTAGCTTGACTAAATTTGTAGATAAGTACATCAACATCTATCACACTAGTTTAGTGCTATATTTGATTTATCACACAATATACTTTTGTATGTAACATTTAATGTTATATATAAATCGACATATTCTTGAATTAGAATAGTCTAAAACGTTAATTATTTTGATACTCTCGGGTAGTACTCCCTCCGTATAGTTTATTAGGATAATACGTACATCGAGAAAAAAACTTTAGCTACTCATTTAGTTAAAGTGCAAATTACCTTGATAAACCATTATGGATGGATTATTTAATTTGTCTATTTTGTACCAAATGGGCATTGCACTCAAGTCACCCGCTCGATCATGTTGCATAGAGATTTTACACACGCGCGAAATTCATCGCTGGCTACGCCCAATACTTTTGTTCTTAAACTTGAAAATGTCGTTTCCAATTTATTCGAAGTAAAATGCCACCTGTAGCCTAAGCTCAAAACCTGTACAATGACATGCATCTTCTCCCCGGAGAGTGTCATGAGCGTCGGAGTTGCTTGCCCCTAAGCGAGGAACCACATGTTTGGCATAGGGCGGCTGGAGCTTCGTGTTGCCACTGCG
The DNA here is from genome assembly GCF_022539505.1 of Lolium rigidum. Taxonomy (NCBI): domain Eukaryota; kingdom Viridiplantae; phylum Streptophyta; class Magnoliopsida; order Poales; family Poaceae; genus Lolium; species Lolium rigidum. Next base: position 257,063,393 of record NC_061511.1, read on the forward strand.
GTGAGGTATTCTTTGTTGGTCTTTTCTTCGGGGAAGTCTGCGAAATGATAACGATGCGATCCTGACTTCAGCTATGTGTGCAGTTTCTATGGGTAGCCAGGGTGGTTGCGTATGCCCTTTGCGACGGTTTTGTTCGACAGTGAGGGTGTTTGTACTGGTGTTTGGCAGGTTTTCCGCTAATAAACCAGCCACTTTTTTTTTCTTTATTAGAACGAAAACTGCAAGTTTTTTTAGCTCTATAAACCGATCATTGCCTCTCATCTGCATGCTATCCAGACCGAAAGCTTGAGCAGGGGCATGCGTTAACCCTTTCTGGGCACGACATCTATTCTTGGTCTTCCACCTTTCGACTGCCCCTCGTCTCGAGGCGGCCATGCGCCATGCTCTGCCGCCGACGCTTGTCACGTCCGTAAACAAAGGTGATCCAGCGACAGCTGCTAACAAAAGCAGGTTAAACTAAGCGGCAGAGGTTAACAACTAACGACTGTGTTTAGTAGTGGTACCACTTGGTGGTTAGCTACTGGATGGAGCATTTCGAGCGTGGAAATTAAGAAGAGGGATCGGCGGCTGACGTGAAGCGCGTCGCCTCGGGGGGTTTTGGGGGCTTTTGCGGTGGATGCATCCGGCGTGCTTCTGCTCATGGACGGGAACGGAATTGCGGTGGAGACGTTGGATGGAATCCCGCGCTGTCACGCCCATGCCTCAGGTTGCGGTCCCGTACGTACGACGTGACCAATCACCACCCACCTTCGGTAATAGCTACCCCTAGCTCACGCTTTCGTGGCTAACGGAACTGTCCTCGTTAGGGTGGAAAATCGCAGCGGATAATCTGAATTATCCGATATCCGATATCCGTGTTCAGAAAATCGGAAACGATAGTATGTATATTCAAATTCGAACGCGATCATGGAATTAGATCGTCTCCACCGGTGCCCCCAAATAGGCGTTGGTAGATGCCCATGCATAGTCTTATCGGGGGCGCCGAGACACCATCCTGGGAACTGTTTCAATAGATTTTTCTGAATAAAAACTCAGAAACATGGATACAAAACCGGCTCCCATTCAAATTTGATTATATTTTACAAGTATAAATGAAAACAACTAGGATTATCTAAACCCTAGCCTACTAGCCGCCCGGCGGTGCGTTCGACAGCCCCGCCTCGTCATCGCCTCTCCTCCGCCGATGCTTGTTCGCCGCTCGCCGCCTCTCCCTCCCGGAGCGTGTGACGAGAACACGCCGTTCCACCACATCCTTCAGGAGCTACCTGCCTCCTCAACCGTCGCCATTAAAGCAAAGCTGTATGCGCGAAATCCGACGTGGCGGGAGAAAGGAGCGGCGGACGGGAGGGGGAATACCCTAAATAATTGTAGGATTTGGGTTTCTGTTGCTGACAGGCGGATCCCACGCGCGAAATCCACCGTGGCGCGAGGCGCCAGATTCGCGCCCTTTGCGAAGGGGCCGGCACGGTGTTGCCGACTCTTCTATTGGGCTTGATACCGTTCCGGTGTATTATTGGGCGCGCTGGTGTGAGCCCAGAAACGGCGCCGGCCCCTAAAGCGCTATCGGGTCCGCTATGGGGGCGCCGGTGGAGATGTTGATAGATATGATACAAATATTTGGTGTCGTTTTACGAAAACAGAAACCAAGGTGGTATTTCATTTTGTACCGAAGCCGATATAGAAATAGATATATTCGTATCGAAATAAAATCGCGTTAGCCTATTTTAGTAATTATCCCGATATGTCAATTACTCAACCAAATATAACAGAGTGCTTAGTTTTTTGTGTGCGACTAAACTAGAAACTATTGCCATAATATAGTGCGCATTGTTTTTTTAAGAAAATCATATAAATTTGACCATGTTTTATTGAGAAAAATAATCAATATCTACATTACCAAATGTATAACATATTAAAATGTACTCCACGATGAATCAACCGATATTGATTTAATATTTTAGATGTTAATTTTTTGCGTGTAAACTTGGTCAAAAGTTCACACGTTTTGACTTTGAAAAACAAATCGTATGCACATTATATTTTGGTATAGAGGAAGTACATCATTATATAGTTGACTCACTATAAGATATGAGTCTATTATTTCGTTATTCATTCCGTTCAATCCTGAGAAAACATCCAATCCATATCTGTATTTGGGCAGCACCCGCTTCGTATTTATATTCAAAAACATCCGTATTCGTTTCCTCGTTTGGAAAATATGAAAACATATATGGGAAGAGGGTCCGCCCCGCATCCTATCCGTTTTCACCCCTAGTCGCGGTGGTTTGTATATAGTACGTTGTAGGTGCGACATGCTGAGCACGCCGCTTAAATTTAGGCCCCGTGATAGGATTTGGGAAATTTCAGAATCTAACTCGAAGATGACCTGGTAGGAGGTGAAAAAAGTTGATGTTTTCGACCATTTTTTGCTTTTGGAAGTGATGCGGGGTTTTCACCTGATGTTACCGGGGAAAAGAACGGCGGAGAAAGGCTCCCCGGAGATCAAGGTTCTTCAGTCTTCACCGGTCCGGCATGTGGTGATTGCATATGTGCAAGTAGCACGCGCGTGTGGGGGCGCAGTTGGTGGAATCCTGGCTTGTCTCGTTGGTCCGGAGTGGTATGCGGTGTCGAGCGGCGATTGAGGGCTGACGCGCGGTCACGCTCGCCCGAATAATTAAAGCGGGCGACTAGCTTGGAGGAGGGGGAACAACTCGTGTACCTTTCAGATCGGTTCTTGTTCAAAGCCTCACACGTACTAGCTCCGGATTTGCTGTGGCCAACGAGCATGAAACCCAACAATGTCCATCAGTCTGCAAGAAAAAGAACACCTACATTGGCATATATCTCTAATTCTCTATATGGCCCAACCTCATGATCTACTAGACAAAGGTGCGTCTCAAGCTAAGAGCATCTTCAACAGATTTCCTATACTGGATTGAGCTAACAATTTTAGCTAAACATATGAAGTTTGTTGGAGATGCTCTAACCAGTTAGAGTTTTTATTTTTTGCCATTCTTCTACACAGCTGAGAGTAAGTGGATTAATTACTCCCTGGAGATCATAAAACAAGACCCATACCTCGGCATTGCGACCGGCAGCACAGAAGATCCGGGCATCAAATGATGGAACCAGTTTAACTGGTAGTACGGCGTGCGATCTGCTCGTACTTGTGTTGCCAGCCAATGGCGAGGCCAGCTGACAGCTACGAAGCCCGTGGCGCCAATCATTAGGGCCAAATCATTTGATTAAGTACTCGTTTAAAACCTAAGCAGCCGCGACCGAATCGCGCGGAGCCACGTAAACACCGTACTCATCAACGCTCCAATAGGATCGGCGTACGCTTCTCCGAGACGTGCGGCTTAAACAATCGCCCGTCCGCCCAATCGCGCGCCCATGACGGCATAGCATCTCGCGATTTGCACTGCTTTCTTTATCCTTTGGTTCTGCGTGTGAAGGGTGAACCACATGCCCAATGAAAACTATATTGATCCATTGGTGTTGTGGGGAAAGGAGGGGTGATTTGGGGTGTAGAGTCGTATATGTATCACTCGCGGGCGGATCAAGGGAGGACAAGAGGAGGACACACGGGTTGTCCACCTGACTGCATTTTTAGCCCAAAATTGAGCTAAAATCGGGTCGCCGTGGACTTGTTGAGTCGCACCGCAAGGCTGCGTTCTCTGCTCATGCGGACAAGTTCGGACATCTCACTCCATTTGAATTTGCTTGCTGGAGATGCCCTAAATATCTTGATCAGATATTGATCATGCTGCTGAAGAGACAAAATGTGTTAGGTATCAACTTGATATTAATAAGTTTTCTTTTAGGGCTTGGTTGATTCGTAGCATAGAAGAAATATAAGAATAGGAAAAATATAGGATTACATGTTATGCACACTCTAATTCTACAGTAATTCATATGACCCAAATTTATTTGATTTCACCATAGAAAAAGCAAAGGATTGTACAAAAGAGGTACGAGTAGATGTTTGATTTCTACGAAATCTTGTGCAAATGATTGTTTAGAATTTTTTATGAAAATCAAACAACCATCATAGAAAAAAAATCTATGGAATTTAATCATACATATTTCGTATGTGAATCATTTGAATCAATCAGCCCTTATAAAGAATGCCCAAGCTCTTAGAAAATGGGGCTCCCTTATTTTTTTTTAGCAGACCCTAGTCTTGTCACTTGTCAATCTGGCTTCATACAGTAGCACAATGATGTGTCCAATTTGGAGTTGTCTACTCTTTGAGCTGTGAAATGGTCAGTAGACAGACAATTATTAGGTCTATTTATAAACTTATTGTTGACCCAGACAGAGTGTTAGGTTCCTTGCAGCGCATGCGCCGTGGAGTGACCAGTGGAGTGGACGACCCCAAATGGCCAAAATGTATTTGTGCACAGGAACCTTTTCTGCTCGTCTCTTTTTGGCATGGATCCAAGAGCAAGGAGTTTGCTCTTTGGGGCAATGAAAGGATGCCTGCCTGCCAGCAAATAAACTAGTCCTCATTCATTCATTCATTTGGCAATTGGCCTGTGCGTTCTGATGATGCCTCCATCACATGACCTCACATAGAACCAAACCAGCGTCTTGGAAGCTCACTCGACTGGCAGGGAGAAAGAGAAAGTACACCCAATGCTGACGAAGAACTCCTCAGCAAGAGAAGATTCCCTCGCCCTCTTTTTTATTCCGGGAAAGTGGCTTTGCGATTGCGAGGAGGAATAATAAGGAAAATGTGGCAATGGCGGCCCCGGTTCTTCTCCATTCCGGGGAGAAAGAACAAATTTTGGGGAATCTTGCATGCGGTGGTGGTTGGCATCGGCCACTGTTGATGCGGTTGGACGTTGCGAGGCTCAGGTGCAGAGCATCTCAAGCCGGCTATGGTAAAATGCGAGCAATCGGGCTAAAGAAATTCATCTCTATGTACACGAGAGAGGAGCGCAAATCTAGAAAAAATAAATCTAGGGTTTTGTCCGGACAAAACCCTAGATATATTTTTGCCGTTGATTATTATCTAGCGTTTTTTTTCGAAAAAAACCCCTTCTCGAACGTGGAAGTTGGAAACTCATCTGAAGAAGAAAGACAAACAACGCCCTAGGCAACAAAAAAAGTTGTGTACTTTCTCGGGCCCGAAAATAGATTTCATTACAAGCCCCAGACAACCATCGAAAAAACCTATTTCCCGCTGATTAGCGGGTGTTACCATACGCCGCCCGCGCGCGGGTGCGTATTTCGTAAGTTCGTTCGTTCTGTTGCTGCATGCTCGCGATGTTTTCGATTTTTTGTCGGATTTTTTTTGGTTCTTTGGTTTTGGTTTGTTTTCTTTGGGTTTCTTCTGTTTTTTGCTTTTTTTCTTCTGTTCCTTTTATTGTTTGAATATTTTAAATATGAACAATTTTTAAATTTGAACAATTTTTAAATTTGAACAGTTTTCAAATCTGAGACATTTTCAAATTTGAATAATTTTTTAACCTTGAGCAGATTTCAAATTTTAAAAAATTTAAATCTATGTAAATTTCAAACTTCGAGCGAATTTCAATTTTTTACGAAATTTCAAATTTCAGCAAATTTCGAATTTTTAAAAAAATTCAATTTGAGCAAATTTAGGATTTGTACACTTACTTTAAATCTGAACTTTTTCAACTTTAAACATTTTTATAATTTGATTTTTTGCAAATCTAAATTTTTTCCAGAAAAATCAATAGAAGAAATAGAGAAGACCTTTTTTGGGCGGCTGGGCTGGCCCAGCACGGAGGCGCGTGGGGAACCCTGCGTGTGTGCGCTACTCCGGTACGCACGCAGGCGGGGTATAGGGAAACCCAACCATCGCTCACAGTTGCTGTAGGTATTACAAGGCCATATGTGGGGCTTAGGAGCCCACAGTTGCTGCAGGGGTTACAAGCCCATACGTGGAGCTCACAGTAGCAAGAGCCCATATGGCACCTTGTTCAACATCAGTCTATTCCGGTAATTCTATTTGACGCTTCGTGCGAACCGCAGGAGCCGCCGTGCGTGTACCCCTCGTTCGGCTAGCGATTCAAAATGGGCTGGCCTAGTAAGAAACTGTGTGTTCTGGCTTTTCGGTTTTGGGAATAATGATTTGACCCACATACGAGTAGCTTCAGACTGTGCCGAAGTCATTAACAGTTTGGAAGGAAACTATATGGGTAGTTTCAGTAGTGTGATTAGTGAAATAAAATCTAGATCGCTCCACTTCAATGCCATCTCTTTTGTGCATGAAGGGAGGTCGTCGAACATGGAGGCACATGACCTAGCTAGAGCCACTGTCAACCATGATGTTGGTCGCCATATCTGGCTAGCTCAGGCTCCAGATTTCTTTTGTATCCCTATGAACATTAATGTTGAATAAAAATGGCTGCCGTTTCCCTAAAAAAAAAAGGTTTTGTTTCTTTCTGTTTTTTCGATCAGGTTTCCTTTCATATTTCCTGTTTCAACTTCTTCTTTTCCTGTCTTTTTAAATCTAAACATTTTCAAATTATAAATATTTTTTTAATTTGAACAGTTTTAAAAAAATAATATATTTGAATTCGAACAAATTTGATTTTTTTCGAATCTGAATGTTTTCCAAATCCGAACCTTTTAAAATGTGAACATTCTAAAAATATGAACATTTACGAATTTTGAAATTTTTTAAAAAATTAATATTTTTTATTTTGAACATTATTTTTTTGTATTGTACATTTTTCAAATCTGAACGTGAACTCGAACATTATCCCTTTCGCGTTAAGCGTGCAATAAGGGAACCCGTCTATTCCAACCGTCTCTGTTCGCCATCATCGGAACATGGCTACAACTCTAGGACGTCCTTTCAGCCGCAAATGATGATTGGAGACACTGGTTGATGGATTGTACAATTAGCAGGTGCGTTTGGGTCCTAGTTGATGAAGAAGTGATCGAGCATTTAATTTAAGTATGTTTATGTGGTAATGCCAAGGATTGGTTGTTCTTTCTGATTGATACACTACCACAAGAGAAGTTCACCAAAGTGATCGAGTGACGCTATGGGCAATTTGGAGTGCCAGAAGAAAACAAATACATGAAGAACTTTTTCAAAGTTCACTGACCATCTGGGTTTATTACAAACTATCTGTCCGAATTGAACTTGATGCACTCAATAAGAGTACCACGAGTGCGAGTACCAGCGGCTTCTCCGAGTGTCCCCAATTTTAACACGTCCAATACCATCATCCAAAGGAATAGGTGCGTCTTGATCGACTCAATCTCGATCAAGAGTACACAGAATAGTTGCAAGACAAATTAGTTAAAGTGACGTTATTGTGGTGTATTTGTAACATCATCCTCCAAGTTAGCATCGAAGTCTCCACGTGTTAGTGCCATGCTACGTTGAGCACGAACGCCATGATATCCATCTCTTTGTGGTTGTGCACCCCGTATTGGAGCAGCAGGTTGAAGCTTCTCTATCGCTGATGTGTGCTTGGGGTTGAATTCCTCATATCGAGTTTTGAAGGAGCTGTCCAATACCCTATGTGTTTATGATTTCTTTATTGAAGTTGTTGGTTGATCGTGGTGCTGAATCTTTTTGGATAACTCTTTCTGGTTGTTCTTGGGTTGCACTGTTGGGTCTTGACTTAAACAGAGATGTTTGTTGTCTATCTTGTTGATCTTTGTGAAAGATTGGGCCTAGCTAAAGCTCCTTTAGATCATGTTGATCCTTATCAAGTAGTATCGCTAATTAGGAGGGAGAGGGGGATTTACCACCTCAAACTAATGAAACCCTCTCCTCAGTCACACCACCCTAGGATGACACAACCAATAGTCTCGTAGTGGATTTATTTGACGATCTCCTGTTGGATGATTGGTCGGTGATGATACCACTCGATCATCTTTTCCGTCACCTTGTACCTTCCTCGTAGCTAGGATTAAAGGGTATCTGCGTGCTCACCATTCCACCCATGATCAACACGTCACCATTGGATGTCTTTGAGCATATCGTCTTTAGAATTTTACATGGGCAAGTTCTTTCTCCTTTCTTAGGCTCCCTTCTTTTGGGCTTATGCTTATAAAGAAGCAAGCTTATAGAAATCGGTAGGGATAAGCTGCGGTGGGGGGAAACTCCAAAAAACTATCGGCCCCCTTCTTTTGGGCTTATGAGGTTTTGAGTCATGATGTGTGTGATGTCTATATTGCCCTTAGGTAGGTTATGTGACATAGATAAATGAATATGTTTTCTGTATGCCAGTTTAGTAGCAGGAAATAGTCTAGAAACGAGTCAAAAGAAAATTACAACTTCAAACCAGGCTTTGTTGACAATCATTGTTATACAACCGTTATATAAGAAAATCTACAAGTGCAAATTCATCAGATTTCTGCAGATGTACGTACTATGCTCGGGAACAACTAGCTTTTGCTGCAAGCACACATCTAATACAATATTCGAACAATTAACTTCTGATCGGAATTGGTTCGCCGGTGTGCTCCTGATCGGGATCTAGCTCAGATCACCCAGCCGATCGATGTGGAGATCCAGCCATAGCACCTCTTGGCCGGCAGGAAACTAGGCTATTGTCGGTAGGCGAGCTCCTGGGGCCGTTCGAGCAGCGGGAGGCAAGATCCTGCAGCCGGTTATGCGGAGGGAGGCGGGCTCCAGTGCTGGGCGGGAGGCGAGCTCCGGTGAGTGGTCGAGCGGCGGGAGGCAAACTCCTGGCTGGATGCGGCGGCGGCGGCCGGCGGATGCAGCGGCGGCTCTCAGGATTCGAACCCTAGCGGTGGGGCCAACTGAGAAAGGCTCGCTTGAGAGAGACGATGGGGAGACATGGGCATCGGGTTTGGGCCAGCTTGGGCCAGAAACAGAAGAAAACAAAGGGGATAATGTTTCAGGCCTTCAGTGGCACTTCTGTTGTAATTTGGACGAATAAAAAGGGCATTCATCGGTAACTATTCGGTGCTACTGTCGAGAAGCTGCCCTCGAGACGCTTCTCCGGGCCGCCAAAATTGCACTGGAATGCTAAATTGCGGTGGGAAGAAGCCCAGTATAAGCGGACACTTTTTTGGGGCTTCTCCGGTGGGGAACCTATAAGCCACTGTAGAAGCCCAAAAGAAGGGGGCCTTAGACTTCCTACTAATATTTCTAGAAGGGGTCCATGCCAAGCTAAAATAAATAGTATTTATACTAAACTTTTATACTTCTATAAAACACTTTCAACAAAGAATAATCTTAAGACTTTATTTTCTATTTCTAGACGTTAATTATGTTCACATTGTCATCTTGCTCGAATGTCTGTTACTCAAATAGTATGTTACTCAAATAGTACACATTATTTTGCTAAATTTGAGTCATATTTTCAACACAATCTACATGTTTCAGAGATATGCCTCCACCAAATAATTTTTCATATAGCATGAATTATAGTTTACATGTGTTTTTTACTCGCACTCGTTAATAATGTTCAGTAACAAGGTTGGTTGAAAGAGTCTAAAAATGATCTTGATAGTGGTTTCTAGTGGAATGACTTGTATAAGTGAATAGAAAATTCTAGATTGTATACGGTATTTATGAGGTATTTTAGAAATTGTCATGCAGTCGTTGGCATGTCGCTCTTGTTGTCTTAATACGATGGCAACACATATCGAATGACCAACACCAGGGCGCTATCGAAGTGTAGCCAACATCCCCATTCCCAATTCATGTTTGCACATCTAGGCAGTCATGACTGGTGAAATGACAAGGAGGTCGCCTAGATGGAGGTTAATAAACAATTTTAAAATTACGATATTTGCTTGAACAAATACATAATAAACCTGACATTTAATTTGTTAAGCACAAAAACTCTATCATGATGGGCTTAACTATGTGCACCAACAACTTATGATAAGCAAGACAAGCAACTATGTGATAGAAATATATATGGTTTAAACACGAAGGCTATCACACAAAGTAAAGTGCATAAGTAAAGAGCACATGTAAAGAAATAACCGAGGCACCAGAAATGATGATGTACCCCAAAGTTCACACCCATGCGGATGCTAATCATCGTTGGAGTGGTGCGGAGGCACAAGGCTCCTCAAACGACACAATGGTTCATCGTATTCTCCTTGAGCTTTTCCACCTAAAGGGAAGTCCTCAATAAACTTTGGGACCCTTCAGAGTCACCAAACCCATAAAAGTTTAGGGCAATCTCCACAAATTAATTAGAGGCTCTCAAGTAATCACCACAAAAGGCCTCACGCTTGGGAAATCTCCACAACTTAATTGGACCCCCATGTAATCCACCACAGGATTTACAGACAACGATTGAGCTCCATGGAACCACGTGACTGCATAGCCATCTAGGGTTCCATTAATCCAAGAGGAACACGATCCAGTATGAGCACTTGAGAGTAATGAGCATCTCTACTTTCATCTACCGAATCTCCATGGAGAACTCAAACTAATGCATCATATGCAATGGAAAGAGAATAAGAAGTGCTCAAGTCCTTCTCTCCCAAATCCCACCACAAGCAATGCTATGGAGGGATGTGAAAGGAAGAACAAAGGTGTGAATTCACAAAAGACCCCAAGATAAAATAGGTTCCCCTCACTAAGAGAATATATTGATTGGCGAAAATGTAGATCTAGATATCCTTTCTCTCTTTTTCTTCAAAAAGATGCAAGAATCATAGGTAGAGTGTAGAGTTGGGGCTAGATCTTCAGTGTCAACAATGGAGGATAGAGAGAGTGGGAAGAAGCTTCCTCAACTTTGGGAAGAAGGAGGTTTTATATAGATCTCTCCAAAAACTAGTCATTGTAGGAAACCTACCCCAGAGTTATCACCCTAGGGAGGCCGGAGTCCCCGGCGATGAGCCAGGTTAGAGCAAGACCAGTGTCTCCGGACCAAAGTCTCTGAACATACTTTGGACTAGCAACAGAATAATACACGACTTGGCACATTGCTGAGTTGTAAGGCTAGAGTTTTTGGGTTGGAGTCTTTGTCTCCATAGGCCAGAGTCTTTGGTGTTTTCCAAGAATCAATAAGGGAGAATTTACCAAGAATATAGAGGTGAACCTCGCTTCAAAGCTAAAAACTCCAACATGAAAAATGTAAAGTTTTTTAAACGAAATCGATTTTTGATGTACTAGAGCTTGTCATAAAAATAACCACAGGCTCTAAATACTTATAGATAGATAAGACCAAATATCAACCAAAAAAGATAATGCCAAATATGCAAAGGTTAAACTATACTATAAGTTACTCGCTAGACCTTACAAGCAGATCAATATCGCCTGCCCAACTTTCGTGTTTTTGCGCTAGGGGGCATGGCTCGGACTGTCCATTTCGTTCTGCTCGTGGCCGACGCCCTGTCTGGGAGCGCTGCCTCCGCCGTCGCTACGGCGAGCCGGCAAAACAGTATGCAGCTCCATGCCTTGGCCCAATTCCCCATCCCGAAGGCTGTGGCGGGCGGCGCACCACGACGCCGCCGGAGCGCTGGGGGCCATCCGCTGTTCCCCCTCCGCCACGCTCGGCGAACCTCAGCCGCCCGTGCGCATCGGCGCGGCCTCCCCCGGGGTGCTCCGTTGCTGTCCAAATAATATCGCACGGCCTCGTCGCGACAGCGACGCCACACCGCCGGCGAGATTCGATGGCTTGGCGCCTTGCGGCGGTGCGGTGGGCCTCGGCAGGGGACAAGCCGCACGAGGGGCGGTCGACTGGAGCTCGTACTGCGATGCAACAGTCGTTCTTCAGCCGGGGTTATCTTGTTCCGGTCTAGATGCAGGCACCGGGCAGGCCCTACCCGTTGTTCCCTTGTGCGGAATTAGAAATCTTGCGTGCCACGTGTTAACGGTGGTGTTGGATTTGTGTGCCCGGCATGCCACGCAGAGCTTTGGAGTATGTACGTGGTATTGTGTTTTGTGCTACTGTAGAAAAAATATTTCAAGACTAGAGGACAAGCTCGGATTGGCTCTTGGAGTATGTATCAAAGCTATGCATTCGGCGATGCATCGCATGTGTCGTTTGTAAGTTTGTAACCCGTCTATCTCAATGAACAAAAATATCTGGAGCCACCAACTATCTTGACCATTCGTTTCATCGAAATTTCTAATGTAAACTGTACTCAATAGCACTTCAGCTCCATATGTTTTAGATCCATGAATGCCTGCATGTTTTCTTTGCCGAATTAACCCACGACTTCTTTCTCGTTTGAGCATCTAACACACAATTTAGCTTCCATGATTACACTTTATCTTTTTTTATCTTTGTATGCAATATACTCCTTCCATTCTCAAATAATCTATATTTTAGTTGTAAAATTTGTTGTGAATTTGTCTACATTCTAGTTTTTAGTCAACAACAACACTAAAAATGATCTGATTTTGCTCTTTTTATTGGACGTTGTTATTTTCACTGTAGTTTGAATTGGTTGTTCACATATCTAAGTGGTACTAATAAATGCAACACTGGTTTATCTCATTTTTTTTAGAATATAGACTAAATCGAAACGAAGGGAGTACATTGATCTAATTTCTTGCACTAGGTATTTTTTTAAGAATTGGGGCATACAAGGCCTCCGCAACAATTAATGCACACATCCTTATCCATTAACAAGTTGAACATTCAATTATTACATCTTAATGATCACATAAGTATCAACCATGTAAACATGATAAGCATACTAAGACTAAACATCATTCAATCTACTGGTACGCTGCCAACCAGTCATGTTGTAGATATGTGCGACCGCTAGTAGATAGTTGCATAAAAAGAAAGCAGCCATACATATAACCTACAAAAAGTTCTAACCTCCAATGTTGTTAAAAATGGTATTGTTTCTATACTTTCAAATACACCAACATAATTTGAAGTTCTTATGTGTATTCTAGCTTAAGTGTTCTTGTATGTTCCATTTAACCAATTCCAAAACATATTTGTGACATTGGTTGGTGGAGTGATATTAAAAATAAAGTAAACAATGCGAAAAATAAGGTGGGAAAACATACATTAGGAAAATAAATGTTCTATGGTCTCATCTCAATCACAATAACAATAAATGTTACACCCCATCCACTTTCTTTTAGCAAGGTTATCTTCATTAAGCAACACTTCTCTTTTTAGAAACCACATGGAGATCTTTATCTTCAACAAGACCTTTAATTTCCGTTGATTCTTTCAGGAAATCGCTATTGACCGTTCATTAAGTCCTCATATATTGATTTCACCAAGCATATTCCTATTGTAGTCAGCTTCCAAATACATCTTTATGGCTCTTCCGAAAGTTGAACCATCATCAACCGTTATAAATGAAGCCACGCCTCCCATTTATTGAACATTAAAGCCCTTCTAAAACATATGTTTACTGGATCTTGAGACAAAACTTCTTTGTTGCATGATATTATATAATGATGGATATTGATGAATGAGTGAGGTTTCTCCTACCAAACATCCTCGTAGAATCTGGTACATTTTCAATTTTCCACTTGGAAGTATCCTCCATGAAATAAAATATCCTCAATACACATTAAACCCTTCCAAAATGGGGAGTATGTAAATTTTACTTCAACTTGGTCAGCGTTTCATTTCGGAGTTAATTATTATGTAACAACTCTTGTCAAATACCATCCTCTGTAAGTAGTATGAACATCCATTTACTGAGCAAACACTTATTCTTTAGTCCTAGTCCCCTATATCATGACCACCTTGATCCTTATGACGACAAATAATATCCCATTTAATGAGTCTATTTTTTTTTTCTTAGTTTCATCACATTGCCAGAAAAACATAGAGAGGTAGAAATCTAACCGTTTGCATAGCCCCTTATGTATCTCCAGAAAACATAAGAGAAATATAGGAAGACTATTGAGAACAAAATTAAGAAGAACCAACCTATCTGCGTATGAGAGTAGTTTTCCTTTTGCAAACATCCAAGATTTCTTTTAAAGTGAGATTCATCTGGATTCCATTCCACATTCTCTAACACCCTATGATGAATTGGAACCCCAAGGTACTTAAAAGGTAAGGAACCCGACTCACATCCAAAAATCTGCATGTATACAAGTTCCTCCTCCTCCTCCTCAGCCTTTCTGAAACTAGACAATTGATGAAAGATACAAAGAATTAATTTCATGTTTACAACTTTCTAAAAGTCATGTTCCGATCATCTGCGTATTGTAAGATAGATAGTTAGACACCCCTCCATCCACTAGATGAGGGATAAATCCTCCTACCAGATCATCATCCTTTGCTCTTGTAATAAGAATAGCCACCATATCCACAATTATATTTAAAACCATAGGATATAGGCCAACGTGTGAGTTTGAGGATGCAAAAATTGATGTCACTGTCTAAACTTACCTGTTCAGGATCAGAAAAAATACGTACGTATTGTGTAATTTCTAGGCTATTCTAGAGATATTTCAATGCAATTGATGGTCAAAGTGCCAATATGGATTACGTATGTCACTATCTGGAACTACCTACGTTGAGGATCAGATAGAACACGTACTGTGATTTTCTATGCTAATCCGGAGATATTTGGGTAGAATCCTACGTGTGCAAACGCTCTCTGAAACGTGCTTCACGACACCTTTTCATCTTAAGAGCGACAGGTTTTATAACGACCGCACTGGTCGATCGTGCTAGTGGTAAATTATCCTTTTTCTCTCCTTTGTGGCCAGGAAGATCGATCAACTTGTTATCAGCAGACACATCCACTCGAGCATACTCTACCTGGGACTGGGAGCCACACCCCACAAACCTTTCGCAGAAAATGTGCAACATGATTACATGAACAGGTGTAAGAGAAGATGCATGCACCCAAGCCCATCTCCATGGCTATATAACGTGTCGACCGCCGAGCAATGCTCAGCACAATCTTGTGTGACGCCATCGCCGATCGAGAGCGCAACGGCAACCAATCCAGATAGAATGGCTCCGCCGATCTCCGCCGACGTCGTGGTGGAGGCTGCACCCATGGCCGTGCTAAACCAGATGGTTTGCGCGACCGTGCCGGCGCCGGCGCCGATCATCACTGTCGTGTCGAAGCAGACCGTAGTGCCGGAAGGCGCGTCGCCGGTCGGAGACCTCAAGCTGTCCGTGTCCGACATGCCCATGCTGTCGTGCCACTACATTCAGAAGGGGCTCTTCTTCCCGCCCACCGGCACGCCGATGTCCCGCCTCGTGGCGTCGCTAGCGTCGTCCCTCTCCCGCGCGCTCGGCGTCTTCCCGGCGCTCGCGGGCCGGCTTGCCACGCTCCCCGACGGCCGCATCGTCATCCGGTGCGGCGACGATGCGGCTGTAGAGTTCTACCACGCGGTGGCGCCCTCCCTGTCGCTCCATGACTTCCTCGTCCCCGACGCCGACGTGCCGACCAGGCTGACCAAAGACCTGTTCCCCATGGACCGCACCGTGAGCTACGAGGGCCACCGCCGCCCGCTCACGTCGTTCCAGGTCACCGTGCTCGGCGACGGCGCCGTCTTTGTCGGCTTCGTCGCCAACCATGCCGTCGTGGACGGCACCTCCTTCTGGCACTTCTTCAACACGTGGGCCGGGCTGTGCCGCGGGGAACCTGTCCAGCCACCGGACTTCGCCCGCAACTTCTTCGGCGGCTCCACGGCCGTGCTCCGCTTCTCCGGACGCGACGGCCCCGCGGTGACGTTCGACGCCGCGGCGCCCCTCCGCGAGCGAGTCATCCACTTCAGCGCCGCGGCGATCCGCGACCTTAAGGCAGCGGCCAACCGCTGCAGGAAAACCAGCGAGGATGATGAGGTTAACGGAAAGCTCGTGCATGACCTGGTGAAGGTCCAGGGAGGCCGCGGAGAGATCTCCTCCTTCCAGTCGATGTGCGCGCACATGTGGAGGGCCGTGACGCGGGCGCGGCTGCAGCTGGCCGCGGACGCGACGACGACGTTCCGCATGGCGGTGAACTGCCGGCACCGTCTGCGCCCGAAGATCTCGGCGGTCTACTTCGGCAACGCCATCCAGAGCGTGGCGACGACGGCGACGGTGGCGGAGCTGGCCGCCCACGACCTCCGGTGGGCGGCGTCGAGGCTGCACGCGACCGTGGTGGCGCACGAGGACGGCGCCATCCGGCAGGCGGCGGCGGACTGGGAGGCGGCGCCGCGGTGCTTCCCGCTGGGCAACCCCGACGGCGCGGCGCTGACCATGGGCAGCTCGCCGCGGTTCCCGATGTACGACGGCAACGACTTCGGGTGGGGCAGGGCCGTGGCTGTGAGGAGCGGGCGCGCCAACAAGTTCGATGGGAAGATGTCGGCGTTCCCGGGCCAGGCTGGGGACGGCAGCGTCGACGTCGAGGTGTGCCTCGCGCCGGACACCATGGCCCGCCTCCTCGGCGACGATGAGTTCATGCAGTACGTGTCCCCTGCACCTGCACCTTGATGCAACGCATCTGGCCGCCCTGCCCCTGCTGTGTTGTACTAGTACGGTACCAGCGCATAAGATGTGGCATGGCTGCTGGCTGGTTATCTGTGATCGCCCACCGGACATGTCACGTGTAACACATGTTGTTGCGCGCTAGATACTGGATTTGTATCATTGCAAGATATCAAGAAATATCAAGTATTGGTCGGCTAGTATGTGGGAGTGACCAGGTAAGGTACTAGATAGGTGCACGGTGAGTGATGCTAGTGCCTTCAACAATGGAATCAAGTCGTACCAAAGAGACGGCAAAATGCCCCAGAAAAGGGTCATCATACTCTCCAGGTCTTCGCCCCGGGTCATCTCGCACGAGGCGGCTCCGGTAACAACCCAAACCCTCTTCTCGGCCGCTGCCGTTGTCGGGGTCGGCGGTGGCGGCCGCGCCCGGCTGCCAACGGGTCTGGTGGTGGTGGCCTTCGGCTACATCACCTAGATCATGGCGGGAGACGCGGTGGTGTTGCAGAACTCGACGGGGCGAAAGGGCGGCAGCGGGACCGGGCGACGGTGGCAAGGTACATGGTCGCAAGGCGGCGACAATGAGGCTCGGTCAGGCTATCCTAGCGGGCAGCAGCCGACCGTCTCCGCATCATGGGCGTGCGTAGCCGCTATCCTGACGGCCGGCGGCCTCCACCGGCCAGGTTGGAGGAGGAATATGGACTGTGGTTCCCAGTCATGGCGGCGGTGTGGGGGCCATCCGTTCCAGCTTTCAAGGTGGTGGTCCTAGGGTTATTTTTTCGCGAAGATGAAGACGTTCCGGATGCCAATCTTTCTTCATCTAGCCGGAGTGATGAGTTCCGGAAGGCTCCGATAGCGAAAATGGAACAATGCATCTTTTGCCTGGAGTTTACAGGTTCGGGTGGTATTAGGTCGCGCGCACACATGCTTTTATTCTGACCGTTTGGTTTCGAATGGAGCAACATGAAGCTCTTTTCTGTGTTGACATCAAGAGACTTTTGGTCCATGGTGAAATCAGAAGCAGAGAATATCATGAAGGCGGGATTAGGGGATTAGCTAAAGAAGGTCCAAGTCTTGGCGATGTTGAGGAATTTTCTTGGTGTTCCAGGATTCACAGCAGTGGTATGAAAGTGGGGCGGCAACATAGGTCAAGTTCAGAGCCCTACCTTTCAGGGTGATAACCCAAGGTCTGGCCTTGACTGTTTGTGCCTGGCAATGACCTTGTTGGAGGCATTGTTTTGAGAGTGGGGACTATTTTCAGGGTGAAAACCTAAGATCTTTGATCGGGCGACGACGGCGCTGGTGCACTATTCCCTTCTTGGAGGCGTCGCTTTTGGAGATCGTATTTCGCATTAAGGAGCGAGGTGGGACTATTGAATTGAACACATAATTAAAATTAAATTAAATTACTCTTTAACTCTGTAATTCCACCAGGAAGCCCATAAAAAGAATGGAAACAGTGGCCCACCAGCGCAGAGGAAGCGTTTCATGTTGACGTTGTGTCTACCTCCCGAACGAAACGTTTTTCAGCTGTGCGGTGGCAGTGATGGTAATTTCTACTGAACGTTAGGGGCAAGTTTAAAACGGACGAAAAAAGGGGAGAAACCTTACTTCCTTTATTAGTAGGTATAGATAAAAGTATTTTTCTAAGAAAATATTTTATTTCAAGTACAATACCTGATCATCTTTAATTTTCAAAAAATTCGAATTTTTTAAACTTATTTTATTTTATTTTCTCAAGTATAAGGGTGTGTGGCACCCGAGAGCCAATCTGTATTTTCCGGTGGATCATTAGAAAATATTTGTAGATGAGTCTTCTTACCACTCTAGCATCCTATCTACTCAAAGTCATCATAGATCGAGAGCCCCGTGTGCTTTTCATGCTGATTTATTTGTTGCCTGAACAACTCTATTAATTAATGGTTTTAGTGAGCTGCATCTCTTCACCGAATATAGTAAGCCTTTGTGAAAATATGTCCGTTAATTGTGTTGGCAATAGGAGTCTTCGTATGTTATAAAAATTATTGCCAGCTACAATTAATTAAGGTTAGATTTTGGATTTTTATCCTGTAAACCGTGACTAGGTACGGAAATGCAGTTCGCATGTGATGCCGCCTCTCTTGCCAAGCTTGTTGCTGCAAGACGCTAAACACCAGACACACAGGAAGAACATGTGTCACATAGCCTTCATCACAACCAACACGCCTCTCTTCCATTACAAACCTCTGATTGAATCCACCATGACTTTCTCTACCTCCACCAGTTTCATGAAAAATTATATCAAGACATATCCCATGGAACCAACAAGGAGACGAAGCTTTGTGCCTCGCTCAAATGAAACCACTTTGGATGAACATGAGGGTGCATGACCGCATCGATTCACACAAGGCAATACATTGATCAAGTCCTTCAAGACTGGGAGCCATCAACTCCGTGCCGGTGCCCATACAACACTGGTTACTCCAGGATCGAACATTGTTTTATAGTACTCCCTCCATCTAAACAGAAATCACTTAACTTTTTTGAATCTACAACTAAGATGTGTCTAGATACATTCATATCTAGATAAAACTAAGATACATATTTTTGGACAGAGGTAGTACATTGGTTTTTACCGCTTATCTAAGAGGGTCATCACCTACTATCCATTCAAACTTCGTGGAGTTCTTAGAATAGCTCTGGTTGTGATAATAATCATCGTAACATTCACGCTGTTTCGTGTCCCTTGGCAGCTGCGTCACAATAAGTGGCCGTTATTCTATCCGTACAAGTTATGTACTCTCTCCGTCCATAAAAATATATTTCAGATTTATAAAAATTTAAATGTATCTACACATTAAAGAGTGTCTAGATACATTCGAATTTAGACAAATCTCAAATAATTTTTTAAGGCATGGAAGAGGAGGTGCATGCATATCTTGCTCTAGTCTTTGGCTGTATTGCTGATAATTTTGAAGACAGGTAATGTTATCTATTTAACAAACAGTTCTAGTTAGTGCCGAAGCTTGCTAGGATACTTGTGGGTGGGGCAAACCACAAAAATTTACGATGCTGTGAAAAAATGGCTCAAAATTTTGTACTATAAGCCTTGTAATTTGTTGGTTCCCTAATTTTCTACAAGAGAGGGGGGGGGGGCAGTGGCCCCCTGACTTATACATAGCCATTACACTACTATCTAGGTGCCAAGAACTATTGCATGTACTAAGTGGCCACATCAGTATGCTTGGCTGCTGAGCCTGCCTTTCTATTAGGACTTCCGGCTGCTAACGATTGCTCAAATCATTACCACCATGGTGCTGTCACTCAGTGGGTTACAGAATTTGGATGGAGATGTTGGATACTCGATCAAACTATCCATGTTCTCCGGTCTGGTGGTGGAGTGGGCGACAACTTTTGGATCAATCACTAATACATTTATGTCTGCATTGTTGTTGCTAATCCTAGGAATTGGTATGGTTACTGGGAAATTACAGATCCTGACGTCGATTGCACGGGTGCTACTCTCTATGTCGCTCCTTTGTGGCAGGGAACTAAGAGATGGGTATCCGATGATTGTCTGCACCTAAACCTGCTACCAACAATACAATCCTTTACGGGATAGTTATTTGCCAATGGGAATTGTACATCGGTGCGTTTCTTTGCTAAAGTGTAAGGGTATTTTTCCCCTATGTTTGTTTTTGGTAATTTATGATAATTTGTATGGACTAATATTTTCACTGAGTTTTTACTTGAAGGCATGTTCCACAGGGTTTGCTTGAAAACCATTTATTGGATTCAAGATAGTTGATGTCAAGAGAGAAGGTTTAGCTCGAAGTCGGTGTCACAATCCTCCAAGGCTCATGAGTTGAGCTATTGGTGACCAGGACCTAGAGCATGCAATCAAATGAAGTGTTTCGGCTTGAATGAAGCATGAGCGCCGTCATCAAGGTCCAGCGGGACATAGTTAATTCGCTCGCCTTCTTATGGTGTCGGACCACGATGTGAAAAGAGAGAGGAAGAGCTCGTGGAGTTCGAAAGAGCGCTCGAAGAGGGAGCTCGAAAGAGCGCGACAAGGTAGTCTCCTCGTTTCGGTTTTCTTGAGTATAGGACCCCGCACTATTAAGAGGGGGTCGGAGTCGTTATTTGGTTCTTTGGCTCAGATCACCTTTCTCTAAGCCCATTCGTTTGGCATCTTTCACCCACTTCATCTTCGCCTTTCATTTGCCATATCTTTGCCACCAAATTATCCGTCATTGGTCTCCAATTATTTCTCCACATATCTCACTTTTGCTCTCTCCATTTTTCGAGTTTTCTAAAAAAGGTGTGCTCGGAATCTTTGCCAAAAGGGAGAAAGAAGTAAAGAGGGAAAACGAAAAGAAAAGAACAAAAGGAAAAAAACAGCTTGGGCCGGTTCAACCGGCCAGCCCCTCCCTGCAGCCTTCAGCCCGCGCCCCATACTGTTGGAGATATGCCCAAGAGGCAATAATAAAATGGTTATTATAATATCTTTGAGTTTATGATAATGTTTACATACATGCTATAATTGTATTAACCGAAACATTGATACATGTGTGATATGTGAACAACAAGGAGTCCCTAGTAAGCCTCTTGTATAACTAGCTTGTTGATTAATAGATGATCATCGTTTCATGATCATGAACATTGGATGTTATTAATAACAAGGTTATGTCATTATGTGAATGATATAATGGACACACCCAATTAAGCGTAGCATAAGATCACGTCATTAAATTATTTGCTATAAGCTTTCGATACATAGTTACCTAGTCCTTATGACCATGAGATCATATAAATCACTTATACCGGAAAGGTACTTTGATTACATCAAACGCCACTTGCGTAAATGGGTGGTTATAAAGGTGGGATTAAGTATCCGGAAAGTATGAGTTGAGGCATATGGATCAACAGTGGGATTTGTCCATCCCGATGACGGATAGATATACTCTGGGCCCTCTCGGTGGAATGTCGTCTAATAGCTTGCAAGCATATGAATGGTTCATAAGAGACCACATAACACGGTACGAGTAAAGAGTACTTGTCATGAGACGAGGTTGAACAAGGTATAGAGATACCGATGATCAAACCTCGGACAAGTAAAATATCGCGTGACAAAGGGAATTGGTATCGTATGTGAATGGTTCATTCGATCACTGAAGTCATCGTTGAATATGTGGGAGCCATTATGGATCTCCAGATCCCGCTATTGGTTATTGGTCGGAGAGAGTACTCAACCATGTCCTCATAGTTCGCGAACCGTAGGGTGACACACTTAAGGTTTGATGTTGAAATGGTAGAACTTGAATATGGAATGGAGTTCGAAGTTTTGTTCGAAGTCCCGGATGAGATCCCGGACATCACGAGGAGTTCCGAAATGGTCCGGAGAATAAGATTCATATATAGGAAGTCATATTCCAAGTTTGGAAATGATCTGGTGCATTTATGGCAGGTTCTAGAAGGTTCAAGAAAAGTCCGGAAGAAAGGCACTATGGAAAGTGGAGTCCCGGAAGGACTCCACAAGCTTGGCCAGCCAAACCCTAAGGGAAGAGTCCCAGGTGGGCTCCACCTGAGGTGGCCGGCCACCCCACCTAAGGAAAAGGTGGGAGTCCCACCTTGGGTAGGACTCCCTCCTTGAGTAGGTTTCCCACCTTTGGGAAGTTTTGGTGTTGGGGTCTTATTCGAAGACTTGGACTACAACTCTTGGGGCTTCCACCTATATAATGAGGGGCATAGGGGAGGGGGCCGGCCACCACAGAGCCATAGCTTGGCCGCACCCCTTGAGGCCGGCCACCCCCTCTCCCAAACCCTAGCCGCCCCCTCTCTCCTCCTCTTCTCCCGCACGCTTAGTGAAGCTCCGCCGGAGATCTCCACCGCCACCGCCACCACGCCGTCGTGCTGCCGGATTCAAGGAGGATCTACTACTTCCGCTGCCCGCTGGAACGGGGAGAAGGACGTCGTCTTCATCAACACCGAACGTGTGACCGAGTACGGAGGTGCTGCCCGATTGTGGCACCGTGATCAAGATCTTCTACGCGCTTTTGCAAGCGGCAAGTGATCATCTACCGCAGAAATAAGAGCCTACTCTTATAGGCTTTGGAAATCTTCAAGGGTTTGTCTCGTTCATCCCCTCGTTGCTCCCATCTTCTAGATTGCATCTTGGCTTGGATTGCGTTCTCGCGGTAGGAAATTTTTTGTTTTCTATGCAACGAATCCCTACAGTGGTATCAGAGCCGTGTCTATGCATAGATGGTTGCACGAGTAGATTACAATGGTTTTTGTGGGCGTTGATGCTCTTGTTATCTTTAGTTTGAGTACTTTGCATCTTTGTGGCATAGTGGGATGAAGCAGCCCGGACTAACTTTACATGACCGCGTTCATGAGACTTGTTCCTCGTTCGACATGCAACTTGTATTGCATAAGAGGCTTTGCGGGTGTCTATCTCTCCTACTATAGTGAAGATTCAATTTACTCTTCTATTGACAACATTAGTATCACCGTTGTGGTTCATGTTCGTAGGTAGATTAGATCTTTCTCGAAAACCCTAAACCACGTAAAATATGCAAACCAAATTAGAGACGTCTAACTTGTTTTTGCAGGGTTTGGTGATGTGATATGGCCATAATGTGATGATGAATATGTATGAGATGATCATTATTGTATTGTGGCAACCGGCGGGAGCCTTATGGTTGTCTTTATATTTCATGTTGAGCAGTATTTCAAAGTAGTTGTAATAGTTGCTACATGAGGTGAACAACCATGAAGACGGCGCCATGAACCTTGACGCTACGCCGACGATGATGCCCGAAGATGATGGAGATCATGTCTGTGCTTTGGTGATGAAGATCGAAGGCGCAAAGACTAAAGGGCCATATCATATCACATATGAACTGCATGTGATGTTAATCCTTTTATGCATCTTATTTTGCTTAGATCACGACGGTAGCATTATAAGATGATCCCTCACATTAATATCAAGATAATAAAGTGTTCTCCCCTCGTATGCACCGTTGTACAGTTCGTCGTTTCGAAGCATCTCGTGATGATCGGATGTGATAGATTCAACGATTCACATACAACGGGAGTAAGCCATGTTGCACACGCGGAATACTTGGGTTTGCTTGACGAGGCCTAGCATGTACGGACATGGCCTCGGGACAACGGAAACCGAAAGGTTGAACACGAGTCATATGGATGATATGATCAACATGTTGATGTTCACCATTGAAGCTACATCATCTCACGTGATGATCGGTTTTGGTGTAGTGGATTTGGATCATGTACCACTTAACAACTATGAGGGATGTTGTATTAAGTGGGAGTTCATTAGTAATTAGATTAAAACATGAACTAATTATCATAAACATAGTACTGAGTAGTATTTTGAATTAATTTTGTAGTATTGGCATCCGTTTACTACTATGCGCTAGTCTTGTAATTGAGATAGAAATATCGTTAAAAATCTGACAAGAAACTTTACGGATTGGTACCGTATTGTTAAAGAATCAAGAATTGATTAAGTCCTATTGCAAACTTTTAGTAAACCTCACATTGTTGATTCAAAGAGCTATGGTTTCAATTAGTACCTAAAGTTATCTTGTCTCCGTGAAACTTGAAGTTCAAATCTGTTTGAAAAGTAAGGAGCTGAAAATTTAGTTTTCAGAAATAATCAAGGTATGATATATATGTGATATCTAAGACCTTATTGCAAGATGATAGAATATAATTTGGTGAGATTACATGAACTCATAAGTTTTATGGGAATGTATGAAGGTTGAAGACGCCAGGCGTCACAATCCTCCAACTATTGGGGCACTAATAATATTCGCATATCCATGAAGTTATCATCTGTAACACCCCAAATTTCAATAAAAAGAAAGTTAGAGAATTCCAGAAAGCAAATTTTCAAAC
>NC_061511.1:257087743-257151014 GCF_022539505.1 Lolium rigidum
CTTCAAAAAGATGTACCATTTGTTTTTGATGATGATTGTAAGGAAGCTTTCGAAACTCTTAAGAAAGCCTTAACAATCTGCTCCTATAGTTGAACCTCCTGATTGGAATTTACCATTTGAAATTATGTGTGATGCTAGTGATTTTGCTGTAGGCGCTGTTCTTGGACAGCGAGTAGATAAAAAACCGAATGTTATTCATTATGCTAGTAAAACTCTTGATGCTGCTCAAAGAAATTATGCTACAACTGAAAAGGAATTATTAGCTGTAGTCTTTGCTTGTGATAAATTTAGAACTTATATCGTTGATTGATGACCCACAAGTATAGGGGATCGCAACAGTCTTCGAGGGAAGTATTACCCAATTTATTGATTCGACACAAGGGGAGACAAAGAATACTTGGAAGCCTTAACAACGGAGTTGTCAATTCAGTTGCACTGGAAACAGACTTGCTCGCAAGAGTTTATCAGATAGTAACGGTTTTATAGCAATAGCGATGAGTGAAATAACAGTGAGCGAGTAACAAAGACAAGCAGTAGTGATTATAGTAAACAGCAGGATTAAAATACCGTAGGCACGGGGACGGATGACGGGCGTTGCATGGATGAGAGAAACTCATGTAACAATCATAGCAGGGCATTTGCGGATAATAATAAAACGGTGTCCAAGTACTAATCAATCAATAGGCATGTGTTCCAATTATAGTCGTACGTGCTCGCAATGAGAAACTTGCACAACATCTTTTGTCCTACCAGCCGGTGGCAGCCGGGCCTCAAGGGAAACTACTTGGATATTAAGGTACTCCTTTTAATAGAGTACCGGAGCAAAGCATTAACACTCCGTGAACACATGTGATCCTCACGTCACCGCCATTCCCTCCGGTTGTCCCGATTTCGTCACTTCGGGGCCATTGGTTCCGGACAACGACATGTGTATACAACTTGCAGGTAAGACCATAAACAATGAATATCATGATGAAATAATAACATGTTCAGATCTGAGATCATGGCACTCGGGCCCTAGTGACAAGCATTAAGCATAACAAGTTGCAACAATATCATAAAAGTACCATCTACGGACACTAGGCACTATGCCCTAACAATCTTATGCTATTACATGACCAATCTCATCCAATCCCTACCATCCCCTTCGCCTACAGCGGGGGAATTACTCACACATGGATGGGGGAAACATTGCCGGTTGATGGAGAGGCGTTGGCGGTGATGGCGGTGATGATCTCCTCCAATTCCCCGTCCCGGCGGAGTGCCAGAACGGAGACTTCTGGCTCCCGCGACGGAGTTTCGCGATGTGGCGGCGTTCTGGAGGGTTTCTGGCGACTTCGACTTCTCTCCGTGTGTTTTTAGGTCGAAACGAATAAGTAGTCCGAAGGAGGGCGTCGGAGGCCGGCCGAGGGGGCCACACCACCTGGCCGCGCGGGCCCCCCTGGGCCGCGCCGCCTGGTGGTGTGGGGCCCTCGGGCCTCCACTTCAAGTGCCCTTCTGGCTCCGTTAGTTTCCCGGGAAAATAGGGCCTTCGCATAAATTCCGAGGTTTTTCCCGAAAGTTGGATTTCTGCACAAAAACGAGACACCGGAGCAGCTTCTGCTGAAAACAGCGTTAGTCCGTGTTAGTTGCATCCAAAATACACAAATTAGAGGTCAAACAATAGCAAAAGTGTTCGGGAAAGTAGATACGTTTTGGACGTATCAACTCCCCCCAAGCTTAGCTTATTGCTTGTCCTCAAGCAATTCAGTTAACAACTGAGCGATAAAAGAACTTTCACGAACACATTTGCTCATATGATGTATATATTCTCATGACATGGCTAATACTTGAGCAGTTCATAACAAGGTACATGCAAATAAGATCATCTAATAGCTATATCAATCATGAAGAGGTACCAACAATTAATAATAAGCATCATGAATCATGTATATAAGCAAGATTGCAATGTTCATAAGAGAGTATGATAAAGTGGTATCTCGCTTGCCTGTATTTGATTGGCAAAACATAAATGCCCGGGCACCTCTGGAGTTCATAGAAAGACTAGAAGTAGTGATTGTCAAAGATAAAAGCATCAAAGTTATACCACAATCAATCATATTTTGAGACAAGCATATTATACTAAGAATGACAAGTTGTGCTCCCAAGAAAGTGCTCAAAGAAATAATGGAGACACAACATAAAAGTAAAAGATTGACCCTTCGCAGAGGGAAGCAGGGATTAACATGCGCTAGAGCTTTTCATTTTTATAAATCAGGAGTAAAATTATTTTGAGAGGTGTTTGTTGTTGTCAACGAATGGTAATGGGTACACTAACTACCTCGCCAACCGGACTTTCAAGAGCGGCTCCCATGAATTATTGCATATTTATTTGGCACTCCTTCCAACCTTTCTTGCACAAACCATGGCTAACCGAATCCTCGGTGCCTGCCAACAATCTCATACCATGAAGGAGTGCCTTTTTATTTTAGTTTTATTATGATGATGACACTCCCCCAACCTTTGCTTACACAAGCCATGGCTAACCGAATCCTTCGGGTGCCAGTCCAACAATCACAAACCATGGAGGAGTGTCTATTTAAGTTTAATTAATTCGGGACTGGGAATCCCATTGCCAGCTCTTTTTGCAAAATTATTGGATAAGCGGATGTGCCACTATTCCATATGAGAGTCCGTCAAAAGTAAATGACAAGGTTGAAAGCTAAACACCACATACTTCCTCATGAGCTATGAAACATTAACACAAATTAAGAAGCATTTTGAAGGTTTTAAAGGTAGCGCATGAGAATTTACTTGGAATGGTTTGAAATGCCATGCATGGGTATTTATGGTGGACACTCTGGAATAACTTGGTTTTCATGTGTTGGGAGGCACGAGCAGCGTTCCCGCTCAGTACAAGTGAAAGCTAGCAAGAGACTAGGGAGCGACAAATCAAGAGAGCAATAACTGTCATAATCATGCTTGCGGCAAAATAAATTAACTGAGGCATAAAAGTGATACAAGAACTCTGAAGCAATTTAAATCATTGAGGCTTAATTGACTCTTGTTCAGTCATATGCATGCGTGAGCATGTGCCAAATCGATATAAATGAATTATTCAGAGGAGGATACCACAATGCCATACTTACTTATGAATAAAACAATGCAAGCAAACATCCATGACATGCTACTCATATTAACAGATTGGAGCTAATCATGAGAGATCATGAACCACTAGACTTTCTTAAATAACATATACCTCACATGAACCAACTAAGCATGCTCACATGGATGAGTATATGTACAAAAATGAAAACAAATAGAGTTCATACCAGCCTCTCACCACAATCGGATTGTCGTAGATCGTCATTATTGCCTTTTCACTTGTGTAGCTTGGATAATATGAAATGAAAACCACGCTCCAGCCACCGAAGACCATTGAACTCATGATGAACTTTACAAACCAAAGAAGAACAGCAAATATTTTTGGTGTTTTCAAATTGCAAATAAGAACAAGAGGAAACAAGCAAACAAAGCAAAATCTTTTTGGGTTTTCTTATAGCAAACTAGCAATAGCAAATAAAGCGAAACAAATGCAAGAAACCAAAGCAAACAAATGGTGAAGAGAAACAACAGAAATATTTTTGGTCTTTTTGTGTTTTGGGAAAGAAACAAAGTGGAAACAAGAAATAGCAAACTAAAAGAAACACAGAAAAGCAAGATGGCAGCTAGAAATATTACTAGTGTTCTCCCTACCAAGAATACTAGTAGCAATGTAGTATGCAAAATATTTAATGGCGGGGAGTTGAATGTTCCTTATCTTGCCCCGCTGAATGGTGCGACAGATCGTCATTTGTGATCCCTCGGTAGAGCTCCAACAAGTCCCGAGGGTTGTCATCAATCCTACTTGCTCGTACCTGCAGGGTCAATATCCAAAGCAAGACAAAATCCTTCAATTGCATAGTAACAGGATTACCATAAATCCTGAATGCAACCGTTGGCTCATATTGTTTATTGTCAAACCGGAAACTCTCGACGAAAATTTTTGTGAGCATATAATACTGCTCCCTTTCATCTCCCATATAGGTAGTTAACCCTGCCCTGTTGACAAGGGTCAAGAAATCCTCCAGTATCCCTGCATTCCTGAGAAAATCATAGCATGGAAAGGTAGAAGCATTAGGAGGACCGTTGTCCTCTTCGAGCGCGAAGCTAGGCGCGAGGATGTCTTCATTGTATGATTGCCTAATCCGGGTGGCGGCCCTAGAAGGCCTCCCGGTGCTGGTTGTCCCCTTCTTGAACAACTCTCCAAATTTGAACTTCTTCATTTTCTGAAATTTCCAACAACCAATATAAAAATTTGATTTGGTGACATAAAATTGAGGGAAACTACCATAGGAACTTGCTAGAGTACTAATCATGCATCAAAACTAGTTTCTACCACTTAGAACAAGCATGCAAGCTCACTAAACATGTTACCTACAGCAGCAAAATATTCAAGATATACTCAACCAAACAAAATTCTACTTGGATGGGTGGAGGAGTCACATACCGAAGAGCAAATGTGCCAAATTTCAGACGTAAATCTGGGCTGAGCAAAGAGATCGAGAAATCTGGAGCTCCGGAGCAAAAACGCGAGAGAGATGAACTTGGTACGAGTTTTTCGGGAGAGAGAAGGTGCTGGGAGGAAGAGATGACAAAGTGGGGCAGAGGGGAGCCCACACCACATGGTGGCGCGGCCACCTCCTTGGCCGCGCCGGCCAGTGGTGTGGCGCCCTCTGGTGCCCCACAGGTCATCCTCTGATGCTCCCAGGTGCTTCGTCGAAAAATAGGACCAACGGTGTAATTTTCGCGAATTTTTGAAAACTTTGAAAAATGCACATTTTCTGGGTATTAGGTTTATTTTTACTGGCCAGGAAATTTTTTGAAATCTCAAATCAACTAAGAAACTTTGCAAATTAAAAATGCTACAGCAACTAAAACAAGTGGAGAAAGAAAGAAAGAAATATATGTCGTTTACCTCCTCTATGCATATAAAAAGTATTTGTTAACAAGGTTGATCAAGTCTTGCCACCAAACAAATTTTACATAGCATATGAAGAAATAAACCTCAAATCAATCATGTTACCTTGAATTGTATTGATATGGATCCAATCACAAGAGTTTGATATTCTTCTTTAGGCTCATATATAGGACAATCGATGGATCCCACTTTGATAGTTCTCACATGAGAAATAGTATTAACTCCACACGCTTTCTCAATCCTCTTGGGGAAATAAACGGTATGTTCCCTATCATCAACATTGAAAGTAACCTTCCCTTTATTGCAATCAATAACAGCCCCCGCGGTGTTAAGAAAAGGTCTCCCAAGAATAATAGACATATTATCATCTTCAGGCATTTCCAACACAACAAAATCGGTTAATATCAAGCGGTTAGTAGTAACTTGAACAGGGACATTCTCACATATACCAACAGGAATAGCAGTAGATTTATCAGCCATATGCAAAGATATATCAGTAGGTATCAACTTATCTAAGTAAAGTCTCTTATAAAGAGAAAAGGGCATAACACTAACATCGGCTCCCAAGTCACATAGACCAGTTTTGACATAATTATTCTTAATAGAACAAGGAATAGTAGGTATACCTGGGTCGCCCAACTTCTTTGGAATTTTGTCATTGAAAGAGTAATTAGCAAGCATAGTAGAAATTTCCTCATTGGGGATTTTCCTTTTGTTAGTAACAATATCTTTCATATACTTTGAATAAGGAGGCAATTTAATAGCATCGATTAAAGGGATTTGTAAGAATAAAGGTTTCATCCAATCACGGAATTTATTATAGTGTTCCTCTTCCTTTGATTTTAGTTTCTTAGCAGGAAAAGGCATTTGCTTTTGCACCCAAGGTTCTCTTTCATTACCATGTTTCTCAGTAATAAAATCTTCTTTAGTATACTTTTTATTTTTAGCATGCTTTTCAGGTTCTTCTTCAACCTCTTCTTTATCAGGAGTATCATTCTTATCATTATCTTGTTCATTACCACTTTCAGTTTCAGCATCAGAAATAGAAATACCATTAGGATCATTAACAGGTCCAGAGGATTCTACAACATTTTTATGTTTCTTCTTCTTTTTCCTAGAATGAGCTCTAGGTTCAATGCGTTGAGAATCTTGTTCAATTCTTTTGGGATGCCCTTCGAGATATAGAGGATCCTGGGTAGAGACACCACCTCTAGTTGTTACTTCATAAGCATGTTTTTCTTTAGCATTATTTCCTAACAAATCATTTTGCACTTTAGTGAGTTGATCAATTTGAGTTTGAATCATATGAAAATGTTTAATAAGCATCTTAACATCATTGGAGGTTCTCTCCACAATATCATGCAATTGACTAATAGCTTGAGAATTTTCCATTAGATGATTCTCTACTCTCATATTAAAATTTTCTTGCTTAACAATATAATTATCAAACTCATCTAAGCATTGCGCAGGAGGTTTTGAATACGGAATATCTTCCCTAGTAAAGCGTTGAAGGGAATTTACCTCAACCATGGATGAAGGGGGAATTATCTCACATATATCTTCTATAGGAGGTAGATTCTTCACATCTTCAGATTTAATACCTTTCTCCTTAAGTGACTTCTTGGCTTCCCTCATATCTTCATCATTCAATTTAATTAAACCCCTCTTCTTCACTATTGGCGTTGGAGTTGGTTCAGGCGTATTCCAATCATCATAATTCCGGCCTATTTTAGCCAATAATTCTTCAGCGTCGTCCGGAGTTCTTTTCCTGAAAACACAACCAGACACAACTATCCAGGTATGCCCTAGACTCAATGGTTAGTCCACTATAAAATATATCAAGTAAATCATGCTTTTCTAAATCATGGTCGGCAGAGCTCTAATAAGAGAGCAAAATCTCGTCCAAGCCTCGGGCAATTTCTCCTCATCTCCCCGATCAAAATTATAAACTCTCGCAAAGCAGAGCATGTTGAGCACTAGCGAGGAAAGTATTTGTGGAAGAAAACCTCAAGCAATTCTTTCGGACTTTTAATAGAATTAGGTGGCAAATTATTATACCAAGTTTTAGCGTCATCCTTCAATGAGAATGGAAATATTTTAGCAACAAAGTAAGTACGCTTCTTAACATCATCGGAAAACAAGCTACTCAAAGTAGATAACTCAGTCATGTGTTCAACAGCACTTTCTTTTTCAGTACCACAAAAAGGTGTTTTCTCAACAATAGCTATGTGAGATAGATCAATAGAAAAATCATAATCTTTATCCCTAATGTTTATAGGAGATGTGGCAAATTTAGGATCAGGGGACAGTTTATATCTAACAGTATGTTCTGCAAGCAACTTTTTAATTTTTCTTCCATCAGTAGTAGCATGGCATTTTTCAATAAAATCATCATCAAGTTCCACATAATCTTCATCAAAATCATCACTAGAGTATTCAAGTTCAGGTGAATTAACAGGTGTAGTAGCATTAGGAGTTTTAGTATTTTCAATTTGTCTAGATTTAGCAATTGTAGCATCTAGAAAAGATCCCAATGAACCACTATCATCAAGCACAGCAGAAACATTATCAATATTATGAGAGTGTTCAGATTCAGCAGATGTACCCGCATGCGAAGCATGTGGCGGTGAAACAAGTTTATCAATCACGGATGGTGAATCAAGTGTAGCGGAGGTACTCGAATTGTACCTTTTCTTGTAGTGGATGGTAATATGGCGATCTTAGTATCGCGAGGTTTACCCATGATGGAGAATTTGCAGCGAACAATATCAATCCAAGTGAACTTCCAAATAAAGCTATGCTCCCCGGCAACGGCGCCGTGAAAATAGTCTTGATGACCCACAAGTATAGGGGATCGCAACGAGTCTTCGAGGGAAGTATTACCCAATTTATTGATTCGACACAAGGGGAGACAAAGAATACTTGGAAGCCTTAACAACGGAGTTGTCAATTCGGTTGCACTGGAAACGAGACTTGCTCGCAAGAGTTTATCGAGTAGTAACGCTTTATAGCGATAGCGATGAGTGAAATAACGATAGCAGAGTAACAAAGACAAGCAGTAGTGATTATAGTAAACAGCAGGATTAAAATACTGTAGGCACGGGGACGGATGACGGGCGTTGCATGGATGAGAGAAACTCATGTAACAATCATAGCAGGGCATTTGCAGATAATAATAAAACGGTGTCCAAGTACTAATCAATCAATAGGCATGTGTTCCAATTATAGTCGTACGTGCTCGCAATGAGAAACTTGCACAACATCTTTTGTCCTACCAGCCGGTGGCAGCCGGGCCTCAAGGGAAACTACTGGATATTAAGGTACTCCTTTTAATAGAGTACCGGAGCAAAGCATTAACACTCCGTGAACACATGTGATCCTCACGTCACTGCCATTCCCTCCGGTTGTCCCGATTTCGTCACTTCGGGGCCATTGGTTCCGGACAGCGACATGTGTATACAACTTGCAGGTAAGACCATAAACAATGAATATCATGATGAAATAATAACATGTTCAGATCTGAGATCATGGCACTCGGGCCCTAGTGACAAGCATTAAGCATAACAAGTTGCAACAATATCATAAAAGTACCATCTACTGGACACTAGGCACTATGCCCTAACAATCTTATGCTATTACATGACCAATCTCATCCAATCCCTACCATCCCCTTCGCCTACGGCGGGGGAATTACTCACACATGGATGGGGGAAACATTGCTGGTTGATGGAGAGGCGTTGGCGGTGATGGCGGTGATGATCTCCTCCAATTCCCCGTCCCGGCGGAGTGCCAGAACGGAGACTTCTGGCTCCCGCGACGGAGTTTCGCGATGTGGCGGCGTTCTGGAGGGTTTCTGGCGGCTTCGACTTCTCTCCGTGTGTTTTTAGGTCGAAACGAATAAGTAGTCCGAAGGAGGGCGTCGGAGGCCGGCCGAGGGGGCCACACCACCTGGCCGCGCGGGCCCCCCCTGGGCCGCACCGCCTGGTGGTGTGGGGCCCTCGGGCCTCCACTTCAAGTGCCCTTCCGGCTCCGTTAGTTTCCTGGGAAAATAGGGCCTTCGCATAAATTCCGAGGTTTTTCCCGAAAGTTGGATTTCTGCACAAAAACGAGACACCAGAGCAGTTCTGCTGAAAACAGCGTTAGTCCGTGTTAGTTGCATCCAAAATACACAAATTAGAGGTCAAAAAAATAGCAAAAGTGTTCGGGAAAGTAGATACGTTTTGGACGTATCATTGATTCAAAAGTTACTATTCATACTGATCATGCTGCAATTAGATACCTAATGACAAAGAAAGATGCTAAGCCGAGGCTTATTAGATGGGTACTTCTTTTGCAAGAATTTGATTTACATATTGTAGATAGGAAAGGTGCTGATAATCCTGTTGCTGATAATTTGTCTAGATTGGAAAATATTGCTTATGATCCTGTTCCTGTTAATGATAGTTTTCCAAATGAACAATTGGCCGTGATAAAGGTGAGCTCGCGAGACAGTCCTTGGTATGCTGGTTATGCTAACTTTATTGTTTCCAAGTACTTGCCTCCAACCTTTTCAGCTCAGCAAAGGAGGAAATTCTTTTATGATTTGAGGCATTATTTCTGGGATGACCCACACTTATATAAAGAAGGAGTGGATGGTATTATGCGAAGATGTATTCCCGAATATGAACAACAAGAGATATTGAGTAAATGTCATGGCAGTGCTTATGGAGGACATCACGCCGGAGAAAGAACCGCGCAAAAAGTTCTACAATCAGGTTTTTATTCGGCCAACTCTCTTCAAGGATGCGAGAAAGTTTATTCTATCTTGTGATGAATGCCAAAGGGTTGGTAATATCTCCAGACGCAATGAAATGCCTATGAATTATACTCTTGTTATTGAACCGTTTGATTGTTGGGGATTTGACTTTATGGGACCTTTTCCGTCTTCAGAAGGTAACACTCATATACTTGTTGCTGTTGATTATGTTACTAAATGGGTAGAAGCCATACCTACAAAAAGTGCTGATGTTGAGACCTCTTTAAAAATGCTTTTAGATATTATTTTTCCTAGATTTGGAGTACCTAGATATATTATGACTGATGGAGGTTCTCATTTTATTCATGGAGGTTTTAGAAAAACTCTTGCTAAGTATGGTATTAATCATAGAATTGCTTCCGCTTATCACCCTCAAACTAGTGGTCAAGTAGAATTATCAAATAGAGAGATTAAATCTATTTTGCAAAAGACCGTTAATAAAACCAGAAAGAATTGGTCTAGTAAATTGAAGGATGCACTATGGGCTTATAGAACTGCTTATAAAAACCCCATGGGAATGTCACCTTATAAAATGGTTTACGGAAAAGCTTGTCATTTACCTTTAGAGCTAGAACACAAAGCTTATAGGGCTGTTAGAGAATTAAATAAAGATCCTAAACTTGCCGGTGATAAGAGGTTGCTACAATTAAGTTCTTTAGATGAATGGAGAAGTGAAGCTTATGAAAATGCTAAACTCTTTAAAGAAAAAGTTAAAAAATGGCATGATAGGAGGATCATCAAAAGAGAGTTTAATATTGGGGATAAAGTCCTATTGTATCGGTCTCGTCTCAGATTCTTTGCAGGGAAATTACTCTCGAAATGGGAAGGACCATATGTTGTCGAGGAGGTGTATCGCTCAGGAGCAATCAAAATTAGCTCTCTCCAAGGCAATGCTACACAAGTGGTGAATGGACAAAGACTCAAGCATTATATCTCGGGTGATTCTTATAATGTTGATGTTGATATTATTCAAGTGGAAACACCGGAAGCTTTCATCAAAGGACAAATTGACAGTCCGCCAGAACTCGACTTTGAATAGGTAACAGTACTGGTAATGAAAAGTACGCAATTTACTTTCCGAACAATATTTTCGCTGTTTTTGGAAAATATGAGAAATTACGAGTTCGAAACGGAGTGGAAAGGACGCACGAGGGGGTGCCACCATAGGGCGGCGCGGCCTGACCTGGGCCCGCGCCGACCTATGGTCTGGCCGCCCCGTCGCCCCTTTCCGACTCTGGTTCGATCTGGTGCTTTCCGTTTGTCGTGAAATTTTTTGCTATATAATCCCCCGGACCCCTGGAGGTCCGTATATCGTGTTTTCGACGTGTTTTGTTTCGAGCTGTTTCTACCAGGATCTGTTTTTAGTCTAGAAGCACCATGGCCTCCAACAACAAGGGCAAGGGGCTTTCGGAGGAAGAAGTGAAGGAGGTGCCATCAAGACAAGAGCAGCAAGCCGGAGGGAGCAAGCAAATCTTGGTGGGATCTGTTGACACTCGACGTTCTTTTTCTCATAACCTGCAGGGACCTTTACCACCCGCTCTTAGCCTCGACTCCTTCCCCATGATGGAAGAAGTTCTACGGATCACCGATGAGTTTTGTGATCAATATCGGGCTCTGAGAAGAGAAGTGGAGATACTCCAGGAGGAGAATTGCCGTCTCCGAAGATTGATTGAATACCACTCGATTCGCATCACAAGGTCGTCATCGCCAACTTCAGATAACAATGAATCTCTTCGAATCTTAGTGCAGAATTGTCAAGCTGAGAAACTGAAGTTGAAGGAGCTTATTAAGAAGCGCGGGAGGAGTTCATCACCACCATCTCCGCAGGAGTAATTCGTCATCGGTATTGGCATCCCCTTGGTTTG
Source organism: Lolium rigidum (assembly GCF_022539505.1). NCBI lineage: Eukaryota > Viridiplantae > Streptophyta > Magnoliopsida > Poales > Poaceae > Lolium > Lolium rigidum. The sequence continues at coordinate 257,099,403 of NC_061511.1, forward strand.
TTCCAAGCTTGGGGGAGTGCCGCGGTATCACATTATCACTACCTCTTACTTTTATTGTCAAGTAGTGTCATATCATGAATAGGGAAGTTATCGTATAAGATGGGTTGCGTTTGGAAGTATCTCTCCTTTAGTTGTCTATGTATCCCTTGGTGTGAGTTATCGATATGGAATATTAATGAGAAGTCTTATCATTTACATATTGCACATCTTATTTTAGTTTGCAATCTCTATGATTCATCTTGTTGTTAGTATTGGTATCACTTTGGGAGCATTGAATAAATCTATTTGGTTTTGGCAAACTTAGCATTGGTCAATAGCAACAACACTTTGAGGTTTAATTAGAAAAGAGAAATACATGTAGATGTTTCATTGTCTTTCTTGTTAGCTCATAGCTTATTATTCTGAAGTTAAGATTGTTTGTGCTTACAAGGAAGATGCATGATTGTTTCTATCATATGTATATTTGTTTGTTTCCCTCGACTCTCATGCTTGCTAATTAACCTTGCTAGCCAAAGACCTGTACTGAGAGGGAATACTTCTCGTGCATCCAAACCTTAGCCCAAACCTATGTCATTTGTGTCCACCATACCTACCTACTACATGGTATTTTCTGCCATTCCAAGTAAATACTTCATGTGCTACCTTTAAACAATTCAAAACTTAGTATCTCTTATTTGTGTCAATGTTTCATAGCTCATGAGGAAGTATGTGGTGTTTTATCTTTCAATCTTGTTGGGCAATTTCCACCAATGGACTAGTGGCTTCATCCGCTTATCCAATAATTTTGCAAAAAGAGCTGGCAATGGGATTCCCAGTCCCAAATAAATTAAACTAAATAGACACTCCTCCATGGTATGTGATTGATGGACGGCACCCGAAGGACTCGGTTAGCCATGGCTTGTGTAAGCAAAGGTTGGGGGGAGTGTCATCATCATCATAAAGCTAAAATAAAAAGGCACTCCTTCATGGTATGAGATTGTTGGCAGGCACCCGAGGATTCGGTTAGCCATGGTTTGTGAAAGAAAGGTTGGAAGGAGTGCCACACGAAATGAAAATATTATGGGAGCCGCTCTTAGGAGGTTGTCTGGCAAGGGGGTTAGAGTACCCGCTACCAGTCGTTGACAACAACAAACACCTCTCAAAATGTTACTTTTATTATCTCTATATGATTTCAAAACTGAAAGAGCTCTAGCACATGATTTAATCCCTGTTTCCCTCTGCGAAGGGCCTGTCTTTTACTTTATGTTGAGTCAGTAAACCTATTTCTCTCCATCTCAAGCAAGCATTTGAGTAGTTGTGATCAAACCAATATATTGTGATTTGCTACATCATGTCTTTTATTCTTCCTTGTTTAGTACAAGTTTTATCTGAATGAATATAGCTTTGTAAGTTGTCAATGATTATGAAGAGACCATTATGATTGAGTATGCAAGTTGTGCCTTATAAACTTTAACATGAGAGCGCTGCTCAATGAGATAAATATAATCTGTTAATTGTTCTCTGACCAAGAACGAAGTTTGCCATCACCAATGATGATTTCTCATGCACCTTTACTTGTGATTACCTTATACTTGTTTCAATATGAGTTATAAGAGGTTGTTTACTATAATGTCCTGTGTGAATGAATATGATGCTTCTTGTCCGTATTTTATTTATCGACTCTTCACTCCATAAACATGTGGTCATGTCTATCGAGTTCGGTTTCGCTTGGGGACAAGCGAAGTCTAAGCTTGGGGGAGTTGATACGTCCAATTTGCATCACTATTTTATATCATAATTTGCTGTTATTCATTGATATATTTCATATTGGGACACAATACTTATGTTATTTCATCTATTTTGCATGTTCATCATTATTGGAGGATCAAGCACCGGAGCCAGGATTCTGCTGGAAAAAGCACCGTCAGAAGGCAATATTTCGGAAGATCACCTGTGGAAGGAAATTATACCAAAAATCCTATTTTTCAAGATGACGGAGGAAGCCGAGAAGGAGGAGCCGAGGAGGAGCCGGGGTGGGCCCACACCCTAGGGCGGCGCGGCCCAGGCCCTGGCCGCGCCGCCATGTGGTGTGGAGGGCCCACGCCCCCTTTCGCCTCCTTTTCTTCGCGAAATCCTTCGTCCCGAAAACCTAAGCCAGAAGGGGTACCTCACGAAGAGTTACAGCCGCCTCTGCGGGGCGGAGAACACCAGAGAGAAAAGAGCTCTCCGGCGGGCAGGAATCCGCCGGGGAAATTCCCTCCGGGAGGGGGAAATCGACGCCATCGTCACCGACGTCAAGCTGGACATCATCACCATCACCATCATCATCATCATCTCCACCATCATCACCGCCGTCATCACCGCTGGACACCGTCACCACCGTAGCAATTTGGGTTTGATCTTGATTGTTTGATAGGGGAAACTCTCCCGGTATCGATCTATACTTGTTGTTGATGCTATTGAGTGAAACCATTGAACCAAGTTTATGTTCAGATTGTTATTCATCATCATATCACCTCTGATCATGTTCCATATGATGTCTCGTGAGTAGTTCGTTTAGTTCTTGAGGACATGGGTGAAGTCTAAATGTTAGTAGTGAACTATGGTTGAGTAATATTCAATGGTGTGATATTTAAGTTGTGGTGTTATTCTTCTAGTGGTGTCATGTGAACGTCGACTACATGACACTTCACCATTTATGGGCCTAGGGGAATGCATCTTGTATTCATTTGCTAATTGCGGGGTTGCCGGAGTGACAGAAACCTAAACCCCGTTGGTATATCGATGCAGGAGGGATCGCAGGATCTCAGAGTTTAAGGCTGTGGTTAGATTTATTCTTAATTACTTTCTTGTAGTTGCGGATGCTTGCAAGGGGTATAATCACAAGCAGGTCTGTCGCGTCTTTTTCCTTATTTCTTCCCGAAGACACAAGAGCCCAAGATTTTCACAAATCTCGCCAAGCACTTCAACTACCAAGAAGATCTTGGTCTTAAACTTTGCCAAGAAGGTTTGAAAGTTGGCGTCGAAGGCACTATTGCCTTGGTTGCTGACAGCCAACAAGACGTCGACTGGACGAGAGTTGGCGACACATCGGCGATGGAGACGAAGATGTGGCAGTCGTTGATCAAGGCTGCCAAGCCAAATTCGAAGAAAATCCTCGCCTACCTCGGATGCAAGCCAACTCCCGCTCCAAGTTCATCAAAGCCGGAGGTCAAGTAGACCACCTTTGCCTTCTCTTTTGTTCTTTTTTGGTGCTGCCGCCTCTGTAGATTTAGCGACAATCGTCCCCTTGGTTCATTAAGAACCATCCTTTTGTAATAGCTATGTAAATATTTCGAATATCAATGGAAATCTATTTTGCTTGATGATTGATGTCGAAATTTTTATTTCCAGTTGATTTTTGACAACTATACTTCGACTCGTCCTGGCAATGCTTTTCCCACCTCATCCTACTCGAAGAAAGCGCCTGTCGACGATGAATTTGCCGAAGATTCCTCGAGTAGGGGTTCAACATAGGACTTGGCAGAACTTCGTCAGCAGCTCCAGTCTATGAAGAAGCAGGCACTTACAATAATGGAGCAATCTCGAAAATCCTCGGAGAAGGAAAAGATTGCGCTTCAACAAGCCCAGGATGCTATAGCTGCAAAAGAAGACGTCGTTGCCGCAGCTGCCGAAGCTTCTCGACGGGAGAATATCATGCTTGAGCTAATGCTTGATTCCAGCTTGGATATGGCGGGTATACTTCATTCACTTGACCATAATTTTCTTTATTCCTCATGTTTTTCCTTTCTTTGATTCCTCGAGTTGAAAATAGGTTCTTTTTTGGATACCGCTGCCGAGGATCAACGTGTTGAATCTCGATCCAATGTGCTTCTCAGACTTGCCAAAGAACATGGTTCCAATTTTTGGGTTACGCCTGAACGTACCCGTCAAATTGTCAGGTTTCAAGATCGTGCAGGTCAGGTTCGTGATTTCCTCGACTTCTGTACAAGTACATTGTCTTTAGTTTACGGCACCATGTTTCCGCGTAATAAGATGACGGAAACCCTTCCTGAGTTGATGGACAAATTTCGGGATGCACCTCGAATCCATGGGTTTGTGCGGGCCCAACTATCCGCCGGTGCCAGATTTGCTATGATGATGATACAAATCTGCTACCCGAAGTTAGACATGAGTAGAATTGTCTCCAAGTGCCTGGCCAAGATGGCGAAAAGGAAAAGGAATGTTGGCAAAATTGACGATATTGTAACTCCCGTAGCAGAAGACATGATGGATGAACTTCTTCGGATGGATGTTGAGTTCTTCGTGAAGGGCAGCTATGCTGAACATAGTACTCGCACTGTAAATAGTGAACAGATGACCATTGATGATATACTAGGCCACAATTGAGAATTTAGCTTGTCAAGTTTTTCCGGAACTGCATCTTGTATGTTGTAAACATATTCTATATTGTAAAGCCAGTAAATATGTTTATTTTTCCTCATCAAGCCCCCGAGTGTTTCGGTGGTGAATTTATTTATTGTGTATGCGAGGTTTTTACCAAGGCAACTAAATTATGTTGAATATACTATATTTGCGGGTACAAGCCTCTGAGTCTTTTTTGCTGATCGCTATTTTGTATCTTCGTTTATTTTGCGAGGTGTTTTGCACCAAAGCGGAATATTGTCGGTAATATATATTGCAACTTTTTACAAGGAGGACTATATTTCGACTCTAGGCGTAAAAACGCCTCAGCTGTGCCACGTTCCAGGGGTTTTTCTCGGGAGCCCCCGTCTTCTTGTCCTTTATCCTGTACGCTCCTCCTTCGATTACTTCTGTGACGATGTAAGGGCCAAGCCATGGCGACTCGAGTTTTTCAGTATTATTTTGGTTGAGTCGCAGAACTAAGTCTCCAATCTGAAAGGATCTTGGTCGCAAACGTCGACTGTGGTAATTTTTCAAGTCCTGCTGGTACGTAGTGACCCGTGATAATACTTCATCTCTGGCTTCGTTCAATGCGTCGACATCGTCTTTCAATGCTTTTCTAGAAGCTTCTTCATTATACTCCGTGACTCTTGGAGAATCATGCTCTATCTCTATTGGCAATACTGCCTCGGCTCCATGGACCAGAAAAAATGGAGTTTCCTGTGTCGCCGTGTTTGGTGTTGTTCGGATACTCCACAACACACTTGGTAGCTCCTCTGGCCAAGTATGTCGTGCTTTTTCCAATGGTCCTAACAAGCGCTTCTTGATACCATTGCAGATGACACCATTGGCTTTCTCGACTTGGCCATTGGTTTGCGGATGCGCAACTGACGCGAAGTGCAATTTGATGCCCACCTCTGCACAATATGCCTTGAATTCCTTGGATGTGAAGTTACTGCCATTGTCTGTGACGATGCTATGAGGTACTCCAAATCGAAAAACAATGCTTTTCACGAACTTTATTGCTGATGTTGCGTTTGGTGAATTTATCGGCTTTTCTTCTATCCACTTGGTGAATTTGTCGACAGCGACGAGCATATACTCGTATCCTCCTGGCGAGGTCTTGTGTAAATTTCCCACCATATCGAGGCATCAGCTCCGCCGCCGGAGAGTGAGGCTTTGCGGAAAATCTATGGCACGCGTCACAAGTTCGTACTATCTCCTTCGCGTCCTCGATTGCTGTCAACCAGTAAAATCCAGCTCGGAAAACATTGGCTGCAATGGCTCGACTGCTTGCGTGATGTCCACATATTCCTTCATGCACGTCCTTCAGGATTATCCTTCCTTCTTCGGGTGTAACGCACCTTTGTAACACACCCGAAATACTTCGCTTGTACAACTCCCCTTTTACCACAGTGAACGCTTTGGAACGTCTAATAACTCGCCTTGCTTCAACTGGGTCGTCGGGTATTGTTTTCCTTAAGATATATGATATGTACGCCTGCATCCATGGAATTTGCACCATCAGTACTAGATCCTGTTCCTCTTCTTCTTCCAGTGTTTCTTTCGCAGCCCCCGAGGATTTCTCATCCTTCTCCTTCTTCTTTGGTTTCTTCGGCTTTGTGGATCTCTCTGTTATCTCCTCCCAGAACACACCTGGTGGAATCGCAAGACACTGCGACCCAATGTTTGCAAGAACGTCGGCTTCATCATTACTGAGCCTGCTGATGTGATTTACCTCGCATCCATCGAATAACTTCTCGAGCTCGTTGTACACTTCTTTGTATGCCACCATGCTATCACCGACTGCATCACACTGGTTCATGACAAGTTGTGCCACCAATTATGAGTCGCCAAAGATTTTTAGTCGAGTTGCACCACAGGCCTTCGCCATCTTCATCCCGTGTATAAGAGCTTCGTATTCTGCCTCATTGTTAGACGCGTTTGGGAACGTCATCCGCAAGACATACTTTAATTTGTCGCCTTCAGGTGATATGAGTATCACGCCTGCTCCAGCTCCCTCTAACCTCTTGGATCTGTCGAAGTTCATAGTCCAGGTTCTCGATAAATCCGGGGGTCCTGTATTTTGCAGCTCCATCCACTCGCGATGAAATCCGGCGGAATTTGCGACTTTATTGCTTTTCTTTTTTCATACATGATGTCCCGAGGAGAAAGTTCTATTCCCCAAAGGGAGACACGACCTGTAGCTTCTGGATTGTTTAGTATATTGGATAGAGGCGCCTCGTTGACAACTATTATCGGATGCGCCGAAAAATAGTGTCGTAGTTTTCTTGCGGTTGTAAACACTCCGTATGCTAGCTTCTGGTACTGCGGGTACCGCTGTTTTGAAGGTGATAAAACTTCACTGATGAAATAGACCGGTCTCTGCACTCCATGGAGTTTTCCTTCTTCTTCTCTTTTGGCGCCACCAAGATTGGCGGTGTCGAAATTGTGCGTTTAAGATCCTCGAAGGCTCTATCTGCCTCTTCATTCCATTGGAACTTCTCTCCTTGTTTGATTAAGGCGTAGAATGGTAACGCCTTTTCTCCTAGCCTGGCGACGAACCTGCTTAAAGCTGCGACTCGCCCGGTTAACTGCTGTATTTCTTTCAACTTTGTTGGCTTCCTCATTGTTATGATAGCTTGGATTTTTTCGGGATTAGCTTCAATCCCTCTTGCTGAGACTAGGAACCCGAGAAGTTCTCCTGCAGGGACGCCGAAAGAACACTTCGTCGGATTCAGCTTGAGACAAAACTTGTCGAGGTTGTCGAAGGTTTCCTTCAAGTCCTCGATTAACGTTCCCCCTTTTTTGATGTTATGACGACATCGTCAATGTATACTTGTACGTTTTTACCAATCTGTGTTGCTAAGCACTTCTGCATCATCCGCTGATATGTTGCTCCCGCGTTTTTCAGACCAAAAGGCATTGTTCTATAGCAGAACACGCCGTAAGGTGTAATGAACGCTGTTTTAACCTCATCTTCTTCTTTCAATCTGATCTGGTTATAACCAGAGTATGCATCCAGGAAGGAAAGACGTTCACATCCTGCCGTGGATTCGATAATTTGATCGATCCTCGGGAGGGGAAAGTGATCCTTTGGACAGTGTTTGTTGAGACACGTAAAGTCGACACACATGCGAAGGACTTTAGTGTTTTTCTTCGGGACCAACACTGGGTTTGCTACCCATGTGGCCTCTGTGTGCAGCTCCTTAATGAAACCAGCTTCTCTTAGTCGATCAATTTCTGACAGCGTAGCTTTGCGGTTTGGCTCCGAAAAACGCCTCAGAGGTTGCTTAATTGGTCTCGCTATTGGATCCAAGTTTAAGTGGTGCTCGGCAAGTTCCCTGGGTACTCCTGGCATGTCAGCTGGACACCATGCGAAGATTTTCCAGTGCTCACGGAGGAACTCGACGAGCGCGCTTTCCTATGCGAGGTCCATGTTTGTCGCGATGGACGTCGTTTTCTTCGGATCTGTTGGGTGGTTGAAAGTTGGTTCCTTGTTAGGTATCCCTACATCTGGCAGCACATCATAATCAGTCGTAAGCCTTGACGCCATGTACTCTGCTTGCATCCCGAAAGTTTCTGATAATCGATGGAAATCCTTGTCACATTTATCGGCTAGCGCGAAGCTTCCTTTGACTGTGATTGGTCCCTTAGGTCCAGGTAACCTCCATAACAAGTATGTGTAATGTGGCACTGCCATAAACCTGGCATATGCTGGCCGTCCCAACAAGGCGTGATACTGCGATGGGAAATCCACAACTTCGAACTCCAACCTTTTTATCCTGTAGTTTTCTCGGGTCCCAAACTGAATGTCGAGATTGATCCTTCCCAACGGATAACTCGGCTTCTCTGGTGTGATTCCATGGAAACGCGTGTCAGTTGGTTTTAGATTTGCCAGGGATATGTTCATCTTCCTTAGTGTATCTGCATACATAAGGTTTAAACTGCTGCCTCTATCTATGAAAACTCGAGATACATCGAATCCTGCGATCACCGCTTGTAAGATAAGTGCTGACTGCCTGGTCGAGGAACTTGTTGCGGGTGATCCGCAATTGTGAAGCCAATGTCCTGTCCCGACCAATTTAAGTACTCTATCGTTGGTGGAGGCATCTTCTCTGCCATGAACACTTGCCGCGAGATTACCTTTTGAGCCCTATTAGATGGCCTAGCTTTCTGAATCATTGAGACCGTGCCATTGGAGTTAGGATCAACATATGGAGGTGGCTGTGGTGCTGCCGCTGTTCTGAGCTGGTGTCGATTTTCGTCCGTGATCACGGGAGGAGGTGGTAAGTGGATCTCACTCCTTCGCCCCTAGGGGTTTCTATTTATTGCTTGAGCATTGGCTATCCCTGCAACCCGCAACATTGCTTGAAATTTGCGACAGTTCTTTTGCAGATGACCTGACTGCCTTTTCCCATTGTTGTCGAGATAAAAATGCATCTGGCATGGCCCGTTCATCATATCTTCGGGAGTTACAAAAGGTCTCTGAAACCTTGACCCGCTATTTTTCCTGTTGTTTCGAGAGTCATCTCTATTGTAGCCTCGCTGCTCGTTACTCCTTTGATATTCATCTCTATTGTTTCCTCCAGTGTTTCCCCGAAACCCAGCCGATATTTGGCCAGGAGCATCGTAGCTCGAGAATTGTCGAGGAAATCGTCTTCTATTTTGAAAGTTCCGACTACGGTCCTCCTCTGGTGACCTGTGTCGCTTATTGTGAACAGCATCTTCTCCATCTGCCCATCTGTTTACTATCTCCATCAATGCTGACACTGCCTTGGGTTAGTTCTCCCCAAGTCTTCGACAAAATCTCCTCGTCGAATTCCTGCCACAAACGCATCTATTGCTCTCTCGTCAGATATATTCTCTGCTGAATTTTTGATGATGTTCCACCTTTGGATGTATTTTCTCATTGATTCATCATGCTTTTGTCGACACGATCTCAACTCTTCTAGTGATGCCGCTTTTGCAGGTTGATCGGAAGTTCTTGACGAACACCTCCTCAAAACTGTCCCAGCTGTCGATGGATCCCGGAGGGAGCTTCTTTATCCAGGATCTTGCGGCTCCACTCAGGTGTATTTGAATACTCTGCATAGCTGTTGCTCTGGTTCCACCTATCAATTTCACCGTCTCAAGGTAGTCGACTAGCCAATCCTCAGGATCTTGCAGGCCATCGAATTTCTTGAAACTATCGGGTAACTTAAATCCTGACGGGACTCGAGTTTTTCGAACTCGTCTCGTAAAACACGGTAGTCCACACATGTCTTCTTCAGCAACTTCCGGTGAATGCCGATGTTCCCTTCTATCGTGTCGCGCTCTATCCACCCTGGCCTGAGTCAATGTGTCTCTGACTCCACTTGCTCTCGGTGGATCTTGCACTGCTGCAGTAGGTCGCGGACTATTTTGCCTTGCAGTTCCTTCGGGAGGTGTAGCTGCGAACGCTGCTCCCATGGCTCCACATCCTGCCATGGCCATGTTATACAACGCTTCTCTTGGATCTCCGGGAAGTGGCCCGGACGCTAGGATGAATGCTTGTGTTGCCATGTATCCTGCTTCCGGTGTTTTTGGAATAATATTCCCCCTCATGTCGATTGACATAAAAGACATATCGAGGTTTTGAATTAAAGTCTCTCTTTCTGCTTCAGGTATGTTTTGCAGCCGAGATCTTGCTCTCCTTCGAGCTTCTATATGACTATCTCCCGAAGTTCCTGACTGTCGACTTAACTCCGCTCTTCGCCTGCTTGATGCGGAAGCTGCCTCCCTTCTTCTGTTCAGAGCAGCTGTCTGTTTTTCCAATTCTCTTCCGACTCGGGCGAGCCTATACTGGTATGCTTGCAATTCTTCTGCCGTAGCGGTTGTCACCATTGGTTCTGAACCATCCATAGCTCTCACGGCTCTATCCCATGCTGCTTGTGGAAGTTGAACCCTAACACGTGGTGTAGGCCCGACATATTTATTGCCCAAACCTCACCTTAGGTCGGAGGGATCGACATATGGATTTCCCAATTCGTCCAAAGCCTCTGATGTCTCCTCCTGATCGCGACTTGTTTCTCCAATGGCATAAATCTGATGATATTTTGAATTCTGAGCTTTGTTGGGTTTGGTCCATCATATAGATTGGTGAAGACCTTGCCCAAAGTAGTGGATCTGTCGATGAAGCTGAAGTTGTCGATGCTACTCGAGTCATCGCTTATATCGGAGTCCGCGGATGACTCGAAAGACATCTCGCTGAAGATCTTGACGAGCTTTTCGCTTGCTCTGGTGCTGATGAAGCGCGGCGATGAAGTTTCCTCGTCGCTTGACTCGATTGACGATGTTGAGCTTGAGAAATCAGAATCGGCCACCGATAATCTCGACGAGATCGGAATTTCGAGGCGATACGCTCCTTCTTTCTCGACGCAGAAGTGGAACTTTCCGAACGTCATCTCCATGGGCTCCTCCAGATACGCATATGCATCCAAACGGGAGGGCGGGTGAGGAACAAAATCAACGAGACCAGTTTCGATCTGTTTACCTCTGTCCATGGCGTTGCTTGCTACTGACGAAGTTGACGATCTTGAACGTGCCATCGAGACCAGCTCCTTGTCGCCTCTAGATCCCACAGACGGCGCCAATTGATAAGGTATTAACTTGTCAATGCCTACGAGTTGTAGACTAGGGTTTCGTTGGATGTAGAGGGCAAGTAGATCTCGAAGGTTTCAGCCGAAAAGTACTCGACGATATGAAAACTAGGGTTTGTGAGACAATGATTTGATGCTTTCTTTGTCCCTCGACTCCCCCCTTATATAGGAGGCGGAGCCGAGGGATTCGTAATACACAAGTTATAGAGTCCGGGAGGGTTTCCAACTCATCCCGTAAGATTACAAGTATTGCTTCCTAATACAACTCTAGCTTTCCTTAATAATAATTTGGGCTTCCGATTCTTCTTATCCTTCAGGTCGTGGGCCTTCAGTAAACCCCGGGTACCATCTTCGGCATGCCCATTGGGGATGCCTATGTCACATAGTTGCCAGGAAACTACTTGATATCTGGTTTATAGCTCTTAAAAGGACCAAGTCGCCGATGGTTTCACCAAAACACTACCATCACAAGAGTTAAAGTTTCTAAGCATAATCTAAACTTGTACAAGTTTTATTGGGGGGGGGGGGGGGCTGTTAGGAACATACCGTTGACAAAAAGGACAAACTGGGTATAGAAGGCAAGTAGTAATTAATTAGGCCCATTAAGTAGTCAATCAGAAATCAGCATGTTGTGCCATGATCGAGTCGATCACGATGATCTAGCGTTCCGCAATTCCCTCCCCTTGATCTCTCTTTTAATCGTTCCATGTACCGTTTCCATTTGGCATATCATCGGTAACCGATGTGGTCTCCAAGCGTCGTTCTGCAAATAAAATTGATACCCCATTAATGTAAATACGGGGAACTTACTCTTTTGACGCTCCTAAAGCGGTAATTGGTCACTTGGTGCGTTTTTTCACTCCGCTTAACCATGTTCACACTTTTTTTTTATCTATGATACTTTCTTATTTCCCATCTACATCCTCTTTTTTACAAAACAAATGGCTAATTCTCATTGATTTTTGTACCTGGAGTCAAATATATGCATAGACCACCAGGCAATATATTTATCTTAACACCCCCTCATGTTTAGGCTACTTTAATCCTTAGTGTAGGTTCAATGCAGGCCGCAAAATATTTTTTTATTTTAATATTGTGTGAGCATGGTCTTGAACTTGGAACTTCTTGGCTCTAGTACCATATAAAATGGGTGTGGCTAGTTTCGAGTTGTCTGATAATTAACTTAGTTCCTAGTCAAATGATATCATCGAGTCTCAGTTGCAACCCATGTTGCAAATCATAACTAGTAGGAAACACGAAGCAAATCTAACGGCTCAGATCATTTTCTTAATTACATCTCCACTTGCAAGTGAAAAAAAATCTCAGTTCAACCTCAACCTCAATTGCAATTGAAAAAACTCAGTTGCAATCCAATTTGGAAACTCATATGCACGAATTGTAGTGTAAATGGGTGGTGTAGAACTTGAGTAAGCACTAACTTAATTATCAAGTAGCTGAGAACTAGCAAAACCGATATAAAATCGATGCACTAGCCAACTTAAACAAAAGTATGAACTGATAGAAAGGGACTAGTCAATCATATTTATCTTAACCATATAATTTTCGTGGCTCACATTGTCTCTAGGATGGTCTTGTACAATATATCACTGAAATAGTGTCATTTTTTTTCAAAATAGTTGTAGTTAACGCAAAACCAGGATAACCAACAACGCGCAAAGACTAATAAATTGCAGACAATCATATTATTCACAAAAATACGCAGTTAAATGTTCCTGTTTTTATTCCACAAGAATTTTCTTCATAACTTTTTAAGCTCGGAAATATGTATTTTCTTGTTGCTAAACAGAAACACCACGGTCATGATCCTACTAGAATCCTTGTTTTCTTTTTCTTGATTATAAAACATACAGTCGGCCAAACTAGTTCTTTGTAGCCTGTCCATATCTCAAGCCCATGGCAAGTCAGCAGACTCAGCGGCCGTACGTTATGCAATGCCTGTGCTGTGCACAGAAACAAATCGTCGCCGAGAATTGGAGTGATGTCGCTTCTGAGTTCTCTACTGGCCACGAGCCACGCGTACGCTGGCATAGCCGCCGCACGTACGGTGTGCCTGGCAATATCCGGCCGCAGCTAAGCTTGTGCATACGTAGAACTATTGCGAAAGACATGGATATGTCCGTAGAGTATCTTCTCTCCTCAATCATTAGCAGTCATCACGTACGTCCTTGTTCTTTACTCATAGAACTATTTTCAGATCCTTGAACGGCTGAACCATATGTCCAACGATCTCTCTTTTTTTTTTGCAGGGATACAAGGATGGCTTTCGATCGATCCATGGTACTTTGTACGTGCCAAATTAGCAGGGACGGAGACAAGCGGGAACAAGGTGGGGGGGGGGGGGGGGGCTGAGCCCCCTATGCTCATGCTTTTTCTTTGAACACAAGTCATGTCAGCTCCTTATTTGTGTGATTTTAACTAGTTCTGTCCTCCTCATACTAAGATTGCCCCCCTTATACTCCGTTCCTGGCTCCGTTCCTGCAAATTAGGTGTCACAGCTTTATTCAGCTTTGGCAAGTAGACACTTCTAATGTATAGGTGAGCAGTGGCGTATTCACTGGGTACCATGGATGGCATATGGCACCCCCTCAAAAAATAGAAATGCCTTTTTAGATATTAAAAATCATATACTTCCTCCGTTCCATAAATGACGTCTTAATTTGATTTAAATTTAAATATATTTAAACACTATTTAGTATCTGTATGCTCCTAAATTTAAATAAAGTTTATACATGTTTCATATGATAGAGAAAATACTAATGATGGCCAAATACACGGACAAAGGCTAGACATAATACTAGTATCTTAGGTGGTATCATGCGACCTGGCTCCACTAAAAAGCTGTTGTAGCAACTAATTAAGAAAGAGAGAAGATTAGATTAACATAGACAACTCCCTCAGTCCCATGAAATATGTCGAATATTTATCTAAAGTTGGATGTATCTAGACACTAAATAGCATCTAGATACATCTGATTTTAAAAAAATCTCAAACATGTTTCATGGCATGTTACTGTAGGATAACGTAGCATAGAAAACAAAAAATTTCCTACCGCGAACACGCAATCCAAGCCAAGATGCAATCTAGAAGACGGTAGCAACGAGGGGATGATCAAAACTAACCCTTGAAGAGATTCCAAAGCCTATAAGAGTAGGTTCTTATTGCTGCGGTAGACGATCACTTGCCGCTTGCAAAAGCGCGTAGAAGATCTTGATCACGATCGGTTCCGGCGCCACGAACGGGCAACACCTCCGTACTCGGTCACACGTTCGGTTGTTGATGAAGACGACGTCCACCTCCCCGTTCCGGCGGGCAGCGGAAGTAGTAGCTCCTCTTGAATCCGACAGCACGACGGCGTGGTGTCGGTGGTGGTGGAGAAATCCGGCGGAGCTTCGCTTAAGCGTGCGGGATGTGGTGGAGGAGAGAGACCGCTAGGGTTTGGGGAGAGAGGGGGGTTGGGCGCCGGCCCTCTAAGGGGTGCGGCCAAGGCTGAGGCTTCAAGTGTTCAGCCCCCTCTCTATGCCCCTCATTATATAGGTGGAAGCCCCAAGAGTTCTAGTCCAAGTCTCCGAATAAGACCCCAACACTAAAACCTCCCATAAGTGGGAAACCTACTCAAGGGGGGAGTCCTACTCAAGGTGGGACTCCCACCTTTCCTTGAGGTGGGCCTGGCCGGCCACCCTAGAGGAGTCCACCTTGGACTCCTCCCCTTTAGGGTTGGCTGGTCATGCAAGTGGAGTCTCTTTGGGACTCCACTTTCCAAAGTGCCATTCTTCCGGACTTTTCTAGAACCTTCTAGAACCTGCCATAAATGCACCGGATCATTTCCAAACTTGGAATATGACTTCCTATATATGAATCTTATTCTCCGGACCATTCCGGAACTCCTCGTGATGTCCGGGATCTTATCCGGGACTCCGAACAAATATTCGAACTCCATTCCATATTCAAGTTCTACCATTTCAACATCCAACTTTAAGTGTGTCACCCTACGGTTCGTGAACTATGCGGACATGGTTGAGTACTCACTCCGACCAATAACCAATAGCGGGATCCGGAGATCCATAATGGCTCCCACATATTCAACGATGACTTCGGTGATCGAATGAACCATTCACATACGATACCAATTCCCTTTGTCACGCGATATTTTACTTGTCCGAGGTTTGATCATCGGTATCACTCTATACCTTGTTCAACCTCGTCTCCCGACAAGTACTCTTTACTCGTACCGTGGTATGTGGTCTCTTATGAACTTATTCATATGCTTGCAAGACATTAGACGACATTCCACCGAGAGGGCCCAGAGTATATCTATCCGTCATCGGGATGGACAAATCCCATTGTTGATCCATATGCCTCAACTCATACTTTCCGGATACTTAATCCCACCTTTATAACCACCCATTTACGCAGTGGCGTTTGATGTAATCAAAGTACCTTTCCGGTATAAGTGATTTACATGATCTCATGGTCATAAGGACTAGGTAACTATGTATTGAAAGCTTATAGCAAATAACTTAATGACGTGATCTTATGCTACGCTTAATTGGGTGTGTCCATTACATCATTCATATAATGATATAACCTTGTTATTAATAACATCCAATGTTCATGATTATGAAACTAATCATCCATTAATCAACAAGCTAGTTTAAGAGGCATACTAGGGACTTCTTGTTGTCTACATATCACACATGTACTAATGTTTCGGTTAATACAATTATAGCATGATATATAAACATTTATCATAAACATAAAGATATAAATAATAACCACTTTATTATTGCCTCTAGGGCATATCTCCTTCAGTTACAAGATAAATTAGTGTCAAATAGATCTTGTATATTGTTTTTACATTGAGATTCTACAAATCAATAAATAACGTGAAAATATAATACTATTACATGATACAACACATTATAAAAATAATATCATAGACTGTATCATATACCCATTATGACTAATCTAATAGATTACCCCGCGAGGTCAGTTAACTGTGTGAAATCGAAACCAATGGGCCTTATGTTTGCATTGATTTGGTTGGTTG
The DNA here is from genome assembly GCF_022539505.1 of Lolium rigidum. NCBI lineage: Eukaryota > Viridiplantae > Streptophyta > Magnoliopsida > Poales > Poaceae > Lolium > Lolium rigidum. The sequence continues at coordinate 257,115,474 of NC_061511.1, forward strand.
CTACGTGATACTCCCTTTACATCTAGTGGTACTAATTGATAGTACTCCCTTTACAAATAGATTTGATTTAGCCAAAGACTATTTTGTAAAATTTCACCGATATAATTAGGAAAAACATCAACATCTATATTGTAAAATGTACAGTCTTAGAATGGCCATAAACAATATTTTCATGTTATGTGTTTTTGATATTGTTGTTGCTAATATTTTTTCTATAGTTTTTGGGTTAAATTTGGCAATATTTGATTTTAACTAAATCCAGAAAGCGAAGTACTAATAAAAACGGAGAGAGTGATCACTCCATACCTGTTATACATGTTTCATATGATAGAGAAAATACTAATGATGGCCAAATACACGGACAAAGGCTAGACATAATACTAGTATCTTAGGTGGTATCATGCGACCTGGCTCCACTAAAAAGCTGATGTGGCAACTAATTAAGAAAGAGAGAAGATTATATTAAAATAGACAACTCCCTCAGTCCCATGAAATATGTCGAATATTTGTCCAATTGGATGTATCTAGACGCTAAATAGCATCTAGATACATCTGAATTAAAAAAATCTCAAACATGTTTCATGGCATGTTACAAGATAAATTAGTGTCAAATAGATCTTGTATATTGCTTTTACATTGAGATTCTACAAATCAATAAATAACGTGAAAATATAATACTATTACATGATACAACACGTTATAAAAATAATATCATAGACTAGTATCATATACCCATTATGAATAATCTAATATATTACCCTGCAAGATCAGTTAACTATGTGAAATCGAAACCAATGGGCCTTATGTTTGCATTGATTTGGTTGGTTGCTCCGTGATACTCCCTTTACATCTTGTGGTACTAATTGATAGTACTCCCTTTACAAATAGATTTGATTTAGCCAAAGACTATTTTGTAAAATTTCACTGATATAATTAGGAAAAACATCAACATCTATATTGTAAAATGTACAACCTTAGAATGGCCATAAACAATATTTTCATGTTATGTGTTTTTGATATTGTTGTTGCTAATATTTTTTCTATATTTTTTGGGTTAAATTTGGCAATATTTGATTTTAACTAAATCCAGAAAGCGAAGTACTAATAAAAACAGAGAGAGTGATCACTCCATACCTGTTTATATTGGATTTATTATAGGAGACTCTGAGACCAAGCGGTGATAGCTGGATTTTCTCTCTCTCTCTCTAAATCACTCCTTGTCCTCTTGTTTGTTACGGTATATGCCGATTAATTAGGACAGGCCAATGAGTTTGCATTAGTGCTTAAGGGCATGTACAATGGTTGATAAGACGGTCTTATCTTATGCCTTTTGGTATGACAACAAAATATGGTATACAATGTGTTATTTTTTAATCTTATCTTTAGTCTCGTGTATTCCTAAAAATATGGTGAGACATATTATGCTAAGAGATGATCTCTTAGCCAAGAGAATGCAAAGATCTTTTTTTTATTTCTCTCTCCTCCAACTCAGCAAATATCTTACGTGGCATTTTTAAGATAAGACTAAGATAAGACTATTGTACATGCCCTAATTAGCGCGATGCGTGTAATGACGCCGAAAGCCACGGCTTGTAAAAATGGCGTGGTTCGTTGATTAATCTTGGTTGGTACAAGACGTCAAGACCCATCAGGTGGGGAATCACTTGAAAGGGAGGTGCACCAATACCAGATGGACTGATCATGCCGCGATCGATCAAACAAAAGCCAAGTCGATCCTAAAGTGTAACCAAGGTTTAAACCAACATCACTGGAGTTCCACAACGGGATTAGAAATGACCGTTGGAGAGGGCTCTGGCGACGGGGCTGGCGAAACCGGCGGTGATGCCACAACGGCGCCTCCGGTCGCCGCTCACTGCGGTGGATCGGCGCTGGAGCGGCCTCCTGATGGCCGGTTCTGGGTGCTAGAGTCGTCGGACGAGGAGGGTGAGGACGAAGAAGCCATGACGGATACCTCACCAATTCACGATGAAGGCTCCGTTCGATATCTTTGTCGTACACCAGAGATGGTGGATGACAGGGACCTTAACGAGTCTACTCAGGAGTTGGCTAGGAGGACGTTCAAGCGGCTACAGCGACGACGGATGCAGAGAGAAGCTGCCATGGATTTCATGGCGACGAAAGGTACGCTGTGTTCACCAGTTTCGACGCCGTTGGGCAGATCGAATACAAAATCTCTGAATTTACCCGTTCTTGCGCCATCTGTTTTTATCGATGATGGGCAGGAAGGTTGGACGGTCGTTCACCGGCGACGTTGGTCACCGGAGCTCGACAAGACAATGTCTGATCCGATGTTAGTGCCGGAAATTTCGGAGCGTTCAAATTTTCGTGGTTTGGGCTCGAGTCTGGTCAAGTCTGTTTTACCAGCTCGAAGTGGCCCGGCCCGAATGGCACGATACAGGCCTATCCCTAGGACGGCTGATCGGTCTGTTGAGACCCATCATCCGATCCAAGTCAAGGTCGGAGGCGTTGTCGCTGGGCAAGCTTTTCGACGACTCTTAGGGTTTGCGTGGCGGAGGATCGAGAAGGGAAAGCAGGTTGTTCAGCAGCCGCGCTCCGGATCGATGAGCGGCGATGGTGGCCAGGGTGGCTTCAACCCTGGGAGGGGTGCGTTCAACCAAGGTCGTGGTGGTTTCCAATCCCGTGGGGGCTTTGCAGCTGGTCGGGGTGGTACTGCGCGTGGCCGCATGGGGCATGGAGGCGGCCGTGGAGGTCATGGCTTCAATGGAGGCCGTGGATATCAAGGTACTGGACAATCTAGCTCTGGCCGTAATTTTGTTCAAGGCGAATCAAGCGGGTCAGCAGGCGGTGGGAATTTTACAAATGCTAGAGATGAGAATTGGATAGGACAGCGGAATTACAACAATAGTTACTACAATAACAATAGAGCCAACTACGGGAACAACCAACAGCGATGGGTTAGCCAAAATAATGGGGGCAGAGGAGGAGCTTTTCAGCCTCGTTTCCGAGGCAACAGTGATGCAGTTGGGGCTGTAGCCAGAGGACCGATCGATGCAGATTTGCTTCATCAGACGGTTCAGGCGGTAGTGGCTGCGGTGACTGCAGCGCAAAAGACATCTGAGGTGAATTCTACACCGGTATCCAATGGGGTACAGGGTATACCTGATCCGAAGGGGGGTGCGGTTAATCCTGCTGCTGAAGTGCAACCAGGAAACAAGGCAGCGGAGCCTCAGGTGGTTCAAGGTAATGTTAGAGAAAATGTGGGAGCTGGTCTCGCAAAGAAAAAGAAGGATGACAAGGAGGTCTGTTTTCGCTGCAAAAAACCCGACCATTATATTGATGATTGCACTACTCCTTATTGTGACATATGTGAGTCTATTCACCATATTACCTCTGCATGTCATCTTTTACAAGCTCCAAAACCTACTGCCATTCTTCATGGGTATGCTAATGAGGCCCTTATGTTCTTTGAGATGCCATGTGGTGCTTTCAAAGCCAAGGTTGAGAACCCTAAGCTTGTCAAAGTGTCTGTTGAGGGAGAGGTTTTGACTATACCTGAGATTATTGAGTATATGAAGAGAATTGTGCCCTCGGAGAAATTTCACTGGGAGGTTTATCATTACAAGGATAATATATACAGGGTGAAACTACCAAGTAAACAAGAAGTTCAAAGGCTTAAGAATTTTGGTTCTTATGTATGTCCTCAGAAAGACACTGTTCTGTTCTTTGATTCCTGGTCTTCAGTGGAGGAGCCATTATATTTGTTGCCAGAGGTCTGGGTTCGAGTTGATGGAGTACCTTCAGATATGAGAGCTGATTACTTGTCCTTATGGGGGATTGGTTCTCTTTTTGGAAAAACTTTGGATGTAGACATGCCCTTCACTCGTAAGAATAAGTTGCTTAGGATCAAGATTGGTTGTTTGGACCGCAATCTGATCCCTTTAGACAGTGATGTTTTTATTAGAAGGGGCTTCTACAAGCTTCGGTTTGAGGTGGAGACAGTTCACATGGGCCAAGAAGTGAATATGGCAGAAGTAAATGATGACAAAAATGGGGATGGTGATCCGAATAATGGCTTGGGAGATGGTCATGGTAATAATGATATGGAGATGGATGCTAAAGCTGCAGGGGATGAGGAACATGCGAATAGTAATGGTCAACATGAGAATAGTGTTAAAAATGGGGTAGAGGGAATGCAAGAGCAATGTGATCGAGTGGAGGAAGTTAGCATTGGGACTTTGAAGGTGCCATTATCTCCACTAGGTGAGATTGCTTTTGATTCAAATTTGGCTCACAAAAATACTGTTTCCTTGCCAATATTGCATGCTCATAATCTGTCGCTAAATGACGAAAACTGTGCTGATTCTTATGTAGATTTTGGGGCTGCAAAATCCGCCTCGGGATTGCCGATGGTCAGGAAGCAGGTGGCCCAGGGGATTGTGCTGTCTGATGACAGCGGCTGTCGACACGCGCACCGCGGCGGTGGAGCTGTGACGAGCAGCGGAGGTCAGCAGCTGGGCGCGCGGTCGACCAATGCCATCTCGCCATCTGTCCTGCCGCTGCAGGCTGCTGCACTCGGCTCTGACGTGGTTCCTCTTCGGACCAATGGCGTGCAAGGGAGTGTGGCCGACAGCTGCGGCGCTGTGCCGTTGGCCAGTCATGCAGGGGACAAGGTGGGGTGTGCTTCGTCAGGTGGCGCGGGATCGTCTGTGTCTATGCAACCCGACGCCAAACTGCTGCAACCGAGTGCTGTGCCACAGAAGATCCAGTCACATGCATGTGTTGACAGAATGGAGGACTTTGGGGACCGGGCCAATCATTTGGCTGCTGATAAACCAAGCATGAGGGCAGCAGGGAATGTTTTGGGAAGATCTTCTGTGAATGATGTTGCTATGGGTAAGAATGAGTCTTTCAATAATCTGGATTTTTTGGAACCCGGGGCTAATTTTTCTTGGGCAGCTGATAAATCAATTAATTTTTCTCTTGATGTCTCTCATGAATGCCGTGATATTCATGCAGAAGGTTTTCTGGAACCAGGGTTTAATCAGGTGAAGCATGATAGGGGAGGTTCTTTGGATCACAAGAAAGGGATGATTCATTCAGCTGATCTTCAGGGAATAGTGAGGGATGCCTCATCTCTGAACAATACTGGTGAGTCCTCTATTCTTTCGGAGAATTCATCTACTTATGTTTCACCGACTGCTACATCTTTATCCTTAACAGACATTGATCATGTTTCTCATTGTCCTACAATTGAAGAGGTTATTGCTTTTGGGGGAATTCCGAAGCCCATTGTTGAGGCGAGGTCGAGTACTAGGTTGGGTGGCCAACCTAATGCGGATATGCCTCAGATGGAAAAGGCAATGAAGATGGCGCAGTTGCGGGATGAGTCGACATCTTCAGGTCAGTTCGTTACCCCTATGCATTCGATTTTGAATATTCCGATTTCGGAGATAGTTAAGAAAGCGGATAAATTAGGTATATCTTTAGGTAAATCGATCGGTGAGATAGATAAATCGATTAATGGGCTTAAAATGGTTGAGGAGCAACGTATTCTAACAATTTTGGAAAAAAATAATAATGAAAAGGAGGCTATTGAGGATGGGTTGGGAACTCTTGTGTTGTCAAAAGTATCCAACCTTTGTGAGGATTTAATTGATGAGGATGATACTCCTCTGGATTTGGATGATCACTTGGATCATCTCAAACCGGTGGTGAAGGTTAAGAAAGTTAGACAAAGGAAAGTTTATGATACTAACAATATCCGTAAGAGTACTAGGAAAAGAATTAAAAAACAATTTTCATAATGCAGAATCTAAAAGGAATCACTTGGAATTCAGGAGGCTTTGGTGATATTGCGAAGCATTTGTTTGTTAAAGAAGCAATTAGGGAACATAAATTAGACTTCATAGCTTTGTTGGAAACTGGGAGATCTAATTTTTTGATTCCCTTTTTGCACCAATTAGCAGCAGGCTATAATTTTTCGTGGTTTTGTCTACCACCACATGGTCGTTCTGGAGGTATTCTAGTGGGAATAAACTCAGACACGCTTCAGGTGTTAAAAGTAACTACGGGAGATTTTTGTGTTAAGCTTCATATCAAATGTAAAAGAGATGGGTTTGAATGGATTCTTGTGCCGGTCTATGGGGCTGCCCAAGATGTGCACAAAGCAGAATTTCTAGCTGAATTAGTGAGAACTTGTGAAACCGAATCATTACCTATGTTGGTAGGTGGTGATTTCAATATTATTCGTAAAAGGGAGGAAAAAAATAATGATAATTTCAAAGCGCGTTGGCCCTTTGTTTTTAATGCAATTATTGAACATTTAAACTTGCGTGAAATTGCTCTCACTGGGAGACAATTTACATGGGCAAGTAGAAGGGATACTCCTACATATGAAAAGCTAGATAGAGTTCTAGCCTCAATCTCGTGGGAACAAAAATTCCCATTAGTGACTGTTAGAGCCTTAACTAGAGCTGAATCTGATCATACTCCAATACTAATTGATTCAGGAGTGAAAGCACACCTGGGTAATCAAGCAAAATTCTCTTTTGAGCTACATTGGTTGCGTCAGGAGGGTTTTTTTGACATGGTAGCAAAGGAGTGGAAATCGGTTTTAAAGGGAAATAATTCAATGGAGGTTTGGTTGAATAAGTTAAGACATATAAGGCGTTTCCTGAAGGGATGGGCAAAAAATCAGAGTGGAAAATACAAGAAAGAGAAAGAGAGATTGTTGAACATTATTGACTATCTAGATTTAAAGGCGGAGACAAATTTGTTGAATACAAATGAAAGGGAAGAATTTAAAAAGGCCCATGATAGTCTGACTAAACTAAGAAGAGACGAGGAGTCAAAATGGGCTCAGAGAGCGAAGGTTAAACATATCCAGGAAGGGGGTAATAATACAAAATATTTTCACTTAATAGCGAATGGTAAACACCGAAAAAAGAAAATCTTCCAACTTGAACAACAAGAGGGGACTATTGTTGGGGAAGATAATCTAAAAGTTTATATTACTGAATTCTATAAGAAGCTTTTTGGAGAACCTGCACCAACAAACATTTCTCTAGTTGAAAACGAGATTAATGATATTACGCAAATTTCATCTTTGGAAAATGAGATCTTGACGGCCCCTTTTACTGAAGAGGAGGTTTTTCAAGCAATCTCACAAATGGAGCTGAATAAAGCTCCAGGGCCGGATGGTTTTCCAGCTGAATTTTATCAAACCTTCTGGGAAGTAATAAAAGGTGATCTCATGGCTCTGTTTGCTCAGTTTACTAATGGGGATTTACCTCTTTATAAACTGAATTTCGGAGTCATCACTTTACTACCCAAAAAAGAGAATGCGATTCAGATTCAGCAATACAGACCTATTTGTTTACTCAATGTTTGTTTCAAGATATTCACCAAAGTTGGTACTAATCGTATATCGGGGATTGCTCCGAGGGTTATTAAACCAACTCAATCAGCTTTTATGCCTGGTAGAAATATTTTAGAAGGTGTCGTGATACTCCATGAAACAATACATGAGTTGCATAATAAGAAGTTGGATGGGGTGTTATTTAAGATTGATTTTGAAAAAGCATACGATAAGGTCAAATGGTCTTTCTTACAGCAAACACTTAAGATGAAAGGTTTTGACCCCGTATGGGGTAGAATAGTACAACAATTTGTGCAAGGAGGTAGTGTTGGGGTGAAGGTAAATGATGACATTGGTCATTATTTCCAAACAAGGAAAGGTCTAAGGCAAGGGGATCCGCTGTCTCCTATGCTTTTTAATATTGTAGTGGATATGCTTGCCATCTTAATTGAAAGAGCCAAAGAGGATGGTCAAGTCGGAGGATTAATTCCTCATTTAGTTGAGGGTGGTCTCTCTATATTACAATATGCCGATGATACTATTCTTTTTTTGGAACATGACCTCAATAAAGCTGTCAATATGAAACTCATCTTGTGTCTTTTTGAGGAACTATCGGGTCTCAAGATTAATTTCCATAAGAGTGAAATTTTTTGTTTTGGAAAGGCAAAAGAGGAGGAAGAGCAGTATAAGCAGATCTTTGGATGTGATGCTGGTCAACTTCCTTTTAGATACCTAGGTATTCCAATTCATTACAAAAAACTTAGAAATGCAGATTGGTACCCGGTAGAAACAAGGTTTGAGGGTAAATTAGGATGCTGGAAAGGGAAGCTGTTATCCTATGGTGATAGGTTAGTGCTTATTAATTCAGTATTAACTAGTTTACCGATGTTTATGTTATCTTTCCTACAAATACCCGTTGGGGTAAGGAAACGTTTGGACTTCTATAGATCTAGATTCTTTTGGCAGTCCGACGAAAACAAGAGAAAATACCGGCTTACAAAATGGAACATTGTTTGTAGACCAAAGGATCAAGGGGGTTTGGGTATTGAAGTTCTTGCGATCAAAAACAGATGTCTATTGAGTAAATGGCTTTTTAAACTTCTCAATGAGGATGGGGTGTGGCAAGAGTTGCTACATAACAAGTACCTCAGACAGAAGACATTATCGGAGGTTCAAGTCAAACCGACTGATTCTCCATTCTGGAAAGGTCTCATGGAGGTAAAACAGGAGTTTTTTTCTAGGGGTTTTTTCAAAGTGGGTAATGGATTGCAGACCCGCTTCTGGGAAGACATCTGGTTAGGCAAAACTTCTTTGGCCCAACAATACTCGTCGTTGTACAATATTGCCCATCATAAAAATGTCACAGTTGCTCAAGTGCTAGGTCAAACACCCCTGCATATTACTTTTAGAAGAATTTTAACTGGTAACAAATGGAATCTATGGTTACAATTATGTAGAAAATTAATGGCAGTACAATTATCTGACGAGGAAGATCGTTTTATATGGGAACTTACACCAAATGGCGTGTTTACCGTAAAGTCAATGTATGAAGATCTTATGTGTGATCATACCCCCTTCCTCAAAAAATATTTGTGGAAGGTTAAAATTCCATTAAAGATTAAAATTTTCATGTGGTTCTTGAGTAACAAGGTGTTGTTAACCAAGGACAACTTAGCTAAACGTCATTGGAATGGGTGTACAAAATGTGTTTTCTGTGGGGAACAGGAGACCATCCAACACCTTTTTATTGAGTGTCCTTTAGCTAAACTACTATGGCGTACAGTTAACTTTACCTATGGTCTTCCACCTCCCACCAATATTACCAATATGTTTGGTAACTGGTTAAATGGAGTAGATAGACAATCTAAAGCATATATCCGGATTGGGGTTTACGCTTTATGTTGGGCTATTTGGAGGAGCAGAAATGATATAATTTTTAACAACAAACCCTCTTTTCATTTCTTGCAGGTTATCCATATGGTTTCCCATTGGGTCCAGCTTTGGGCTCTACTCTCTCCGGAGGGACAGCGGGATGCCGTGGCTTCTGGCTGCACACGGCTCCTGATGGTCGCTCAGGATATCTTGTGCCAGGCTGGTTGGCGGCATACTAGAAGGCTATGTTGATTCGTAGTCTCAATAGTTTATTTTTTCGATGGTTGATTCTTGTATCAATCCTCGATGATGCGTGATTTGTAAACAATAATAATATTTTCGTACTTTAATAAAAGGCCGTGTGCATCATCATGATGCAGAAGCCGGGGAATTACCCCATTTCGAAAAAAAACTGGGCGGTACACCACCAGACTAGAGTCTACAATACCGGCCAAGTCTGTCGGGCCACAGGTCGGTTTCAGCTGACCATATCTACACCGGGTTCCCACGCGCGCGTGCGCCGAAATAAAGTGGCTAGAGTATAATGCAACTCTCTCGCTAATCTAATCATCGACCCCTGGCCGTCTCGGTACACACTGCACGCCTCACGCCAGATGGAGAAAAAAGACCCACTTGATTGAGTAGTCGCCCTGCACTTGCTAGTGTGCAATGCACCACTGCCATGGGCGGCTATGGCCTCGCAAACAAGATTATCCCAGCGGAATATACACCCAGCCTTTCTCGGTCTCCTTTTCTAAGTTTTCTCCATGTTAACTTAGCTTTCAGTGAGTTAGCTTGTGCCTTTTTCCAGACGTTACAATGACTGCAAATCTCCATCAGTTGAGGTCATGTAACATGTCGTTCATCTTGCCAAATTGGCGCTTTTTTTTTTTTTGAAACGTGGGCAAAAACTTTGCCCATTCTAATGACTAAGGAGTTCTACAAGAAAGTAAAAGTTTATGACTTACTCTCCTAGTATCAAATGACCCAAACTCTTAGCACCGGCTAACACGCATGACCTAGCTTTCTTTGTAATCTTGTCGAAGATGATTGTGAGGGTGCGTGCTTATTGTTGAACACCCGATCATTCCGTCAATTTCAAATTTCCCAAGTGATGAGCATGGTGAGGGAGGTCATTCCTTTGCGGTTTTGCCATGTGGACATCATGTTCCACCACTCCCGGTGTCTATTTATGATTGGTTCATTTTAAATAGCCACACGCTGGTGTGCGTCCTCAACGTCTTATGACAGTGTCTGTCAAAGTAGTATCATATAGCAGTATCATACATATGATAATGGTGTACTGATAGATGATACTACCTCTTCTTCCACACTGTTTTCCAGGTTAACTTAACTTTCACTGAGTTAGCTTGTGCCTTTTCAAAATTGTTACAATGACATCAAATCTCGATCAGTTGAGGTCATGCAACTTGTCCTTCACCCTGCCACATTGGCGTATGTGATGATTGGTTCATTTTAAATAGCCACACGTACGTGGTGTCTGTCAAGGTCTATTGCGTGGTGTCCGCCTTCGATAACCGTCTTCGCGGTGTAAGACTATATTATTATCGATTAGTTCATTCTAAATAGCCACACATACGTCACTACACGTTACGAAATCGTAAACCCCAGGTATACACATGTGTCCACAGCTCGATCGCGTGCATATTTGCTGCTGGATTTATCCGACGTCAATGGTGTTCTTGATCTAGTAGGCCAATCAGTACCCTTTGTCGAAAAAAGTAGCCCAATTAGTGCGACGATGCAAGGAATGATTTGCTTCTTCATCTTCTTCCTTTCATGTTTTCGTCTATGATTAAAGAAATGAGGAGGGCCATATGGCCCGGTGTTGACATGCGCTCGCCTGCGTCACTCCTATCTAAGCCTACTCTCATCCACGCACGAATAATCAGCGAGTTTAATAAGGATCGATGACAGTTAACTTGGTGATTGGTGCACACAAACTTCTATTTTTTTGTTGGTGAACCTTTTCTTGGCCCCAACATGATACATGTTCACTCCTACATACGTGCCACTCCGCTGCGTGGCAAGGAGGCTCCAATCTTTAATCCGCACGATCACCCATGATTGGCAGGAGGAATGAACTGATACTGATTCCAGCATGATACATTCCACTATGCTATGCACCACTCAGCTGGGAATACCTGTCGCCTTCTCTCAACCTCAGAAATGTCAGAGCGGGAGATCAACACAGGAGATCAATTTGTGCTACACAAAAAGTTTCTCGTCAGTTAAGACCGCATCCTTGTTGCCTTTCTAGACGTCACATAGGATTTCATTTGAGGAATTTTATAGAGAAGGCAAGCAGACATGATGTAACTAAGAGGCTCAACACAATACGCGTGGCCGAGAATCTTTGAGACGACTGATGAGCATTCAGCTCGCTCTCTCGAGATGAGATGATGAGATGAACATCTATTTCAGGCTTTGGGTTGTTGCTAGCTGTGCTTATCAGCGGAAACCGACGTGACATTCTTTGTGGCATCTCGTTTAGGACACCACTTTGTGCCGTTGGAATTGATGGAGGGATCGTGTCTTGTGCTGTAGATAAGACACGTAGTAGTATCTCCTAACCTCGCAACTACCGGCGTCTTATCATATGGCCTTATGGCTACCAACAAGTGGTACCAAAATGTTTTAGTTCCCCTGGAGACAGGTGGCCTCTGGGATGTAGCCTCAGAACCTTGTGTGGTTGCAGTTATGTGTCCCTGTCTGCTCCATTCCACATCATGTGGATTGCACGGGTCCAACGCCACCTTCAGCTTAACTGGGGTATTAGTCCAGACTGAGGTGCATGTTTCTGACAAATTCAAATATTAAATGTCACAATTCAAGAGAAAAAAGTGAAATAATGCCATTACAGCTTTAGGTATCTTCAGTAGTTCAGGTAGCAGTTACACCTGAAAAAACTGCTGTCAAGAACACGCAAGTTTCAGATTTCAGATTTAAGGCCCTGTTTGTTTGGGCTGTGGTTTTAGCGCTTGTGGGTTTGCAGCATAAATAACTGATCGTGCATTCGCCTATTAGTTAAAACCGGAAGCAGTGGTCCAGCAGAAAAAAGAAAATGAGCTTATGCAGATTTAAGTTGCATTGTTGCCCAGCAACAAGCATCAATCCTACTTCCAAGTTTCTGATTTAGTCTACATTCTAAAAAAATTAAGATAAACTAGTGTTGTATTTATTAGTAATATTTAGATATGTGAACAATCAATCTAAACTACATTAAAAATAACAGCATCCAATAAAGAAAGCAAAACCACTTCATTTTCATTGTTGTTGTTGACTAAAAGGTAGAATGTAGATTATTTCAGAACAAAATTTGAAGCCATAATGTAGATTATTTCAGAACAGAAGGGGTATATAAGTAAGAAGTTTATCCTCGCTAATATGTTTCTCTTGACATGCAATCCGTTCATGTCAACAAGATTGCTACTTCAGACATAAGCCGTTCGGTTTCTTTCTGTTCAAACCACGTTTCTTTTTCACAAGCTCTCTCGGGTGGCCAAATGCCTTCGCACTTGGAGCCATTCTTTGTCTTCGAGCACCAAGCTACGCCTTGGCACTTGAGGTTATCCTCTGGCTTGACGAGGCGCAAGAATTCTGGGTTCTTTCGCCGAACGAGAGCGATATTAGGAAGCGTCTCAAAAGGTGTGTTGTAAATTTGGCGGTGCTTGAGGTCAAGAAAGAAGCAATGCGCCCACATGGTCCACCATAAAGAAGTGCACGATGCAATCAAGGATTTCCCTTTTGACAAGGCTCCGGTCCGGATGGTTTCTCCGGTCTATTGTTTAAATCTTGCTGGGACATAAGAAAAGAGGATCTAATGAACCTGATCACCTTATTCTCCAACCTCCACCCCAAAAAAATTCATCGGCTCAACTCGGTAAACATTGTTTTGCTTCCAAAGAAGGAGGGGGCTTAGTCCATGACCAGATTTTGGCCTATTATCCTTATTCATGCCATTGCAAAGATATTGGCCAACCGGTTGGCGCCTTTCATGAACACGCTTCTCTCGAAAGCCCAAAGTGCATTCATTAATACTAGGAGCATTCATGAAAATTTGATGTAGTACATAAGGAATTATGCAAGACGATTGCACAAGTCAAGAACACTAGTCCTTTTACTTAAACTTGACATCAAGATAGCATTTGACTCGGTGAGATGGGATTATCCCCTTGACTTGCTTCAATGGCATGGTTTTCCTACGACATTTAGGAATTGGCTTGTTGCTCTTCTATCTAACGCATTTTCAAGGGTTCTTGTCAATGGGATTCCGGAGGCTCCGATCAAGCACGAAAGGGGTTTACGGCAAGGAGACCTGCTATCAATGCTTTTATTTGATCTCACTATTGATCCTTTGCAAATCATTCTTGCGTGGGCTGCCACCAATTGTGAGCTCCATCGTCTACACGGACGTGCAACCTCCATTAGTAATTCCCTCTATGCCGACGATGCGGCCATATTATTGGCTCCTATCAAAGAAGTTCTCCAAGATTTATCCCGCATTCTTCATGGGTTTGGGAAGTGACCGGACTCGTTACCAACATCAAAAAAAGTACGGTGGTGTCTATTAGATGCTCCGAGCTTGATCTTGATGCCATCCTTCATTCACGAGTTCCCCGCCATCCGCTCACACTTTCAATGAGATACTTGGGGCTCCACTTTCAGTGCAACCCCTACAAAGTGTGGATTTCGATTTTTTGGTGGATAAGAAATGGCAAGCAAGCTACCCATTGGGCAAGGAAAAAAATTCACCGCCGCCGGTAGGACGGCTCTCATCAAGTTGGTGACAACATCGCAAGCTATATACCCCCTTACAACTGACATGGGTGGCTATAGCCTCGCAAACAAGATTATCCCAGCGTGGAATATGCGCCCAGCCTTTTTCGATCTCCTTTTTCAATTAGTCTTCTTCCATGCTGTCTTTCAGGTTCAGGTTAACTTAACTTTCAGTGAGTTAGCTTGTGCCTTTTCAAAATTGTTAGGATGACAGCAAATCCCCATCAGTTGAGGTCATGCAGCTTGTCCTTCACCTTACCACCTTGGCGCATATGATGACTGGCTCATTTTAAATAGTCACACGTATGTGGTGGCAATAATGCTACAGATACGGATGGAAAGTTACAGAATCTACTTACGGAATGACGTGTATCAAATCAGAAGGATTACAACCCCTTGAATCACGGGAGGGGAAAAGTTTTGCACCAACCAACAACTTCCACCTATTCCCGTAAGTTTCATTCCGTAACAACAGTCCGTAGGTTTAGCATTTTCGTATGTGGTGGTGTCTGTCAGGGTCTATTGCGTGGTGTCCGCCTTCGATCACCGTCTTTGTGATGTAAGATTATATTATTGTGGATTATTAGTTCATTTTATATAGCCACACGAACGTTATTGCACGTTACAAAATCGTAAACCCCAGGTATTCACACGTGTCCACAACTGTGAAGCTTCATATTTTCACAATCCGTCCCCTCTACGGGATTTAACCGACGTCAACGGTGTTCTTGATCTAGCTAGTAGCCCAATTAGTGCACTTTGTCGGACAAAAAAGTAGCCCAAACAATGCAAGGAATGATTTGCTTCTTCGTCTTCTTTCTTTCATGTTTTCGTGTATGATTAAAGAAATGATGAGGGTCATAATACCTGGTGTTGACATGCGCTCGCGTGCGTCACTCCTAGTTCAGCCTACTGTCATTCATGCACTCATAATCAGAGAGTTTTATAAGAATCCAATATTGGTGTACACAAACCTTTCTTTTGTTGGGTGGCGAGCCTTTTCTTGGCGCCAACATGTTACATGTGCACTCCTACATACGGAGTACGTGCCACTTCGCGGCGTGGTTAGGCTCCAATCTTCTAATCCGCACCCAAATCAACCAAGATTGGTAGCAGGAACGAAACTGATACTGATTCAAGCATGATACATTCCACTATGCTATGCACCTCGGCTGGAAAATACCCGTTGCCTTCTCGCAACCTCAAAACTGTCAGCGGGCCAGAGCCCGGAGATCAACACAGGCGATCGATCTGCGCTGAAAATGTCACACAAAAAAGGTTTCCCGTCAGATAAGACCGCATCCTTGTTGCCTCTATCTAGTATCTAGACGTCACATAGAATTTCTTTTGAGGAATTTTATTACAGACAAGACAACCGTGATGTAACTAAGAGGCTCAACACAATATACGCTTGTCCGTCGGCGAATCTTGGAGTTGAGCATTCAGCTCGCCTGTTGAGATGAGATGAATCATGAAACATCTCCTTCAGGCTTGGGCTGTTGCTATCTGTGCTTGTCCGAAGTGACATTCTCTGTGACATCTCGTTTAGGGCAGCACTTGGAATGGACACCCGACACTTGTGCCGTTGGAATTGATGGAGGGATCGTTTCTTGTGATGTAGATGAGACGCGTATCTCGTAACCTCACACCGACCGGCGTCTAATCATATGGCATTATGGCTACCATCGAGCAAGCGGTACCAGGATGTTTTAGTTTTCCTGGAGACAGGTGGCCTCTGGGCTGTAGCCTCTGAACCTTGTGTGGTTGCACTTATGTGTCCTTGTCTGCTCCATTCCACATCATGTGCATTACACCGGTGGAACGCTACCTTCAGCTTAGCTGTGGTATCAGTCCACACCGAGGTGTGTATTTTTTTATGTTTCTCACCCATTCAAACACTATATGTCACAATTCAAGAAAAAAAAAACCCGAAATAAAGTCATTACAACTTTGGGCATCTTCAGGAGTTTAGGTACCAGTCAGAACTGCAAAACTGCTATCAAGAACACAAAAGTTTCAGATTTCTTTTCAGGCCATGTTTGTTTAGGCTGTGGTTTTAGTGTGCCTGTGGGTTTTGCTGCATAGATAGCAAATCATGCATTCGCATATTTCAGTGGTGCAGCAGAAAACGAACATGAGCTTATGCAGATTTAAGTTGCATTTTGCCCGAGCAAGCATCAATTATTGCAGCAACACGCTCTGTTAGTGCGCATGTTTCTGAACCACTCAAACACTAAATCTCTTGTTCTACATAGAACAGCTCCGGACATAATAGGCTGCCCTCAAATCCACGCCACTTGAGACCAAAGAGGAAAAGGGGAATAGATATGCAGGATCAAGCTAAACCAAGATCTATTCCTGTCCTAAAGAACCTATTGTTAACCAATCACCCTTATCCAGGTAGCCAGACCTAGCAAAGGCAACAAAGGAACCGACCTGCAGGATCTAGCTACTCAAAATCTATTCTGAAGTAGTAGTATTTCAAAATAAATTCCAGCAAGTTCACAAGCAGAGATGCAAGGCCTCACCTTTAATTGAAGTTCAACTTTTGTATGTAAATATACAGCATTCAAGATCATTACATCACATCAGAAGTTGACAATAACTGCTCCAGGAATGGAGACTTTATGTTCTTCACAGACGTTTAAGAATGTTCCTCTATAAATGGACAAAATGACATCGCAATCTTCTTTCATCGTCCCTTCAGAGTTGCTAGAGCCAATGTTTTTTCAAATTTCCATCTTCTTGGGATAGATGAGAACTGGTCAATGGAACTTCGAATGGCATCAAGCTAATAGCTATTGCCTCCTTTAGGTCGTCATCAGTTTTCTCTTCTACCATAGGCATGCCTTCATGTTGGTAAGGCTGCTGACTAGGTACTTCAGTTTTGGCGCGAGGAACTTCAAGTCCCTCTAGCTAGTGGTTATCGCCACTTCGCCACAGTGAGATACCTCCTCAAGGCCATCTCAGTTGCAGTGTAGCTCTCTTGTTTCTGCTGCACCTTGAAGCGTGAATGTGTAATTTCATCAGGATTCAGCCACTGGCCAAAGTTATTTTTATCAGTGGAGCAGTCCCTGGAGGAAGCAGAAGTGCCCCTTAAAGATGATCAGTCAGGACCCGCCTCATGGTATCAAGGTAAGCTGAGAGTGTTAAGTGAGAGAGAGGTGCTAAGAAGCTGGATACAGACAATTGAATTGTACCACTCCCCACCCATGTTTGTAATGCAGAGCCAGTGATTCTGGAAGTGGCAGGTGAAGGCAGTTTCCAGTTCAGGATCAGGATGCCTCCGGTTGGGAGTGCATGGAGATAAAACTGGAGATTCCGAATCTTGATAACCTGTTCAAGGAAATGTTTGCGATACATTCAGTTCAAATATATGGTTGAATGATGTAACTACCATGTAATAAAGACATCTTCAAGTTACCTGAGAATGGTTTACGTTGCCACACAAGAAAGGTCTCAGACGATGTATTGCACATGCAGTTAACCCTATATATTTTGGTAAGATCTCAACACCATTCTGATATTAAATCTGACTCTTTGCAAATAGTATCTTCATTGAACTCTTTTTCCAGGAATGTAACAATTATGTCCATCATATGTCGCATCTCTGTTGACTGTTGAAGCGAAATATCATTGGAGACAAATGTCTGAACCTTTCCACCTACCTCTATCCAGCTACAGCCGGGAACCTTGTTGCCGCACATGTTCCTCATATGACTTCTTACCTTTGCAAGCTCAGTCCAAGCTCCTGCAGCAGCATAAGCATTAGATATAAGCAGGTAATTTGCCGACTCATTTGGTTCTAGACCGAGTAGTCTGTCAGCAGCCCACTTTGCGAGCTCAACGTTGCCTCGCGTCTTGCAGGCAGCAAGGAAAGCTGCAATAACATGACTGTTTGTTTGGCAGGACATGTTGAGTAAAATGTTGTAGGCATCCTGAACCCTGCCAGCCCTCCCTAGGAGATCAACCAGACAAGCAAGATGCTGCGGACATGGATCGATTTGGTAATCCTTCGTCATCACAAGAAAATACTTTAGGCCATCTTGAATGAGCCCAGCATGGCTGCAGGCAGAAAGAACTCCAAGAAACGCAATGTCATCAGGTCGCACGCCTTGATAGAGCATTGTCTCGAATACACGGATTGCGCTCTTGGCACACCCAAGGTAGGCGAAAGATGAAACCATGGATGACCATGAAACTATGTCTGGGTTACGGATGCTAGCAAATGTCTGTCTTGCTTGTAGAAGAAATCCGTTCTTACCATACGCCATGATCAGAGCGTTGGCTACTTGCAGATATCCCTGCAAGCCCCTTTTGAGGGCATAACCATGAAGTTGGATAGCCTCATAGGCAGCCGCCATGTTGGCACAGGAGCTAAGCAAACTAGCAAGCGTGAGCTCATCGGCCCGACAGCAGCACCCATCGTCATTCCTGAGCATGGAAACGAAAAGCTGCAGCGCTTCCTTGCCTCCACCGTGCTGGCCGTAGCAGACAATGATGGCATTCCAGGACACGGAGTTCCTGAGCAGCATGGCATCAAACACCCGGCGAGCTTCAGCGACCCGGCCGCACTTTGCGTACATGTCGAGGAGCGCGGTGGCGACGACAAGGTCCAGGTGGAGGCCCAGCCTGAGAACAAGGCCATGCGCCAGGATCCCCGGGTGGTGGCTGCATGAAGATGAAGGAGCGCGGCCGCTCAGCAAGGCGCTGAAGGTGAAGCCGTCGCCAGAGAGGCCCGCGCTCCTCCGCATGGCGGCGAAGAGCGCCCATGAGTGGTGGAGCATGCCGTGGGAGGAGTAGCACGAGATCATGACGCTCCAGAGCACGAGGTCCCGGCGCGGCGTCTCGTCGAACACCCTGCGCGCGGGCGCGACGAGGCCCGACTTGGCGTAGGCGTCGGCGAGCGCGGTGGCCAGGCGAGTGTCGGAGGCGTGCCCGGACTTGACGAGGAGCGCGTGGATGCGCGCGCAGGCCTGGCCGTCCGTGGCGCCGGCGGTCGCGCGGAGGAGAAGACGCGAGAGGAAGCCGCGCGGCCACATCAGACGTGTTTTCCTGTCGAATGGAGACGAGGTGGAGAGAAAGGACGAAGACGTTGTTCTGCATTCGTTTTTCAGGAAGATCTCCCAACACAGGCGCCGCGCAGCCAGGTCCGTGCTGCCGTGGAGACTATCATCCAAACTAAATCCGTATGGTTGAGAAATCGGAAAAAAATCCTATACACACCATATGAAACCAAGATGCATTATCATACTTAATTTATGCAAAAGTAGAATCCGCGGAAATTTTATGTGCATGGATGTTATTATAAGTGCAACACATTGTTGTCAACTTACCACTCAACCAAACTTGTGAGACACATTTGCCAATGCATGTTTGAGTTTAAAGAAGCTTCCATGATTATACTTAGACCGGTGCTAAGATATTTGTTTAAGCATACGTTTGGAGATCTATATAATGATGTTTAAATATACAGAAAACATATATCTACGAACACACATTCATTTGGACAAATATATATATGTATATACTACATAATTTATGGAACCGTGGTTTAATACAAGGGGACTTTTATTGCATCATACAATTTCAATTTTCACAAACAAACATTGGATTTTAGTATAAACTAATAACAATATAAGTAATGTTCAGAAACATCGTTATATTGTCAACTATACCGTATAAGTAATAGAAAATTGTCGTCACTTAAGATACAATCAAGTTTAAAATAAGTCTAAGAGTTTAGTATAAAAATTATTTATTTTGGTCCAGAATTTGCATGTTTGAAAAACTATGAGGAAAACGAGTTGACAGAGCTGCACTTCAAGTTTTGAGATAAGAATCATTGGCATCTCTCTCAACACTACCAGACGTGATAAGCACATCAAATGATTTTGCAATCTGAGCATTTTAGTGGTGTTCCTCGTCGCAAATGTGAGATTGACACTTTGAAAACGAAGAGTATGGAAGACCTGGAGGGGATCTGGGGCAATGGATTGGCCGAGACATCTCCCCCACCATCAGATCCACCCATGCCAGCACCATCTGCTTGACCATGAACATTCACAACCTCCACGCGTAGATGATAATTCTTGATGGTCAACGCTGCATTTCTATTGACCGGTCACCGAGTCCCCGCTCCATGCGGCTCGCAACTAGACTCGACAAGTCTCGAACTTTATCGTCACAATCAATAGAAAAGAACTAGATGTGAGTTAGAGGGGGAGGTGAATAGGCGTTTAGAATAATTACGTATTTGGTTTCAATATATGCATAATGAAACTACTTTTCTAGTTCCGGAAAAAAATCGAAAAAATACTAGCCTCAAGATGAACAAGATGAGCGCAAGATATAACACACAAGTGACACGCCACCTATGAGAAGGTAAATTACTTCAAGCACAAAGTCTATCAAAACATAATGCACAAGTGAATAAATTCATGTATAAAGGTAACCAGGAACGTGGAGACGAAGATTTATCATGATGTTCAATTTCAAGGAAGTTAATCACCGCTAGAGAGGTGTTAGTAACCACGAAGTTCTCTAAACGCAACTGAAGGTATTGTCCCCTTGATCCCCTCTCACGAAGTTAGAGCTCAATCTATGGCTAGCCTCCCCACTCCAGATATGGCAAGCTACACATCCATTTCACAATCTTCATGACGGAGGAGCCCAAGCCTCTTCACAATACCCGTGAAGAGGTCGTTGTAGAAACAATCATCAAGCCATCTAGGAGGAAACTCTAGAAGAGTAATAAGCTCATGGACTTTCACTCAAATGAATTGACAGGGAGAGAACAAATCAATGCACAGCATGCAACACACAAGAATAAACGAAATTCTGATCTCCCTCTCTCTCAAAATCTCACCCAAAGAAACAAATCCTATGGATGGGGTTTGAGAGAAGTAACATGAAAGTTCAAATCGCGTTCACAATGAAATATTAACAAATCCAATAGAGAGATTCCGGAGGAGAAGAAAAAGATATCTCAAATCTATGTACCTCGAATCTCAGACAAAGGAATAGAAACTATGGAGAGATTGGAGACGAGAAACAATGGATGAAGTTAATCAATAACTACTAGATGTAGATCTAGATCCACAAATATCATTTAGATGAAAATATGGGCTCTGGGGATGGCGAAAGCTCTAAAGAATGAGGAAATTTCAGATTCAAAATACTAGTTTAATTTGTTGTGGAAGAAGACCCCCTTTTAAAGCCGCTAAAAAATTAATTGTTGGGGCCATTTCTAGAATCTCCTGGACGGTCTGGAAGGCCCTCAAGCTAGCCTGCCAACACAAGACCGGTCCAGAGAGCAAAAAGGAAACAAATTGCAGGCGATGTGGTTGGCATCACACAAGGAGGAGCTCCTTTCGACTGGGTATGACCGACACTCGATGAGGGATTCGATGGCGTAAGAATTTCATCCGCCTTGTGGTAATAATGGCGAGGTAGCTGATGGCCGGAGCATTTGGAGGTGGCGGCACACGGGTGTTGCGTGTTTGCTTTGCCTGGCTGCGGCTACCACCCGCAAAGAGAATTATTATGGGATTTGGAGAAGTGCATTTAGCGTCGGGAACATGGTTTTGGCTCGATAATTGTGGTGACCCAGCATACCACTGCATGGTGTAGTATGCAAGTCTGATATAACACCAATGAAACACCGTTCCACTAGTATTATATCGCTCAGAGTGGTACAACAGAAACATATGCGGGTCCAAGGCATGTCTATAGAGTTACAACATTGACTCAGTTACATAAGATCATCACAGCCTCCTACTTTACAATGATGTAAAACTGCAAATAAACTCCATAAGAACGACTCGTAGTCTAGTCTTATCATGAACTCTATTTGTAGAGTATTTAACTAGCTATAGAGGCTATGAATAGATTCTAGCTAAATAGGAGCTAGGTTTAGGAAACTAGTTCCTTTCTATTGCTAAGCTAGGTTTTATCCTTGTTGGATGTGGTGGTTGACTCTTCTGACAGGTTCCTGTTCCTTGAAGTAGTTGTTGACTCCTCGGTCTTCGAGTTGCACTTTAGATCCTCCTTTGATGCCTACATATCTAAGCATGGGATTTAAGAGTGGGATGAGTACGAGCGTACTCAATAAGTTCATTATAGGAAAGAGGTGTTTAATGCACTAGCTACAACATTAGACCAGAAAGTCTAATACCAATGCAGGTTTTTATAACCATTTCTTCAAAAGGGTTGCTTTTATTCAGAAGAACTATGCCCGTCAGCCTTCACCGGTTCACTAGAACTTCATGGAGTTCCTTTCCGGCAGCGTTCGCAATTCCAAGCCCGGGACAGGGAGTGACTGTAGGGATTCATTGCATAGAAAACAAAAAAATTCCTACCGCGAGAACGCAATCCAAGCCAAGATGCAATCTAGAAGATGGGAGCAACGAGGGGATGATCAAGACTCACCCTTGAAGATTTCCAAAGCCTATAAGATTGGCTCTTATTGCTGCGGTAGACGATCACTTGCCGCTTGCAAAAGCGCGTAGAAGATCTTGATCACGGTGCCACGATCGGGCAGCACCTCCGTACTCGGTCACACGTTCGGTGTTGATGAAGACGACGTCCTTCTCCCCGTTCCAGCGGGCAGCGGAAGTAGTAGATCCTCCTTGGAATCCCGACAGCACGACGGCGTGGTGGCGGTGTCGATGGAGATCTCCGGCGGAGCTTCGCTAAGCATATGCGGGAAAGGTGGTGAAGGAGAGGTAGCTAGGGTTTGGGGAGAGGGGGCTTGGGCGCCGGCCCTCAAAGGGGTGCGGCCAAGGCTGAGCCAAGAGTGGCCGGCCACCCTCCCCTTTCCCCTCATTATATAGGTGGAAGCCCCAAGAGTTGTGGTCCAAGTCTTCGAATAAGACCCCAACACCAAAACTTCCCAAAGGTGGGAAACCTACTCAAGGGGGGAGTCCTACCCAAGGTGGGACTCCCACCTTTCCTTGAGGTGGAGCCCACCTGGGACTCCTCCCCCTTAGGGTTTGGTCGGCCATGCTAGTGGAGTCCCTCCGGGACTCCACCTTCCATAGTGCCGTTCTTCCGGACTTTTCTAGAACTTTCTAGAACCTGCCATAAATGCACCGGATCATTTTCCAAACTTGGAATATGACTTCCTATATATGAATCTTATTCTCCGGACCATTCCGGACCTCCTCGTGATATCCTAGATCCCATCCGAGACTCCGAACAAAACTTCGAACTCCATTCCATATTCCATATCTACTTAAACGACATCAAACCTTAAGTGTGTCACCCTACGGTTCGTGAACTATGTAGACATGTTTGAGACTTCTCTCCGACCAATAACCAATAGCGGGATCAGGAGATCCATAATGACTCCCACATATTCAACGATGACTTAGTGATCGAATGAACCATTCACATACGATACCAATTCCCTTTGTCACGCGATATTTTACTTGTCCGAGGATTGATCATCGGTATCACTCTATACCTTGTTCAACCTCGTCTCACGACAAGTACTCTTTACTCAGTACCGTGGTATGTGGTCTCTTATGAACTTATTCATATGCTTGCAAGACATTAGACGACATTCCACCGAGAGGGCCGGAGTATATCTATCCGTCATCGGGATGGACAAATCCCACTGTTGATCCATATGCCTCAACTCATACTTTCCGGATACTTAATCCCACCTTTATAACCACCCATTTACGCGAGTGGCGTTTGATGTAATCAAAGTACCTTTCCGGTATAAGTGATTTACATGATCTCATGGTCGAAAGGACTAGGTAACTATGTATCAAAAGCTTATAGCAAATAACTTAATGACATGATCTTATGCTACGCTTAATTGGGTGTGTCCATTACATCATTCATACAATGACATAACCTTGTTATTAATAACATCCAATGTTCATGATCATGAAACCATGATCATCTATTAATCAACAAGCTAGTTATACAAGAGGCTTACTAGGGACTCTTTGTTGTTCACATAACACACATGTATCAATGTTTCGGTTAATACAATTATAGCATGGTATGTAAACATTATCATAAACACAAAGATATATTATAATAACCATTTTATTATTGCCTCTTGGGCATATCTCCAACAGTCTCCCACTTGCACTAGAGTCAATAATCTAGTTTACATTTGTAAAGATATAACACCTTGGCCTTCCGGTGCTTTATAATGTTTTGCTCATGGGAAAAGTTTTAGTCAATGATTCTGACATGCTCAGAAACGTATGTATTTTGCGATTCATTTGCGTCTTAACGCATCACTCATTTTCCAAATTAGTCGGCATTAAATATGTTTTGGTCTTCTGGTGGAACCTTAATTCCATGATCCGAAATATGTCACTAATATTGTCATACACAATATAGCTTCAAAGTTCGACACTATCGGAACTACACCAAGTTCTCAAAGAACCTCTTGACTTAACATCCTCAGTCATTGTCAAAACAATGACATACTCTGCCTTCGTTTGTAGAATCTGTCACAATATTTAGAACTCTTCTAAATCTAGCATAGACAACTTCTAGCTCATTTTGCTACCTTTTAAACAACACTTAGTCTAATTTAAGATTGAAATTTTATTTTCATATGTGACAAAACAAATATCGGTGCAACATCTTACAGCGATTTGTTTGTCATTTCTCCATACAAAACTATATATATATATATACTTGGTTCTTCTTAAGTACTCAAGAATATTCTTACTCGTTTTTCAATGATCATCACATGAATCATTACGGTACATGCTCATAACACTTTTAGAGCATAGGACATCTGATTGTGTACATATTATTCGTGATCTATAATCACTCATGTGTTTTTACTCATTGAGTGTCAGATACACTCAAGTCTTGTTAAACCTTCACATGACAAGAACATTTTCTTAATATTTATATATTGAACTACTTCAATATCCATCCTATGTACTTTAACTTAAACTTATTTACGTGTTTCAATCTATCTTCATAGATCTTGACACTAAATTTGTTTCAGTCCATATCCTTTCATTGAAATTAATTCTCAATGAAACCTTTTTAATCAAGTATATAATTACATCATTTATAACCAACTATATGTCATCTACATAAAGTATTATAAATATGTCTCAGCGCTCCCACTTAATTTCTTGCAAATGCAAGTCTCTTCATCGTCTCTGATGAAATTAAAAACTCTTTGACTATTTCATCTGGTGAAGATTCCAACTCTGTGATACTTACTTCATCCAATTGAAGTTTGTATATATATCTAGTATTCCACGGACTAGCAAAACTTTTGGTTGTATCTTGTATACACCTTTAATACACACTTCTTATAAGCAATGTATTTTGCCATCCTACTAGCATATCTCATAAAAGAAATATGTAGTGATTACTAGAATAATCCACATAGACTGTAAGCATTGCTACGGAAGATCTAATCTTATCGTAGTCAACTCTTTGAACTTTGTCGTAAACAACTTTTCAACAAGTCAAGCTTCATCAATTTTTATAGATCCATTTACTTTCAAAAAGTATTCATTTATCTTGGATTTCATGGCGTATAGCCATTTTAACGGAGTCAGGGCCCATCATAACTTCTTTGTTTGTAGTTGGTTTATCATTGTTCAAAATCAATCCTTTGTCCACAAATCATTTATTTGATCACAAAGTAAACCATACCTACATGGTTCAATATGTACTTTGATCTCCATGGCTAAAACAATTTGTAGTCATGGGAGCCATGATCGTCGTGGCTGCTTCCGGAACCAATTCCAATGCTGCGCTACTCTGATCATTATGCTTAAGTTCATAAACCTTATCAAGTTCGATTGTCCTCCCACTCAAATACTTCGCTAGAAAACAATTTCTTGGAAATAAGCAAGTAACATTAACAAACACTTTTGTCTTTTACTTCATAGTGGAAAGAATTCCCAATCAATTCTTTGGGATAACCAACAAAGACATTTATCCGATTTCGGTTGTAAACTTTTAAACCAAAATTTAAAGAAAGGACTATTAGGGTTTATACCCATGCCATAACTCGTATGGTGTCATTTCTAAGGATCATGATGATGCTCTTATTTAGTGTAAAAACGGTAATCTCTAAAGCATAATCCACAAAAATTATAATGGCATTAATATTTTATCTCATCATTGACCCAACAAGATTTGGATACATCTCTTGGATACTTCATCATCACTATGATACTTCAAGAAATGTGAGTTGTAGAACAATTTCATAGCTCTCTTAGATGTTCGCTAAAACTCGTAATTCAAATATTTCCACTATGATCCAATCATAGATATTTGACTTTTCTATTACGATGATTTCCACTTCATGCTGAAATTTATTTGAATCCATTCAAATATTTCAAACTTCTTCCTTATCGAATATATCCACATATATATACTCAATTCATTGTTTAAAGTTTTCATGAGGTAGAAGAATCTCCCGCACACAACTATGCCCAGTGAACCATATACATCATCATGTATGTTTCCACTAAGTTAGTTGCCCGTTCAAAACTTAGCCTATGAACGGTATTTCAGTCATTCCTTTTAGAAGAGATTTGCAAGCGCCAAATGATTCATAAATCAAATGACTCCAATAATCCATTTGCATGGAGTTTCTTCATGCGTTCCTTTCCAACATGACCTAAATGGCGGTTCCACAAATAAGTGGAATTCAAATCATTTGCCTTACGGCATTTTAGCGTCAGTGTTATGTATGTGTGTTTCACCATTAAAATTTATAATAACTTATACATCGTACATGGAGTAATGTCATAATTTGAACAACTCATTGTTTTTATTTGACAAGAGCAAAATAACAATTATTAAGTTCTTTATTATAAATTCTAAGGGCTAGATAGAATGCCAACGATGAACATAATAACACTTTATTTTTGTTCCAGACGTGCATTCCTATCATATTCCTTGTCAGTCACTTAGGCCATTGTATTCTTGTATTGTGTTGTTTTGTATGACACTTCATACCAACCAATATGGTACTAATACCCAAGAATTTCATTATGTGATCTAACTAGGAATACAACCATAACATGTATATCATTTATATACACCTGAGCTAGACTTTCTAGTCTTTTCTTTACGCCAATAATCTTTTGTAGTTTCTCTTTTAGCTTTCCTCATTATTCGGAAAAACACTTCAACATCAATAACTTCTAGGTTTGTTGGTCAAATACCAATAACCTTGAGGTTCTTACTTTGAAGTTGATCATCATATGACAAGTGTTCCGGATTTCACTATTAGTAACCTTGTAATATGATGAACAATTTCACTCATAATTTTATCCATTGTATCATGATGACTTTCACGAGACCATGTCCGTACATGCTTGGCTCATAAAGTTTAACCTTAGTATTCGCATGTGCAAATCTGGCTTGCACCCGTTGTATGCACACGTAGAATCTATCACACCCGATCATCACGTGATGCTTCGAAACGACGAGTCTTAGCAATGGTGCATACTAAGGACGATTACTTCATGGATATGCGAATATTGTTAGTGCCCCAATAGTTGGAGGATTGGGACGCCTTGCGTCTTCAACCTTCGTACATTCCCATAAAACTTATGAGTTTATGTAGTCTCACCAAATTATATTCTAACATCTTGCAATAAGGTCTTAGATATCACATATATCTCATACCTTGATTATTTCTGAAAACTAAATTTTCAGCTCCTTACTTTTCAAACAGATTTGAACTTCAAGTTTCATGGAGACAAGATAACTTTAGGTACTAATTGAAACTATAGCTCTTTTGAATCAACAATGTGAGGTTTACTAAAAGTTTGCAATAGGACTTAATCATTTCTTGATTCTTTAACAATACGGTACCAGTCCGTTAAGTTTCTTGTCAGATTTTAACAGTATTTCTATCTCAATCATAAGACTAGCGCATGGTAGAAAACGGATGCCAATACTACAAAATTAATTCAAAATACTACTCAGACTATGTTCATGATAATTAGTTCATGTTTTAATCTAATTACTAATGAACTCCCACTTAATACAACATCCCTCATAGTTGTTAAGTGGTACACGATCCAAATCCACTACACCAAAACCGATCATCACGTGAGATGATGTAGCTTCAATGGTGAACATCAACATGTTGATCATATCATCCATATGACTCGTGTTCAACCTTTCGGTTTCCGTTGTCCCGAGGCCATGTCTCGTACATGCTAGGCTCGTCAAGCAAACCCAAGTATTCCGCGTGTGCAACATGGCTTACACCCGTTGTATATGAACGTTGAATCTATCACATCCGATCATCACGAGATGCTTTGAAACGACGAACTTTGGCAACGGTGCATACGAGGGGAGAACACTTTATTACCTTGATATTAATGTGAGGGATCATCTTATAATGCTACCGTCGCGATCTAAGCAAAATAAGATGCATAAAGGATTAACATCACATGCAATTCATATGTGATATGATATGGCCCTTTAGTCTTTGCGCCTTCGATCTTCATCTCCAAAGCACGGACATGATCTCCATCATCAATGGGCATGATCTCCATCATCGTCGGCGTAGCGTCAAGGTCCATGGCGCCGTCTTCATGGTTGTTCACCTCATGCAGCAACTATTACAACTACTTTGAAATACTACTCAACATGAAATTTTAAGACAACCATAAGGCTCCTGCCGGTTGCCACAATACAATAATGATCATCTCATACATATTCATTATCACAACATGGCCATATCACATCACCAAACCCTGCAAAAAAAAGTTAGACGTCTCTAATTTGGTTTGCATATTTTACGTGGTTTAGGGTTTTCGAGAGACATCTAATCTACCTACGAACATGAACCACAACGGTGATACTAGTGTTGTCAATAGAAGAGTAAATTGAATCTTCACTATAGTAGGAGAGACAAACACCCGCAAAGCCTCTTATGCAATACAAGTTGCATGTCGAACGAGGAACAAGTCTCATGAACGCGGTCATGTAAAGTTAGTCCGAGCCGCTTCATCCCACTATGCCACAAAGATGCAAAGTACTCAAACTAAAGACAACAAGAGCATCAACGCCCACAAAACCATTGTGTTCTACTCGTGCAACCATCTATGCATAGACACGGCTCTGATACCACTGTAGGGATTCGTTGCATAGAAAACAAAAAATTCCTACCGCGAGAACGCAATCCAAGCCAAGATGCAATCTAGAAGACGGGAGCAACGAGGGGATGATCAAGACTCACCCTTGAAGATTTCCAAAGCCTATAAGAGTAGGCTCTTATTGCTGCGGTAGATGATCACTTGCCGCTTGCAAAAGCGCGTAGAAGATCTTGATCACGGTGCCACGATCGGGCAGCACCTCCGTACTCGGTCACACGTTCGGTGTTGATGAAGACGACGTCCTTCTCCCCGTTCCAGCGGGCAGCGGAAGTAGTAGATCCTCCTTGGAATCTCGACAGCACGACGGCGTGGTGGCGGTGTCGATGGAGATCTCCGGCGGAGCTTCGCTAAGCATATGTGGGAGAGGTGGTGAAGGAGAGGTAGCTAGGGTTTGGGGAGAGGGGGCTTGGGCGCCGGCCCTCAAAGGGGTGCGGCCAAGGCTGAGCCAAGAGTGGCCGGCTGACAAGGTATTAACTTGTCAATGCCTACGGATTGTAGACTAGGGTTTAGTTGGAAGTAGAGGGCAAGTAGATCTCGAAGGTTTTCAGCCGAAAAGTACTCGACGATTATGAAACTAGGGTTTGTAAACAATGATTCGATGATCTCTGCGTCCCTCGACTCCCCCTTATATAGGAGGCGGAGCTGAGGGATTCGTGCCGTACAAGTTACAGAGTCCGGGAAGGTTTCTAACTCATCCCGTAAGATTACAAATAACACTTCCTATTACAACTCTAGTCTTCCTTAATAGTATCTTGGGCTCCCGAATCTTCTTATTCTTCGGGTAATGGGCCTTCAGTAAACCCCGGGTACTATCTTAGGCAGGCCCATTTGGGATGCCTATGTCAGTAGCCCCCGAGATTTTGCTTGAATCGCAGAGTTAAGGAAAATCTCCACTGTTTATTTTTATTTGACAACTTCAACTTTTCTATATTTCTTCTCATAAACTTCTATATTGTACAGGGATAATGGTAGTTGGGGCTAGTTCATCTGACGGATCAGGTACTAGTTAACTGCTCTAGTGGCAATCCGCAAAAACCTACTTCAAGATCACGTCCCTGGACACGATCTCGGGATACTGGTGCAAAATTCGACAGGTGCCGCTTAAGGTCTTACCATTCTGTCGAGTCCCAGTAAAGTTTATCGGGTACCTAACGCATCCGTTAGGATTTTTCTTAGTATCTGTTGATACGGATAAAAGTAACGAGCGCAGATCTTCGGCGATGCCACGCCCAACGAACGGATCACGGGGTCTTACCTTCGCAAATTTGCGGCATTCAGAAATTGATCGCAACTTTGGCGTTCTGAGAATATATTGTCGAGTGCTTTTTCGGCTGTTGGAATGGCACATTTTATCGAGTCAAAGATGACTTATATTGATTTCCCGATGGGAGTATATGCAGAGTTATTTATAACTCGAAATATATTCTTTTGCTCTGCTATCTTTCTTTTTTCTCTTTCATTCTTTTTTCTTCTTCTCTCTCTTTTTTTCTTTTTTTTATTATGATTTCATCGGGCACGCGAGCAGCGTTCCCGATGGGAGTAGCCCCCGAGGCTACAGCCAAGGACTTGTACTTGGTTGTAGGCTCCACGCCTTATGCCGCTATATTTTCTTTTTATCTCCCGAAGTTTTATAATTCCTCGGGTGCGCGAACAGCGCTCCCGATGGGAGTAGCCCCCGAGGCTATGAGCAAATATTTGTATTTGATCATAGGCTCACGCCATTTCTATTTTGTCTTTCTGGATCTTTTTTTTTTCAAAGTAGCCCCCGAGCATTTGATCAAAAACTTGTATTTGATCAAAAGCTCAGCATTATTTTTCCATGTCGCCTTTTATGAAACTGTTGAGTCGAATTTTTTCTTCTGCCAAGGTGACGTTATTGCTGACGATAGCCACGATTGCGAATCAAAAATTTGCGAGAAATCTTCT
This sequence comes from Lolium rigidum, assembly GCF_022539505.1. Taxonomy (NCBI): domain Eukaryota; kingdom Viridiplantae; phylum Streptophyta; class Magnoliopsida; order Poales; family Poaceae; genus Lolium; species Lolium rigidum. Next base: position 257,146,542 of record NC_061511.1, read on the forward strand.
CCCGCTGCCTTGCGGGCCCAATTGATCCACTATCTTGACACGTCGTGCAAGTGGGGGACACACGTCCTCCGCTTTTTCTGGCGCACGCACCGTAACTTCTCCAATGTGAAAATACTTTTTTACCCTTGTTTCCACGAGGCTATCATCTGCCGCACACTTTTCTCATCCAACGGTCCGCCGCTTCACCGCACCTCTATATAAACACTCCTTCTTCCTCCTCGAGCACTTCCGCTCGCGCCATTCTCCTGTTCTCATCTGCGAATTCTCCTCCTGCGACCCACAGCTTCCTAAGCTCCTCGCCTCCAAGCTGCAAACCCTGCGCCATTGTTGATGCCACCGCGGCGGTTGACAAGGCACAGTACGCCGGAATCCTCCATGGCCGCCGTGGATCTGGGGACGGCGGAGTGGGAAAGATCGAAGATTTCCACCCAGGACATCAACATGCTGAAGAAGCTGGGGATCAGCAAGAAGCCCAAAGCGCTGTGCTTCCCCAGTGAGGAGAGCTACCCAACCCCTCCAATGGGGTACCGGGTAAGTTTTGTCGACCACCTCATCCGCGGTCTTTCCGCCCCCATTCATCCTTTTCTCCGCGTGACTGCTCTTTATCTATGGTCCGCAACTCCACCACCTCACGCCAAATTCAATCCTCCATATCTCCATTTTCATCACCCTTTGCGAGGCCTTCCTTGGCGTCCGGCCCTAACCGGGCGCTATGGAAGCGCATTTTCTTCTGCCGCCGTAATGGCTCGCCCAATGTCGCCTATAATATAGGCGGCATTGTAATTTCTGTTCGGCCCACTGTCGACTACTTCGACGTCAAACTCCCTGACTCAGTTCAAGGGTGGCGCAAGAAGTGGTTGTACATTCAAGAGGAGAACCACGGATGTGCTGAAGACAACATCCCTCCTTTTGATGGCGCCGAAAAAATCCTTCGCCGCCGCTCCTGGGACGCAGAGGCTACCGAAGAAGAGAAAACGTCGACAGAAGCCTTGATGACTCGCATCCATGAGTTGCAAAATACTCGCGGCAAAGAGTTGTCGGGTATTCAAATCACGGCATATTTTCTTAGGACTAGAGTGCAGCCACTTCAGGCTCGCAAATACCCTCTCTGGAAATATGCTGGCGACAAGGACGCAGATCGGCTGTCGGTGGATTTAGAGGTCAAGGACTTGGAAAAGCTTGTCCGAAAAATCTCGTCTCTCAGCAAAAAAGATCCTGTCCCTTCTTCTTGCCATGTAAAACCATTCAGCGCCGCCAATCCACTTCCCAAGGTAACCTTTGTCGATTGTTTTGTTATTGCTTTGCTATCTTTTTTGTAACTCTTTTTCTGATGTCTTCCCTTGTTTTATTTTTGTTTTGTACAGGACCATCCAAACCTTGTCTCGCTTCCTCCTCTTCCTGAAGGTGGAGAGGTCGAGGAAAGGGCCGTTGTCACTGATGACAACCAAGAGGCCCCCTCTTTTGTGAATGAACCCGTGGATTCTCTAAAATCTGCGGGATCTTCTGAGAAAGATGCTGCCTCCGAAGGCACTGCGTCGGCACTGTCTCCTCCTCCTGCTGTTTCTCCAAGGAACAAAAGGAAGAGGAATGATGTCGAGGATTCCGGCACCTCCAAAACTGAAGAAGTTGATCCTTCACGCCAGAAGGCAACTTATGATCCCTATCTTGAATCCCTTATCAGCTCGTAAGTCACTTTGATTTTCCCCTTTTTTTTACTCGAAGATCTTTGTCTTATCTTGCTTTTTATGCTGTCGATCTTTAATCACAGTGATGATGAGGAAGAAGTACCAACTCTTGACGTGGCTCCTCGAACGAGCACATCACATACTGTAATTGTTTTGGAGACGCCAGTTGAGGGAGAAGAATCCTCGCCTCCTCAACAAAACGTTGGCGCCACCACTCCTCCTTCAAGCCCTCTTGTCCCTTCACCAAAGAGGACAAGGGTGGAAACGATCGTGGAGCCTACCCCTCAGTTGGGTAGCTCCTCTAATCCTCTCTTGGATGACGTAAGTTTTTAATTTTCTCGCCAATAGCTATATTTCCTCTGTTTGCTTTTTTATGCCTTCCTATTTTTCCCGTACCGATGTTTTCTTTCTTTGTTCTTCTTTGACAGCCTATGATCAAAGAGCTTGTTCGCATCGGAGCCCAATTCATTGGGTACCGTGAGTATGCCAGCAAGACTGAAGGTAGTAACTTTTTTGCTACCCCTTGTTTATAACTTCTTGCTCATGTTTCTGTCGCAATTTTGACGATTCTTTTCTATTTTGGCAGAGAAACTTGCAGAGGCCAACAAGCTTGTCGACACTCTTGCTCAGAAACTGGAGCAAAGTGAAACGGCTCGCAAGAAAGCTGAACTTGACACTAGCCAAGCCAAAGCAGAGGCCGATGAAGCCAAGGCAAAAGCTGCTGGTGTCAAAAATCTGCAAAAGAGACTTGAGGATGCCGAAACTGCTTTAAACGAGCACAAGGCCACGGAGGCTACTCGTGAAAAGGGGATCCTCAAGCGTTTGAACACGCAAAATCGGCGCTTCCTCGGTAACTTTGTCGATCCCTTCTATTTTTCTTAGGACTTGTTTTTTTTTTACTTGCTATCGACCAACATATATTTTCTGTGGCAGGTCAAACAAGCCAAGAGTTTGATCTTGAGAATCCCACCAATGATCCTCTCCTTGACGCACTCTCTTATCTGGAATTTCATGGCCAAGAAATTCACGAAGGCGTGGTGAATGCTGACGCAGGATTATCGAAGCTGTTCCCCTACTTCTTCCCGAAGAAAGAGGAGCCCAAAACTTTCCTTGCCCTTGCCAAGGACTTCAATCCACCGGAGGATCTTGGACTGAAGATGCGCCAGGAGAACATGAAGATTGCTGTCGAGAGCACTGTTGCCTTGGTTGCTGACAGCCAACAAACTGTTGACTAGATGAAGGTTGGCGACACCGAACAGATAGACCAAACAAAATGGCGGTCGTTGATCAAGGCAGCCAAGCCCAACACGAAGAAAATCCTTGCCTATCTCGGGATCAAGCCATCTGCAACTCCTAGCTCATCAAGGCCGGAGGTCTAGTTGAATGCCTCTCCTTTTTTTCTTTTTATTTGCTCTCTTTGTTCCTTTTGCCCTTGTCGCCACCTTAGCTTTGGCGACAATTATCCTAGTAAACCTTTTGAAGAACTTCTGTAATATCAATGTAAATTTTCTGAAGATGAATGAAATTCTTCCTGGTGCTATCATTGATCCTGGGACTTTCTTTTCCAGTTAATATTTGATAACTACTCGACCAATCCTTGCTCTGCCGATGCTTCGCCTACTTCTTCGTTCTCGAAGAAAACCCTTATCGAAGATTCTTCAAGTGAACCTTTGTCGCAAGATTTGCAAGAACTTCGACAACAGCTTCAATCCATGAAGAAACAAACTCTGGCGATGATGGAACAATCTCGAAAAGCATCTGAAAAAGAGAAAATTGCTCTCCAACAAGCCAAAGAGGCTATGGCTGCCAAGGATGCTGTTGTGTTGGAAGCTGAGAAAGCCACTACCCGAGAAAATAGCATGCTCGAGCTGATGTCTGAAGCTAGCACAGATATGCTAGGTATGTTTTTTCAACCTCACACTGCCTCTTCTTTGTTTTATTGTGCCTCTCCTTAGATTTCTTGCCTTGTCGCTTAATAGGCTCGGTTCTTGATGCTGCCGCCGAAGACCAAAGAGTGAACGAGAGAACGAATCTTCTTGTCAATCTTTCCCTTAACCACGGCTGTCATCGTTTCGGGCCACCCCTGAACGGACCCAGCAAATTGTCAGGTTCCAAGATCGCGCTTGCCAGGTGCGTGAATTTCTCAATTTTTGCACGAGAACCTTGATCCTGGTCTACAAGACTTTATTTCCTCGAGATGAGGCTCCCAAAACTCTTCCTGGATTACTGGAGAAATTTAGAGATGCCCCTCGCATTCATAATTTTGTGCGAGCTCAATTGACTGCTGGAGCAAGGTTCGCCATGATTATGATAAACATTTGCCATCCAAAATTGGACCTGACGAAGATTGTTGCTGATTGCCTGGCCAAAAAATCGCGGTGAAAAAATGATATTGACACAATCAATGAGATGGTAACTCCTGTGGCCGAGTCGATGATGGATGAACTTCTTCGGATGGATTCAGAATTCTTCGTCAAGGGGACCTATGCTGAACACAAAACAACCAGAGGCTTGTCCATAGATAGTATTTTAGGCCTTGATTGAACTGTACTATATTGCGAGACATTGTGTCTGTATCTTTTTTGATCTCTTTTTTGTTCCGAAGAAATTTGTTGTATATTGTAAAGTGGTCTATATTGTTGGAGCCCCCGAGCCTCTGGCTAGAGCTTGTACTGTTTTGCTATCTCGAAGATTTTTCCTCTTGTCGTAAGAAGATGTCTTTATTTTTCCATTGATGGGTTGCAAGCCCCCGAATATCTTAGTGTCGAAGTTCTATATTTTTGTTGCG
>NC_061511.1:257151114-257194912 GCF_022539505.1 Lolium rigidum
AAGTTCATCATGAGTTCAATGGTCTTCGGTGGCTGGAGCGTGGTTTTCATTTCATATTATCCAAGCTACACAAGTGAAAAGGCAATAATGACGATCTACGACAATCCGATTGTGGTGAGAGGCTGGTATGAACTCTATTTGTTTTCATTTTTGTACATATACTCATCCATGTGAGCATGCTTAGTTGGTTCATGTGAGGTATATGTTATTTGAGAAAGTCTAGTAGTTTATGATCTCTCATGTTTAGCTCCAATCTATTAATATGAGTAGCATGTCATGGATGTTTGCTTGCATTGTTTTATTCATAAGTAAGTATGGCATTGTGGTATCCTCCTCTGAATAATTCATTTATATTGACTTGGCACATGCTCACGCATGCATATGACTGAACAAGAGTCAATTAAGCCTCAATGATTTACATTGCTTCAGAGTTCTTGTATCACTTTTATGCCTCAGCTAATTTATTTTGCCGCAAGCATGATTATAACAGTTACTACTCTCTTGATTTGTCGCTCCCTAGTCTTTTGCTAGCCTTCACTTGTACTGAGCGGGAACGCTGCTCGTGCCTCCAAACACATGAAAACCAAGTTATTCCAGAGTGTCCACCATAAATACCTATGCATGGCATTTCAAACCATTCCAAGTAAATTCTCATGCGCTACCTTTAAAACCTTCAAAATGCTTCTTAATTTGTGTTAATGTTTCATAGCTCATGAGGAAGTATGTGGTGTTTAGCTTTCAACCTTGTCATTTACTTTTGACGGACTCTCATATGGAATAGTGGCACATCCGCTTATCCAATAATTTTGCAAAAAGAGCCGGCAATGGGATTCCCAGTCCCGAATTAATTAAACTTAAATAGACACTCCTCCATGGTTTGTGATTGTTGGACGGCACCCGAAGGATTCGGTTAGCCATGGCTTGTGTAAGCAAAGGTTGGGGGGAGTGTCATCATCATAATAAAACTAAAATAAAAAGGCACTCCTTCATGGTATGAGATTGTTAGCAGGCACCCGAGGATTCGGTTAGCCATGGTTTGTGCAAGAAAGGTTGGAAGGAGTGCCAAATAAATATGCAATAATTCATGGGAGCCGCTCTTGAAAGTCCGGTTGGCGAGGTAGTTAGTGTACCCATTACCATTCGTTGACAACAACAAACACCTCTCAAAATAATTTTACTCCTGATTTATAAAAATGAAAAGCTCTAGCGCATGTTAATCCCTCGCTTCCCTCTCGCGAAGGGTCAATCTTTTACTTTTATGTTGTGTCTCCATTATTTCTTTGAGCACTTTCTTGAGAGCACAACTCGTCATTCTTAGTATAATATGCTTGTCTCAAAATATGATTGATTGTGGTATAACTTTGATGCTTTTATCTTTGACAATCACTACTTCTAGTCTTTCTATGAACTCCGGAGGTGCCCGGGCATTTATGTTTTGCCAATCAAATACGAGCAAGCGAGATACCACTTTATCATACTCTCTTATGAACATTGCAATCTTGCTTATATACATGATTCATGATGCTTATTATTAATTGTTGGTACCTCTTCATGATTGATATAGCTATTAGATGATCTTATTTGCATGTACCTTGTTATGAACTGCTCAAGTATTAGCCATGTCATGAGAATATATACATCATATGAGCAAATGTGTTCGTGAAAGTTCTTTTATCGCTTCGCTTGTTAACCGAATTGCTTGAGGACAAGCAATAAGCTAAGCTTGGGGGAGTTGATACGTCCAAAACGTATCTACTTTCCCGAACACTTTTGCTATTGTTTGACCTCTAATTTGTGTATTTTGGATGCAACTAACACGGACTAACGCTGTTTTCAGCAGAACCGCTCTCGGTGTCTCGTTTTTGTGCAGTAAATCCAACTTTCGGGAAAAACCTCGGAATTTATGCGAAAGGCCCTATTTTCCCAGGAAACTAGCGGAGCCGAAGGGCACTTGAAGTGGAGGCCCGAGGGCCCCACACCACTGTGCGGCGCGGCCCGTGGGGGCCCGCGCGGCCAGGTGGTGTGGCCCCCTCGGCCGGCCTCCGACGCCCTCCTTCGGACTACTTATTCGTTTCGACCTAAAAACACACGGGGAGAAGTCGAAGTCGCCGTAAACCCTCCGAACGCCGCCACATCGCGAAACTCCGTCGCGGGAGCCGAAGTCTCCGTTTCGGCACTCCGCCGGACGGGGAATTGGAGGAGATCATCACCGCCATCACCGCCAACGCCTCTACATCAACCAGCAATGTTTCCCCCATCCATGTGTGAGTAATTCCCCCGCTGTAGGCGAAGGGGATGGTAGGGATTGGATGAGATTGGTCATGTAATAGCATAAGATTGTTAGGGCATAGTGCCTAGTGTCCGTAGATGGTACTTTTATGATATTGTTGCAACTTGTTATGCTTAATGCTTGTCACTAGGGCCCGAGTGCCATGATCTCAGATCTGAACATGTTATTATTTCATCATGATATTCGTTGTTTATGATCTTACCTCCAAGTTGTATACACATGTCGCCGTCCGGAACCAATGGCCCCGAAGTGACAGAAATCGGGACAACCGGAGGGAATGGTAGCGATGTGAGGATCACATGTGTTCACGGAGTGTTAATGCTTTGCTCCGGTACTCTATTAAAAGGAGTACCTTAATATCCAGTAGTTTCCCTTGAGGCCCTGCTGCCACCGGCTGGTAGGACAAAAGATGTTGTGCAAGTTTCTCATTGCGAGCACGTACGACTATAATTGGAACACATGCCTATTGATTGATTAGTACTTGGACACCGTTTTATTATTATCTCGCAAATGCCCTCGCTATGATTGTTACATGAGTTTCTCTCATCCATGCAACGCCCGTCATCCGTCCCCGTGCCTACGATATTTTAATCCTGCTGTTTACTATAATCACTACTCGCTGTCTTTGTTACTCGCTCATCGTTATTTCACTACTGCTATCGCTATAAAACTCGTTACTATCGATAAACTCTTGCGAGCAAGTCTCGTTTCAGGTGCAACTGAATTGACAACTCCGTTGTTAAGGCTTCCAAGTATTCTTTGTCTCCCCTTGTGTCGAATCAATAAATTGGGTAATACTTCCCTCGAAGACTGTTGCGATCCCCTATACTTGTGGGTCATCAACTAGCGCATGGTAGAAAACGGATGCCAATACTACAAATTAATTCAAAATACTACTCAGACTATGTTTATGATAATTAGTTCATGTTTTAATCTAATTACTAATGAACTCCCACTTAATACAACATCCCTCATAGTTGTTAAGTGGTACACGATCCACATCCACTACACCAAAACCGATCATCACGTGAGATGATGTAGCTTCAATGGTGAACATCAACATGTTGATCATATCATCCATATGACTCGTGTTCAACCTTTCGGTTTCCGTTGTCCCGAGGCCATGTCTCGTACATGCTAGGCTCGTCAAGCAAACCCAAGTATTCCGCGTGTGCAACATGGCTTACACCCGTTGTATGTGAACGTTGAGTCTATCACATCCGATCATCACGAGATGCTTCGAAACGACGAACTGTACAACGGTGCATACGAGGGGAGAACACTTTATTATCTTGATATTAATGTGAGGGATCATCTTATAATGCTACCGTCGCGATCTAAGCAAAATAAGATGCATAAAAGGATTAACATCACATGCAGCTTCATATGTGATATGATATGGCCCTTTTGTCTTTGCGCCTTTGATCTTCATCTCCAAAGCACGGACATGATCTCCATCATCTTCGGGCATGATCTCCATCATCGTCGGCGTAGCGTCAAGGTCCATGGCGCCGTCTTCATGGTTGTTCACCTCATGTAGCAACTATTACAACTACTTTGAAATACTACTCAACATGAAAATTAAAGACAACCATAAGGCTTCCTGCCAGTTGCCACAATACAATAATGATCATCTCATACATATTCATCATCACATTATGGCCATATCACATCACCAAACCCTGCAAAAACAAGTTAGACGTCTCTAATTTGGTTTGCATATTTTACGTGGTTTAGGGTTTTCGAGAGAGATCTAATCTACCTACAAACATGAACCACAACGGTGATACTAGTGTTGTCAATAGAAGAGTAAGTTGAATCTTCACTATAGTAGGAGAGACAGACACCCGCAAAGCCTCTTATGCAATACAAGTTGCATGTCGAACGAGGAACAAGTCTCATGAACGCGGTCATGTAAAGTTAGTCCGGGCCGCTTCATCCCACTATGCCACAAAGATGCAAAGTACTCAAACTAAAGATAACAAGAGCATCAACGCCCACAAAACCATTGTGTTCTACTCGTGCAACCATCTATGCATAGACACGGCTCTGATACCACTGTAGGATAACATTGCATAGAAAACAAAAAATTTCCTACCGCGAAAACGCAATCCAAGCCAAGATGCAATCTAGAAGACGGTAGCAACGAGGGGGTATCAAGTCTCACCCTTGAAGAGATTCCAAAGCCTACAAGATGAGGCTCTTGTTGCTGCGGTAGACGTTCACTTGCCGCTTGCAAAAGCGCGTAGAAGATCTTGATCACGATCGCTTCCGGCGCCACGAACGGGCAGCACCTCCGTACTCGGTCACACGTTCGGTTGTTGATGAAGACGACGTCCACCTCCCCGTTCCAGCGGGAAGCGGAAGTAGTAGCTCCTCTTGAATCCGACAGCACGACGGCGTGGTGTTGGTGGTGGTGGAGAAATCCGGCGGAGCTTCGCTTAAACGTGCGGGATGTGGTGGAGGAGAGAGACCGCTAGGGTTTGGGGAGAGAGAGGGGTTGGGCGCCGGCCCTCTAAGGGGTGCGGCCAAGGCTGAGGCTTGAAGTGGCCAGCCCCCTCTCCTATGCCCCTCATTATATAGGTGGAAGCCCCAAGAGTTCTAGTCCAAGTCTTCGAATAAGACCCCAACACTAAAACCTCCCATATGTGGGAAACCTACTCAAGGAAGGAGTCCTACCCAAGGTGGGACTCCCACCTTTCCTTGAGGTGGGTTGGCCGGCCACCCTAGAGGAGTCCACCTTGGACTCCTCCCTTTAGGGTTGGCTGGCCATGCAAGGTGGAGTCCCTCCGGGACTCTACTTTCCATGGTGATTTCTTCCGGACTTTTCTAGAACCTCAGCCATAAATGCACCGGATCATTTCCAAACTTGGAATATGACTTCCTATATATGAATCTTATTCTCCGGACCATTCCGGAACTCCTCGTGATGTCCGGGATCTCATCCGGGACTCCGAACAAATATTCGAACTCCATTCCATATTCAAGTTCTACCATTTCAACATCAAACCTTAAGTGTGTCACCCTACGGTTCGCGAACTATGCGGACATGGTTGAGTACTCACTCCGACCAATAACCAATAGCGGGATCTGGAGATCCATAATGGCTCCCACATATTCAACGATGACTTCAGTGATCGAATGAACCATTCACACACGATACCAATTCCCTTTGTCACGCGGTATTTTACTTGTCCGAGGTTTGATCATCGGTATCACTCTATACCTTGTTCAACCTCGTCTCCTGACAAGTACTCTTTACTCGTACCGTGGTATGTGGTCTCTTATGAACTTATTCATATGCTTGCAAGACATTAGACGACATTCCACCGAGAGGGCCCAGAGTATATCTATCCGTCATCGGGATGGACAAATCTCACTGTTGATCCATATGCCTCAACTTATACTTTCCGGATACTTAATCCCACCTTTATAACCACCCATTTACGCAATGGCGTTTGGTGTAATCAAAGTACCTTTCCGGTATAAGTGATTTACATGATCTCATGGTCATAAGGACTAGGTAACTATGTATTGAAAGCTTATAGCAAATAACTTAATGACGTGATCTTATGCTACGCTTAATTGGGTGTGTCCATTACATCATTCATATAATGACATAACCTTGTTATTAATAACATCCAATGTTCATGATCACGAAACCATGATCATCTATTAATCAACAAGTTAGTTAAGAGGCATACTAGGGACTCCTTGTTGTTCACATAACACACATGTATCAATGTTTCGGTTAATACAATTATAGCATGGTATGTAAACATTATCATAAACACAAAGATATATAATAATAACCATTTTATTATTGCCTCTTGGGTATATCTCCAACAACTAGTACCTGATCCGTCAGATGAACTAGCCCCAACTACCATTATCCCTGTACAATATAAAATTTCGTATTCAAAGATATGTGATAAAGTTCAGAGCTATTGAACGAATATAAAGTTGGAAATTTTCCCTGACTCTGTGATTCAAGCAAAATCTCGGGGGCTACTGACATAGGCATCCCCAATGGGCCTGTCGAAGATGGTACCCGGGGTTTACTGAAGGCCCACGACCCGAAGGATAAGAAGAATCGGAAGCCCAAATTATTATTAAGGAAAGCTAGAGTTGTATTAGAAAGCAATACTTGTAATCTTGCGGGATGAGTTGGAAACCCTCCCGAACTCTGTAACTTGTGTATTACGAATCCCTCGGCTCCGCCTCCTATATAAGGGGGAGTCGAGGGACAAAGAAAGCATCAAATCATTGTCTCACAAACCCTAGTTTTCATATCGTCGAGTACTTTTCGGCTGAAACCTTCGAGATCTACTTGCCCTCTACATCCAACGAAACCCTAGTCTACAACTCGTAGGCATTGACAAGTTAATACCTTGTCACTATGTCATGTGTGAAGTTAAAGTAAACTTCAATATATATTTTTCTGCCATGATAAATAGTATTAGCATAGAGATATGTAGCACTAATGTTATCACACCATAAGAATGGTATTATTTTTCTGTGCTCAAGCGAGATACGGTTACTTCCTTGTTGGCACTCCATGAAATGAGGTTTCGTCCAGACAAAAATATGGCAAATCCACCTATGAACCTTCTGTCATCTATGCAACATGCCCAATCTACATCTGAAAAAGCACTTATCAAAGTAGAATGTGATTTCCGAAAAGTGAGGCATGTAGTAATGGTGTCGTTCAAATAGCGAAGACTCCTTTTAACCGCAGTCCAATGTACTATTGTAGGTGCATGCAAGTCCTGACAAAATTTGTTGACTGGAAAACCAATGTCATCTCGAGTCAATGTCAAATATTGTAAAGCACAAACAATGCTACAGTATTGGGTGCTATCATTGACCCCTAATGGTTCTCCTTCATGAAGAGACAATTTTTCCGATGTAACAAGATGTGTAGTGAAAGCTTTATAATTAAGCATAGCAACTTTAGTCAATAATTCGGTTGCATATTTAGCTTGGGTAAGAACAAGACCATCCTGAATTTTCTTTACTTCAAGACCCAAGAAGAAATGTAAATCACAAAAATTCTTGATGGTAAAGTGTCTGTTTAGATCATGTATTAGTGCAGAGATGGCTTGGCTTGATGAACCTGTGAGGTTGTGACTATGATATCAGCCACATAAATTAGCACATAAACAGCGATACCTGACTTGTTGTAGATGAAGAGAGAGGTATCTTCTTTTGATGGGAGAAAACCTAAGTCTTGTACAGTTTGGTGCTCAAACTAGGAATACCATGCTCTCGGTGCCTGTTTGAGATCATATAGAGCTTCGCCAAGTTTACACACATGATGGGGTGTATTCTTATCTTCATACCTAAGAGGTTGTTTCATATAGACTTCCTCTTTCAGAACACCATGTAGAAACAAATTCTTGACATCGAGTTGATGGAGACTCCATCCCCTGAAAACAAAATAGCAAGGACAAATCTTATAGTAGCAGCTTTGACAACGGGACTGAAGGTGTCCTCATAATTTTTGCTAAAACGTTGTTTGAATCCCTTGGTGACAAGATGGTTATTTCCTAGCAACTTTACATCGGTTCGAACTTATATATGGTATCAGAGCAAAAGGATCTCAAGTTCAAGACCATGCTCACGTGGTATTAAAAAAAAAATTGCGACCTACATCAAGAACCCAACGTCTCTAAGGAGCAGAAAAAAGAAAAAGGCTTGATGTGAGGGAGAGTGTTGATATTATAATTATATTGCCTATTCTCTTTCCACTAGTTTAGACTTTTGTGATAGTTGGCTAGTGAGTCAATTCTATACAATCAAAATAATAAGAACCATAAGTGAACTTTACCCGCAACTAAATTAAAGGACGAGAAGTATAGACTTCTCTCTTCGTATACCATCTTTGTCCACGAAAAAGTGTACATTTACTTTTTTATCTTAATGAAACCTTTTAAATTTTGATTAACTTATAGAAAAGATTGGAATATGACGTCAAATTAATATATTATAAACAAAATTTTAAGACAGATATACTGATACCAATTTAGTGTCAGATTTGCTTCTACTTTTCTCTATAAAAATGGTCAAAATTTGACAAGTTTGACTTAGGATAAAAGTAAAAAATATACGGTTATTCATGAACGGAGTGAGTGTTGCTCAAGTTATTATGGTTCTTGAACAGCTCACTCAAGGCATTGTAAATCAATGACCATCAATTCAAAGCCAAAGGAAGAATGGGAGGGTATGATCATCGGCTCCGTCGCAGGCATGCTAGCATTTTCCAAATAACAGAAACGAGTCTGCATCGAGTCCCACACACTTAAAAACCCTCATAAATAGGAGTAGTGCGCACGTACGGGTACGGGTCAAGATCGAGCGGTGCATGCATGTGTAGCTAGATCATCTCGTCCTTACCAGCATCTATGGGCCTCCAGATAGAAAGTTAGAAACTAGGGCATCACGGTACACGTGTACTCTCACTAAGGATATATAGGCAGGACCATCTCCACTTAGAAGCTAAATCAATGGCAGACATGCGCCCGTGTTAATTAGTTAAGCTCCCAACATGGTCCATGCACGGCGCGCCTAACTTTTCTTGTGCTAGAAAAGGTGGCTGATACAATACCTCGTTTATGACGTTCCTCTCATGGTTCAGCATGGATCCGGTGTGGGGTTCCATGGGTTTGTGAGCTGAGGCTCCATCATATTGAATTGAAGGGTACTGAATACAGTACATATATTTGCTTTGCACATCGATGCCTTGCTCATACTATTTCATAAGTTTCGTTCTTTTAATTGAACAACTGGTTAGTGAATGCAATATGGCTCATAGTCTCTATGCCTTGCTCATACTATGGCTCATAGGTTTCGCAGGTCAAAGGCCGCAACGCCCGGGAAGGGGCGGCGGGGATTCGGGCTCCCGGCTCCACGCGCGACGATAGGAGGAGGAACGCCGCGCGGGATCTGCTGGTGCCGGTGCGGGCGCGACGTCGGCGCCCCTGCTGCGTCTTGCTCATGCCGGAGCAGCCGTGGGTTAGGGCGTGGTCGACCAGCGCTCCTTCCGGTGGGGGCTTGGGCACCGGAGGCGGCGGCTCTGAGAGGTGAGGGCGGCGCGGTCCCTGGCGGCGGGGAGCGCTTGCTGATGCTGAGGACCGTCTCCTCGGTCGCATGGGCGGCATGGAGGCGGTGGAGGGTGCTCAGGCCGCGGTGGTTGCCCCGTCGACCTCGTGGCAGATCTGAAGACGGAGGCCGGATTCCATGTGGTACCCACCCCAAGGCCATGACATCCGGCGTTCTCGTCGGTGCTGGGTGTGGTTGGGGTGGCAGGGCAGGGGGCTCTGGCCGGGAGAAATCCTTGGCCGGCGGTGGCGGTCACAGCGTCGGCGACGTCCTGGACGGCTTCTTCCTCCTTGGAGGCGATGCTGAGGTATATCCCCCCTCCCTCCTTCCTTTGGCGCCCGGGTGAAAACCCAAATCTCCGGATTGGGCGGCGACAGCGCTCTGGCGTCGTATTTCTTCTTGAAGACGCCGCCTTGGGTCGGCGGAAGGTGTCCATGCTGCGTGGGTGTCCTGGTCTGCGGTTGCGGCGCTTGCCGTGTCTTCTCTGGCGATCTCTGTCCTGATGCTGAAGTCTTTTGGGTGGCCGGTGCGTTGGCCGGCGGCGAGGCCTGTGGTCTTTCGCGTGTGGTGGTCGTGTCTGGTTCTTGTCCTTGGTTTGATGCCCCTGGTGCTCATTCGTGCTCTAGGGAGAGCTGCTCCGCTTGCCGACGGTTCGGCGCCCTACGATCCAAGGCGAGAAGATTGGGACCTTCTTCGGAGGTGGAGGCGGATGGCATTCCGGCTGCGATGTGGCAGGAGTTGACGGTGGCAGGATTCCCGGTGGCGAGCTTCATGGCGTTGTTTCTCCTCCGCTCTGGTTCTTCCTTGAGATGATGACCTTGATGAAAAGTTGTTTTCTTTGTAATCTTTCGTTTGCTTGTTCCTCGATGTTTGTAAGCTGTTCTTCAGCATCCTGTAACACTTGCCGGCAACGGCATTATTAATTTAAGGCAGGGCTACGGCCTACTCTTTAAAAAAAACTATGGCTCATACTACCTCAGTACCTCCTATCCTTTAATCGACAGGATGCCGCTTACTACATACTCGCGATCTTCACAACTTCGCGTCGATTTAACCGGATCGGATGGAAGTAGATAGGTGTTGGGCCAATGGATCGTCTTCTAATAATACGGATAGCATGTGAAACACAGGCGAGATGAGTACATAATGATGCAAAGATTCGCAGTACAATAATACCCCTAATCTAGCCAGCATGTGCATGTGTACTTGCAGATGTATTCGCTTCCGATTCTTGCAATAGTACTTAGAAGATAATTAATTGATCGAGGAAATCTATGCTGGAAGATATATCTAAATATATCTATCTTAGTGATAACTAATATGGATCGGAAGTACATCATTTAGCTGGGTAGCCAATTGATCGGTGCACCATCAAATCAAAACACTGCTGTTGATGTTTTCAGACAGGCCCTGCCTCCATGTTCAGCATTAAACCCGCTGCAGATTTTCCTGGCTCGTTTCGACATACCCACAGCAGGGTAACGACTTCCGTACGTTTTCAGCGTCCTCTTGTCGTGTATAACGAGAACGGCAAAGAGATAGGCAATTGCCCAATTGATTGGCACGTTCCAAACCCTGGTCCGAACCTCAGGTACGTCCCGGCCTCTAGTGAAGTACGTATACCAGTAGGTAACATTTTTGGTACTGTAATAATAACTCTCAAAATGACCGTGACAAGAGCCGGAGATGCATAGGACACGCAATCATTATCGTAAGGAAACAGAAACAAACGTCCATACATGGTTATCCTCGTTTCAGTATCATTACCGCCTCACTTTTTTTTCTAAAGGAGGATAAGACCCAGACTCTGTACGAAAGAGATTTACACGGCTATCTTTATTAGACTAGTATAAAGGTGCACATGCCAAACACGTATTATAATCTATAATAAAATAATTTTATTTCGAATTGTATTCTTTATCGAGTTTTCTTAAAGAGCCACTTCAAATGTGTATCATGCCTAACCATGTGAGGATCTAGTGTAACAAATGATCCACGGACATGTCTCCACATAAAAGTTGTGATCATATACATATATGTATTATAATTATTACAAAATTACTTAAAAGTAACACCTAAGCAACATTGTATCTTCTTATTTATTCGGTGATGATAGTTCTTTCTTGATGGTCCACTTTTTATGCGATCAATAAGGCTTCATTCAATGGTTGGGATATTGTTTAAAGCTTCATTTCCTTCATACTTTAGGATATTAACGAAAAATCGCTTCCTCTGTTGAAAACCGTTCTACATGTACATTATACAACATCTTTATAAAAAAAATCATGTGCAAAGTGCATAGAAATGAACATGGTGTAAATACTCATCGTCGGTATTGGAAAATGTAGCACTCCATCGTACCATAAATGCCTGAAATCAAAAACCAAATAACCGACAGAGCACTGCATGTATGAAATGTTACATTGTGTGTTGGATAAATACATTAAGATTGTAAGACATTGATAAGGTTCCTACCCGTATGAGTTTGTCGAAACTTTGGGAACCTTGCAAACCCATCTATTTATGTCATCCTTTGATGCAGGATTTGCAACTTCAAGCGCAAGGTTAAATTTGTTGCCACAGTTTTAAGTATATGTTTCCCCAAATTTGGTATTGAAAGCGGGTCCAAAAAAGAGATAACTTTGTTTGTTCCGATCCAAGACGAATGAAAGTAATAACCAAATAATATCTCAATGCAATAAAATCTTCAACGATATAGTTACAAATACATTAATCATTAATAACAGATAAATCACTCATAGGAACGAATGATTGAATTCTTACCATATTGCATTCTGATATAATACGCATGGCTATCAGGTCAGCAAAGAAACAATTATGCCAAAGCAAGCACCGTTCGGATTTTCACTATGACTTGGATCTCGTGCATAGTGAGCCATCAACTAAAATAATATTAAGAAAACATTAGTATACGTGGCAAACGGGTAACAAATAAATAGATTTAATATGTAATTATAGTTACACGGAAGTTTTAATCTATGTAGTAAATTGTAACATCTCTAGCAAGCTGGATGTCGTGGCTTGCTAGTATTCGTACATCCATATTAGAACAACTAACGTCCATATTTTCATCCAATTTTTGTATGTTACTTATTTGCCTCAAATTAAGACTAATAGGATAAGGACTAGAACTTCTAACCTATTCATTCATGTGAAACTATAATTATGTCGATTACAGCGATGCTATAGCAATTTATGAGAACACACAATGAACTGGAAAGCAATTTATTAGAGCCCACAATGAACTGGAAAAAAAATGTTGCTTACTCGAGTAAAGGGTCATCATGAACTGTGTTGATGTATAGTCAAAGTTCATCTATTAAATCCTTGTTTGTTGGATTGGTAGGTGGTGCATAAGCAATGATTATGAGATGAACCCAATTTTCAATGATAGTTTTGATGTCTTGATGTTTTTAGGAGGTTCATCCACAACGACACAATCCGTGGGATCAAATGTGTGGCCGGTCTTCATCATCTTTTAAGTCTCGACTCATTATATTATCATCATTCAAATGTGAATCCACCAAATTTGTAAAATCTATCATATTAACCTATTAATCATGCAATAACTAAAGTTAGTTTTCGAACAATAATGATACAACCTGGAATAAGTATTACGAGATGGAGCGAAATATACATATTTCGGAATGTCAGATAAAATATCCCCCGTGAAATATTCCATGAAATTTAAGATCCATAGACCACAGGATGACCTGCATGATAACAATTTTTTGATGATACAAAATTTGATATATGTCCAATGAGGACAATCAATGTTAGCCACAAAAAATCTTCAAAATCATGAAAAATGAAAATTTGAGGGCAGTCATTTTTTCTGAAGCTTGTATCATAAGAGCGGCCCACATCCCACACACACCGAAAGGCGGAAAGGACCGAGACCAACACGTCAGCAACAACGCCCTCCGTCCATCACTCGCTTTGCCCGCAGTGAAATAAAATCTCAAAACAATCCCACTCATTGACTCCCCTCCGTCCACCCCACTACCAGCTATCTGTGACTGGAGAGCATACAACGGCGCTACTCGTCCCCCACCCTGTCCCTCCTCCCTGCGACACACGGCTCTGATTCCCCTATCTCTCCCTCCCTTGTGACAATACCCTCATGGGGAAGATGAACGCCTAAAAACGTTGACATTGTCTGATCTGGGAGACCTAGATCTAGGGTATCCCCGGAGCAACACGAGTGAGGAGACGTCGGCTGCGAAGGCGATGCCCTTAAACAAGGAAACGGCGCAGGTACACCACGATCACCCTCCATGGCCAGAGTTGGAGCTCGATTTTCACCGGCAATTGCACCTCCCCAAGTCACCGCAGTCCACAACTAGTCGCCCGACCACCTTAGGTCAGGGCGCCACCACCGCCATGCTTGGCGTCCACATGTTGCGGATGTATCCCAGGAAAAACCGGGTGTCATAGTCAAAGACGGTGAATGCTACAGGTGATGCAGGTCTAGGCTCGTCCGATCCCATCTGGGCCTAGATCGGGTACGCCTGTATCACGCCGCCTGCACGTCGTGATGCTGACTGCTTTCAATTGCACTAGTGATGCAGGAGGGCTAGAGAGCACGCACTTCCAGAACCCGAGCCGCGGCCGAGGAAAATCCGCCACCACTTCTCCACCAGGGTTTGCCTAGCGATGTCTCAAGCAACGGCGGCTAGAGGGGGCACGTACACGAGGGGAGCCGGTGGCGTGGTGCCGCCACGTGGGGGTGATAGGGTTACATGAGGGTTACAAAAGGTTTGTCCGTTCATGTGTTATGACTATGTGCTCGCTATCACAATGTCTTTGCGTGGATGACTGTGACATCACAATGCCGAGAGGGATCACAGTGTATCTCTACATCGCCAGGAGGAGCAACATCCCAATTTTGCACTATCCAAGTCCCAAACACATTTTTCGATATACGTGAAAGATCACCTTTATGATTACCCAGTTTACGGTGTAACGTTTGATAAGGTCAAAGCATACTTTCCATTACGAGAGAACATGATATTCTCATGGTCTAAGAACTTGTACATAACATAAAATTTTCATTGTGTCGGTTTAGTACCCTTGTTCTGCTAACAATGTACTCTCATTGTTGTTGGCATACTTGTACATTGATGATACACATGATCATAAAAGCATGATCATATATACACACAAGATATCCCTAGAGGGAGAGTAGGAAAAACTTATTGTTTATATCTTTGTGTGTTTGTCTCTTTACATTCAAATGTCATATTCACGAACAACAATTGTTACAGCATAAAAGGATAATAAGGCTTAACAATGAACATGACGTTATAATTAAATAATCATATATTATTTTTTCCTCTAGGGCATAACTCTTTCTCCACCATGGTGTCAAACAACAACACCTTTCTTTGCGCACCACCATGTTTGCTCGCCGACGAGACCCCTCGGCATCATGTAGCCGAGTCTGCCAAGCCGACTGTAAGGGTACATTGCCCCTATGTGTGGTTTTGGTAATTAATGACAACCCCTATGGACTAATGTTTTCATTGAGTTTATATGAAGGAATATTCCATAGGTACTACTTGCTCTCCATGTGTTGGATTCAAGTATGGATGCCATGAAGATAAAGGTATACCTTGTGTATTGGCATCAAGATCATCGGTTATGAAGATACATATGTGATATGATCAAGAAGAAGAAATGAAGATGGAGTTCTTATGTGAAACTCAATATTAGCCATGCTCTATCTTATGTGAGTATGAGAAGATACAAGGATTGAGTTGGGCAAGTTCAAGATGAGCATCTCAAGTGGATCACATGCTTGAAGCTTGCCGTCCATTTGGTGATAATGGACATGTGAAGATGTGCATCAATGGAGCTTTCCCATCTATTTGTGAGTCTTCACGAAGCAACATTGATCAAGTGAGGCATTCCGGCTTGTGTAGAGCTTGAAGAGTTATCATCAAGATCAAGCGGGATGCGCAAGGCAAAGGTATGGCCTTGCTAGGTTTTCCTTTTACCGGTCTCAAGGTGGATGTTGGGAGACCGGATTATAGGATAGATAGCCGCACTATCAAGAGGGGCTTTCGGTTGGGTAGCTTGATCACATCGTCTTAGGGAGCTCAACCCTTTGCATACTTTGCATATCCTTATTGCTTCTTGGTGTTTCTCAGTGTGAGGTTCTTGAGCTTGTTGCTAGCTTTACAACAAGCCCAAGTTCATCGAAAACGGAATCCGCATGCATCTTCTATTGCGTTTTCGAGTTTGGACGTCTTCACCGCTTCTTGACGGTGGGAGACTCCCTCTCTAAAATCATCTAAAATGTTCTGAGTGGAGTCTCCATATTTCCAGTTTTTGTTGGGGTTCTATTCGTCGTTATCTTTCCAACAAAATTGGTTTCATGTCAATCGGAGTTCGGGAGCAATAGTTATTAAAGAAAAGGTAAAAGAAGAAAAAGAAAAAGAAAAGAAAAAGGGGACGGCTGCCCGGTCTCCGACCGGTCGACCGGGCCACACACCGGCCCACCGGGACAGCCCCGGTCTCCGACCGGCCAACCGGCCCGGTCGGCTGGCCAGCCCAGCCAGCCCTCCGGTCCGACCGGACCGTGACCAGACCACCGCCCATCCGGCCCGGCGCCCGGCTTTCGCACCGGGCCGCCCGGCTTCCCACCCGGCCCGGCCGGGGCACTGCTCCGGATCGCGCGCCGCTCGCCTTAACCGCCGCCCACGCGCGGTCCACGCGACCGGCTCGCCCCGCCTGGGCCTGGCGCCTCCACGAGGCCCATGTGCCCCGCCCGGCTGGCTGGCCGGCCCGACCGGACCGGCCACCGGCCTCCTCAGCGCCTGGGCCGGTCGGCCGGCTGGGCCGCCGGCTGGGCAACCTTTTAGACCCGTTTTTCTGCCCGATTTTCTGTCTTTTTCCCCCAACAGCTATTTTTCCCCTTTAGCTATAAATAGGCTTCTTCCACCTTGAGCCAAACTACTTCTTCCCTATTCTCTCACCTCCATTGTTGCATTTGAAGAAGTTGCTCCCTCTCTTGTTCCCCCCCATGATTCTTGCTCATATTTGAGGATTTGAGAGAGGAGATCCAGATCTACACTTCCACCAAACCAATTCTTCTCTAAGTGAGGGAATCTCTTGGGATCTAGATCTTGGAGTCTTTAGTTGACTTTCCCCTTGTTCTTCCGCTCCAATCTCATCCTAGCATTCGTTGCTTTGGTGGGATTTGAGTGTGAAGGACTTGAACACCTCCGGTGTTCTTGCTTTGTATCATTGCATAGTGTTGAGCTCTCCACCACGATTTGTTCGAGTGAGAGACCGTGAGCTTGTTACTCTTGGAGGGTGACCTCCTAGTTGGCTTGGTGATTGGTGCTCCGGTGATCTCTTCAAGAAGATTGTGAAGAGGCCCGGGCTTCTCCTTCGTGGAGCTTGTGAAGTGGTTGTGGAGCTTGCCATCTCCGGAGCGGAGGAAAAAGCTAACCATAAGGAAAGGGCCATTATCCTTCGTGGGTGTGGTTCGGAGAATAGGGTGAGCCTTCGTGGCGCGGGAATCCTTCGTGGGACCTCCACTCCTCCAAACGTGACGTACCTTGTTGCAAAGCAAGGGAACACGGGAATACATCCTCGTCTCCGCGTGCCTCGGTTATTTCTATACCCGAGCTCTCTTTCCTTGTGATAGCCATCGTGCTTGAAGTACATATATCTTGCTATCACTTGTGCTACATATATCTTGTGCCTATCTTGCTTAGCTCTAGTTGCCATTGTCACACTTAGTTGAGCTTAGCATATCTAGGGTTTGTGCTTGTAAACTAAACATTAGTTTAATTCCGCATTCTTACAAGACAAATCCGAAAGAGTTTGTAATTGCCTATTCACCCCCCCTCTAGGCGACATCTCGATCTTTCACCGACATAGCTTCGGCCTTCGGAAAATATGCCGTGCATAGCACCTATTGGACCAAGCATGACTGAGCATAGCACCTGGCAGCCCGACATGCATGAATTGACATCTCCGCCAAGGACTCCATGCAAGACGAAGCCGCTCCACCTTCAAACCCCTTCATCTAGCAACTATTCCAAAACGATGGCCTAAGGGGGAGACTAGAGAGCGGCGGCAAGCGTCGGCATCGTTCGACTTGGAGACCCAGACCCAGAGTTTCCCCTGGAACAACCCGCATGAAAATGTAGGAGCTGATTTAGCGAAGCCTTCGAAAAGTAACGACGCACAAGACGATGCCATCGTTCGCCATGATCAGTGTCGAATCGATTTTTAACGGACCGAGATATCACGACGGACATGCACGACAAACATTGTGATAATGCCTAGAAGAGCTTCAGCAATCCCGGCCGCCACGCAGACCACGATCATCGTGAGACCTTCCAATGCCCTCGCCTGCAACCACGCTTGCCATCGAGAGAGCGTAGTGCCACCATCCAGGGTGCACACCATCGACACACCATCCGCCACTATGAAGACCCGCCACGCCATGTTCGTTCGGCGACCGCGCCATGACTTAGACGGGAGTTTGTCGGCTCGCTTCGACTCATGCGTGCGAGGGACGAGGAGAGCGCGCTAGTCGCGCCCTCGGATTAGGGTTCTCTCCTTGTATCTACATGTGGGCGATTCGAGAGGGACTATTCGGTGTCCTATAGGTTTGGGTAGAGGGGCTGACATGTGTGAACCTCCGTTGTAAATCTTTCCTTTTTCGCTCCTAGTCTCTACGAGAGCACCAAATGTAGCATGCACGGGACCTCCTGGGGCACCATATCATAAGGTTTCGTTGCATACCAATCTAAATTATGTTTCCGAAACACACAATGAAATCTAATGATACGTTGCGCATGAATCGCAAAGAACTGAACTAGGTGAAATCAACGGATGAAACGTGCACGGGAAGCCCCGTGCACGGTACAACGACATTTCTGGGGTCTCTACGTACGTTTATTAGTTGATTTCGAACACTAGGGTTTTTTGGCAGTTAACCCTCCAACTGAGCGTGACAAGAAAAGAAAGGGGAAAGAGACGGAGAGGCATAGGACACGCAGACAGGATCGGATACAGAGAGCATGGGAGCTACATACACTTGTTTCTTTTCTCCAAAAAGATATACAGAAAGAAACGTTCCATATATACTGTGCGAGTTTCATGTCCGATCCGGTCAAAGACACCAAAACCGGGCAGATCAGAGCCGTACCTCTCTTGTGCCCTGATCGATCGGACGGTGAGTACATCTCTTCATCACGGAACTCTGAGTCTCTGACCGTAGTGTGTATCCCACGACCAGTTCTGGCCGTATCACATCACCGACGCCGACTGCCGCTGGGTGCCACGCACGCGGTCCGAAGCCGACGCGCATAGGCATATGGAACGTTCCATACCCCGCTTGCCAAACACACCATACATAAGCACGCCACCCCGCAAGGCCAAGGGTAGACGACGACTCAGCCCAACGAAACCATACTGATCCGTCGATCGAGTTGACGACGATTCATCACAAGCAGAGAGAGAAGAGAGTCGCGCGCGGCGGTTGCCACCATACCAGAGCAGCGCGTTAGTTTCCCGGGCTTTTCTCCCCTTCACCCACCCCCTGAGACCCGGCCGGCCGCGCGCGGGGTCGACGATCCTATTCTTGGGCAACCCGGCGATCGGCCGAACAAAACCCGCGCGCCCCACCGACGCCCCGGGTTTCCCTCCCAGGCTATGGCCGCGGCCGCGACGACGTCCACCACACCCACCGCCACCGCCACCACCTGCTGCGCCTCCTCCTCCACGTCGTCGTCCTCCTCCTCCACCACCACCAGCCCCGGCCCGCACCGCCGGCGCCTCGTCGACCTCGAGCGAGCCGACGACTCCTCCTTCTGCTCCTGCTGCGGCGCCGACGCCTGCGACGACGCCGAGGGCCCTGCGCACGCCCCCTTGCTCACGCCCTGCGGCGCCGCCGGCAAGTCGTCGCCGCTGCTGGCGCGGAGGAAGCGCGCGGCCGGAGCGGGAGCGCACGCGTGGTGGATGAGGGCCGTCGTGCTCTGCCTGCTCGGCCTCGTCGCGGTCGTCGGCTTCCTCGGCTCCTCCTCCCACGGCGGCCGACGGGGCGGCACCGACGGCGCCGGGTCCGGCGAGAAGCTCGTGCAGAAGGTGGAGGTGGCCGCCGACGCCGACGTCATGGGGTGGACGGAGGAGAACCTCACGGCTCTCACCCGCCGCCCGCCAGACCCTCCGGTGAGCATTACTATTCACTAATCCGTCAACTCCTTCATAATAATTTCTTTATTACAAACCATGTTTTAGTTAGCCCATAATATAACTGCTTTTTCATGCACGTACTCGCAACGATCGATAACTACCCACCCACGCGTACTCCGCTCGTCGTGAATTATCACTAGTTCGTGCACAGCGCACGTCTTTCAAACATTGCTCTTTTGTCCTACACAAGAAATCTTTTGGACGTTTTGTGTTTCCGGGTAGATTTCCATGTGAGTTGAGCTGCGGTTCGACCGAACTTGCCACACAGAGCTTGACCAGAAAAGGGCATGGTTACTTCGGAGTAAAACTAGGACGTCAGCCATGGAATAGTTCGGCGAGGACGAAAGCCTGCTTGAAGCATGCTCCTCTGCTGACTCCTCAACGGCTGAACCGCTGAACTTAGGTGTAAACGCTCAATCAAACCGATAAGAAGAAACTAGGACGAGTCGTGTTTCGATCGTTCCACGTCGCCGACTGAGCATACGGGGGAAAAGATCGGTGACAACGACGAGTATTTGGACCGTACGTGTTGCTAGCGTGACTCACCCCACTCGATCATACCCAAGTCATACGACGTGAGTTCCAGAGTCCAGAAACTGGTCATGCGGGGTCTCTCGAAATTATTTTATGGGTGGCAGCAACTTTGAAACTCTTTTTAAAATACGGGTGGGTGTTGTTCTTGTTCTCTGCGGTAGTATTTCTTTGTATCTACGTGCGGTCAGATACATCGCTTTTCTTCTTTAATTGTCTGGTCGCTGCTGAGCTATCAAGAAAAATGCCGTAAGAGTGATGGGGTTTGATGCCACCGAAGTAGCTTTCCCTTGTAATTATCGAGTGTGGAGTATTTCAATACAGAAGGAAGTATGGGTTTCAATGCAGCAACAGCAAAACCACATTTCTATATCTGTACTAAAACTTAATTATATTCATCTTAGTTGATTTTTGAGGTGTGTAGTATAGAGGGTGAGTTTGATTAGTACTTCAGCGATACAATTGTCAATTAGGTAACTCTTGTAAAAATGTTTCAGATGTTATGATGCTCTCTTTTGATTTCCTGGTTTTGTAAGATTCATATTAGTACAACTAAATATTGACAATTGTATCAAGTGGAGCATGGTAAGAGTGAGATGGTGTTGGTGCCGCCGAGGTAGCTTTCCATTGTAATTATTGAGTGGGGCATTCCAGTACTTACTTATCTATAAATTCATTTAGGGGTCTAGTATGTAATCAGTTGATTTCAGTAACTCAGGCTCTCTTGTTGATTTCCTGTCCATAAGTGGTTTAGGTAGTTTGTAAGATTCATACTAGCACAACTGATTGCCGACCTTCCCGCAAAAAAGTTCCATATTCAAACGAGAAAAAAAAAGTTTTGGGCCTGGCCTGGTAAGCACGAGGGAGTAGGGCCAACAGGCTTCATAATGCATAGGTTCAGGGCGGGGCTGGCATAAGCTTTCCAGATAGCAACCATGTGTCTATGTTCAGCCAAGCAAACTCGTGCAGGGAATGCCAAACATTCACTGAGAAGTTGTTATGTGCACACTTTGATAGTTTGATCTTACTGAAGTTTACTTTGAAACTTGTACAACTGATTA
The DNA here is from genome assembly GCF_022539505.1 of Lolium rigidum. Classification (NCBI taxonomy): domain Eukaryota; kingdom Viridiplantae; phylum Streptophyta; class Magnoliopsida; order Poales; family Poaceae; genus Lolium; species Lolium rigidum. Next base: position 257,172,337 of record NC_061511.1, read on the forward strand.
TGTAGGATGAACAATGCGAATCCTGCCGAGCTTCCCGCAAAAAGTATCATATTCAGAAGAAGAAAATGTTTTGGGCCTGGCATGGTAGGCACTAGGGAGTAGGGCCAACAAGCTTCATAATGCATAGGTTTAGGATAGTGCTGGCAGAAGCTTTCCAGATAGCAAACTTGTGTCTATGTTCAGCCAAGCAAATTCGTGCAGGAAAGCCAAACATTCGCTGAGAAGCTGTGCTGTGGTCACTTTGACCTTACTGAAGTTACCTTTGAATCTTGGACAGGTACCAGAGATATGGATGAAACCAGACAGTGGGGGATACAGCCAGTGCATTGAACGCCCAAAGAACCAGCGCAGTAAGTTTCCTTCTCAGCCCTTCACTCAATTTTTCTCCCAGCTTCAGCTCCAGCTCACAATCTCGTGTTGCTTATGCTCATTGCAGGGACTAACGATGCAACTGTTGGCTATCTCATTGTTGATGCAAACGGTGGGCTCAACCAGATGCGAATGGGGGTATGTATATACTTGCTCAAACACTTTATCTTGTCACTGAGTTCAGCTAACTCATGTTCCTCCCAAACTATTCTTACAGATAAGTGATATGGTTGCAGTGGCAAAGATCATGAACGCTACATTAGTACTCCCCACTCTGGATCATCAGTCATTCTGGACTGATCCAAGGTATGCTGCACCTGCATCCCTGCTCATGTCCTGCCAGAAAAAAAAAACAAATACACAAAGTGAACTGACAGTTATTCTTCCAATATAGTGACTTCAAAGATATATTCGACGTCGATCACTTCAAGGAGACATTAAAGGAGGACATCGTAGTTGTAGATTCCCTACCACCAGCTTATAGGAAGGTGAAGCCCTACGTGAGAGCACCGACCTCCTGGTCCAGGGTATGAGTCAATATGTCCTTACTGATCATATATAGAATGCAGGAACACGGAAATTTCATCGCATGCTGAAGTGTTGGCTCTGTTTTTGCAGGCGTCCTTTTACAGAGATTTCTCCAAGATACTTAAGAAGTTCAAAGTAGTGAGGTTTACCCATACGGATTCACGGATTGTCAACAACGGCCTTGCTCCTTCTCTCCAACGGCTTCGCTGCCGTGCAAACTACGAAGCGCTTCAGTACAGGAAAGAGATACAGGAGCTCGGCACTACCCTAGTTGAGAGACTGAAAAAAGACTCGGATCATTACATAGCACTCCACTTAAGGTGATTCATTAATTAACACATCAAAACACTTCTCTTACGTGCTGCCAAAAATATCTGCAGAGCAGTGATCCTCTCTTTTTTTTCGTTTGCTTCTCATATAAATAAATTGGACAGATACGAGAAGGACATGCTGTCTTTCACCGGCTGCAACCACAACCTGACGGCTCACGAGGCAGATGAGCTGACTGATATGCGCCTCAAGGTGAGGCACTGGAAGGAGAAGGAGATCAACAGCGAGGAGAAGCGGCTCCAGGGCGGGTGTCCCATGACGCCTCGTGAAGCTGCTGTGTTCCTCAAAGCCATGGGATACCCTTCCAGTACAAAGATTTACATCGTGGCAGGTGAAATATACGGAGCGCACAGCATGGATGCACTGAAAGCTGAATACCCAAACATTTACACACACTACAGTCTAGCTACGGTAGATGAACTAGAGCCATTCGAGTTGTACCAGAACAGGCTAGCTGCTGTGGATTATATCGTGGCCCAGCAGAGTGATGTCTTTGTGTATACGTATGACGGAAATATGGCCAGAGCAGTGCAGGGTCACCGAAGATTCGAAGGTTTCAGGAAAACTATAAATCCCGACAGGTAAGTTTTTGGAAATAGCAGCTCAAATTTAATTTTTATCTTGATTGTTGGCCATAAGTTGTTTCCTCTCTTCTGCAGGCTAAAGTTTGTAGAGCTCATTGATAAGCTAGACGAGGGTGCTGTAGACTGGGATGAATTCCAGAGTGAAGTGAGGAAGAATCACGAGAATAGACTTGGAGGTCCATATGACAGATTACCTGGTGAGAGTCCAAGGCAGGAGGAGTACTTTTACTCAAATCCTATCCCTGGATGCCTGTGCAAAAAGGTGCAGACTGTAAAGTGAAACAGATTTTTATTACAAAAGGAAAATGGTTCAGCCTTCACACACACTGCTGCCAGCTTGGCAGCAGGTGTAACGTGGACGGAGATGACACTGCCTCCACACGACAGGGGTGGCCAAATAGACAGGATCCTAGTTAACTGACAGAGACCAGACATTTTGATTATTTCCTAGGCTGACTACACATGTAGCTGAGGGCATGAGGCCAAGAAGTGCATTGTTAAGAGGAAACTTTTTCCAAGGAAAGATGATCTGAGCACAAAGATATTGAATTACTTGAAGATCGACAATATACCATCAATTAGAGGAACAACCAAAGTGAAAACTCTTCACTGGTGCTGCTTGTAGTTAGGTGATACACTCTCCTCATGCATGCTCGTGATGTTTCGAATTCGTTGTAGTAGTGACCTTAAACACAAGATTGGTTCATAAGAATAATGTATCATCCTCTGTTTGCCGGCGGTAACAAGTGTAGGACTGACAGCTAACAAATACTTGTGTAATTTAGTTAGTTCAGAGCAATAAAATCTTTGAAACATATGTGGTGATGTCGCATTAATTTATCTGCTAGTAATTTGCTCAAAAAGAAAAATAAAAACTGCTGGTTAATGGTGAAGGACTGCTCACATAGTCTGAATACCAGTTTGTAAGTAAGTGCGGAAGCTTTCTTTCCTTTAGGCCCTGCTTCGGTGTCAGTATTCCGGCATCAAAACAACCAACTAGAATTGGCACACCCAAATACCACTGTTTGAATGTCTCGGGAATTCGGAAACTGAAATGCCACTGAATATCACTTGCCCCTGTCCGCCCATGTTTCCGAGCCTGACCCCTCCCTATACAGATTCGCTCTCACTGGTGTTCTCTCTACGCGGTATAACAATGAGATATATGCAGAAGTTGTGGAGACCTCATTCCGAGGCATGTATAACATTGTAATGTTCAAACTCTTGCATAAGTTGCACTTCAACACTTATTAGACCCAACCATGAATTGGAATTGGCCTTCACCCCTTTGATTCCAACCAGCACTTTTTTTGCACGACCAAACAACAGCATTGGCATTGATACCCATTTCCTAAACCAAGCTGATTTGACGTTGGCACGCCAATTCAATTTCAGAGTCCCAATATCTACATCCAAACAGGCAGACCCATAGGTAATAATCAAGTTTGAGAAGCTACAAGGAATTTTTGTTTTTTTAAAAAAAACACTAGTTCAACCATAAGCTTCCGACGGGATCACGCACAACTCGAAACCTACCCTAACCAGACGCCCTGATTCCTCCCCCAACCAATGCAACAACCAGCAATAATTTTTGCGAGGGGGATTTGGTTGTGATCTATTGTCAACGAAGGGAACATCGAGCAAGGACAGTACTCACAAAAGGAGATGCACCTGGAGGAGTGCTGCCCTGCGGCGTGCTCAGTCACCGACGTCCTCCGCCACCTCTCGTCGCGCAGCCGAAACCGCCTCGCCTTGGCCGCAATGGCTGACGGCGGCCGTGCTTGCCGCACTCAAAGCAGGACGGCAAGCTGTGGCCCTTGTGTTCTTGCGTAAGTTGGGCTTATTATTCTGAACCGTATAGATTGTCCAAATTTTAGGCCGACTGGCCCACTTGACGAAGCATGTATTTGTTTTCGGATTTCTCAGAAAACAATTGTTTTGGATTTTTCTATTATTTACAACTTTTCCTAGGATTAAAAGCTACTCACTTCGTTCACAGTTCACTAATGCTAGGAAGTTTGCTGCGGCGGCACGCCCTTTTGTTAGACTGTTTGTTATACTACTCCCTCCATTTTAAAATGTAAGGCGTCTAACCTTTAGTCAAAAGTCAACATATTTAAAGTTTGACCAAATTTATACGTAAAAATATAAGTATTCACAATATTAAATTAATATCAGTAGATTCACCAGAAAGTATAGTTTCTGAAAATCTCCATTTGATATTGTAGATATTCATATTTTTTCATATAAACTTGGTCAAACTTAGAAGATGTTGACTTTTGGCTAAACCTTAGGCACCTTACATTCATTTTGGAGCAGAGAGAGTATTTTATAAGATAATAAAATATATTAGTCAATTGAAGTTTAGGTGTTTTCTATAAGTGATACTGTAGCGCTATAGTATTGTTGGATAAAGTAGAGAGATTTCCTCGCAAAGAAAGCATGTGCAAGATATTTTTCCTTAATATGGATCCGAATTGCGGGAAGAAGAAGCAGAAGTTCTCTATTGAGGAAAGACGAGAAGCATAAACGTGTAAAATCATTTGTTTGAAACATCTTAAAAATAGCATTTGCTATTAGAAATTGTATTTTCGGTAACCAAAGGAGAAAAAATAGAAAAGAGGGAACCGCTAATCGTGAGGCAATTAAAAAATAGGGTAGTATGGGTTAAACACCGGATAAATCGTAAGGCAATGGAAAAGAGAGAGGGTTATATGTCAGTATAACTGTAGTTGTTGTGAGGCGACGGATGGTGTAGTATTTTTTGTTTGCGTAGTTATTATAGAACAAAATGGTAGTATTTTTGTCTGGCTGAAAGATGAAGTGGGTGATAAAGCACTAGTAGGGAAAGGCCTACTACTGCCATGTGGATTTGGATCTTCAGCGCGCGCAACTGGTACCTCGTCAGTGGTATCCATTTGTAGTCGCGTGCCCCCGCGCACGCGACTAGTACGCATCTTAGTAGTCGCGTGCGGAAGTGGGGCGCGACCAATATATCTAATGGCAGCATGTGGCCGCATGCTACCAATAGGCTGGAACCGCTTCAACTGCTTCTTGCCCCTATTTCGAATACACGATGTTATTTCCACGTATTATACATCTATACATATACAATAGCATACTTACACAGGCAGTACAATACACACGTGATACGAACACACATATATGATTATACCAGTACCAAACCATTATTTGATCTCAAATGTCAGAACAACCGAAGATCAATTACAAGCTAGTTAATTAGTAGTCTAAACTATAAGCACATAGATGAGAAATGCAGTGACGATGAGCAATATCAGGATGAAGGCGTTTTTCATCCGATTCCTCCCCATCACTCTCATCTCTTCAGCTAGATAGTGCGTATATCTACCTTCCGCCTCCTCCATTGTGTTGTACCTGAAAGGACACGGATGTCGTCTAGAGGGGGGTGAATAGGCGATTTAAACTTTTACGAGATGGGCTTAACAAATGCGGAATAAAACTAGCGTTTACATTGTCAAGCCCAAAGCCTATATACTATGGTTCACCTATGTGCACCAACAACTTATGCTAAGAAATACAAACAACTATGTGATAGCAAGATATATATAACTTCAAGCACGATGGCTATCACAAGGTAAAGTGCATAAGTAAAGAGCTCGGGTATAGAGATAACCGAGGCACGCGGGAGATGAAGATTTATCCCGAAGTTCACACTCTTGCGGGTGTTAATCTCCGTTGGAGAGGTGCGGTGGCTTAGTGCTTCCGAACGCCACAAGAGGCTCACCTTGAGGTGTGGTTGATCGATGCACACCAACGCCACAAAGGCCTCACCTCAAGATGCGGTACTCACACCACACACCGAACGCCACGAAGGCGCCTCACCTTATTCTCCGGTGACCCTCGCCACAAAGGCCTAGGTCACGGTTCCACTAAGGGATTTCCTTCGAGGCGGAAACCGGACCTTACACAAAGCTTGGGGCATGCATCCACAACTTAATTGGAGGCTCCCAAGAAATTGCCACAAAGGCCACAAATCCGTCTAGGGTTCCAAGAACCCAAGAGTAACAACTTTCTTGCTTTCACTTTCACGAATCACCGTGGAGAACTCAAACCGATGCACCAAATACAATGACAAGAACACCACAAAGATGCTCAAGTACTTCTCTCTCAAATTCCAACAAAGTTACAAAAGCTATTGGGGGAATAAGAGAGGAAGAACAAATAGGAGGAGGAACACCAAATTTCTCCAAGATCTAGATCTAGTGGATTCCCCTCACAAAGAGAGGGATTTGATTGGTGAAGATGTAGATCTAGATCTCCTATATCTTTCTCTCAAATAGATGCAAGATTCATGGGAGGGAGAGGGAGATAGCAAGCTCAAAGAAGGTCAACAATGAGGGCAAAAACGAGCTCAAACGGATGGGGAACTTTGGGGAAGAAGACCCCCTTAAATAGGGCAAGGGAAATCTGCCCGTTATGCACAAAACTCGTCAAAACCGGAACTTCCGGTCATTTGGGGCGGAACTTCCGCCCCCCGGAAGTACCGGCCAACTTCCGGGTGAAGTAGGGCGTCCCCGAAAAGCTTACAGTATACTTTTGCGTGCAGAATCGTCATTTCCGGAAGTTCACCGGAAGTAGGGCGGAAGTTCCGGCCACTGGAACTTCCGGCCAACTTCCGGCCAAAAAACTGCTTTACGGAAACTTGAATAACTTTTGCATCCGGACTCCGATTTTGATGATCTTGTGCTCGTTTCGAAGCTAGTAACAAGCTCTATATGATCATTCAGGGAACCATCATAGTCCAGTAAGGTAGGATAGAAATAAATGATGAAAGGTTTGACCTATCTAAAAAATACATGCCGGTAAAACCTCCAACCTCGAAAATGCAACAACTTGAGTTAGGAAACTCGGATTTAGGTGAAACCAATTTTGTTGTAAAGAAGATGAAAATAACTACCCCACAAAGAGTGAAAAGATTAAGAACAAGTGGGGTAGGTTTTTCTATGTATTTTAGAGTGAAACCTCTCAATACGAGAAATCGAGAAAAATTCCAATATCGAAAACGCAACAAGTGATTCATGCGGAATCCGTTTTCGATGAACTAGAGCTTGTCATGAGAATAAGCACAAGCTCTAAAACACCATATGGATAAGATCCAAATAACAACCAACAAAGATGATGCAAGGATGCAAAGGTTTGAGCTCTCCGAAGGATATGATCGAGTTACTCACTCGAGAGCCCTCTTGATAGTACGGCAACTAAACTATAAATCGGTCTCCAACTACACCATGAGACCGGTGAGAAAGAAACCCTATCAAGAGCAAACCTTAACCTTGCACATTCCACTTGAGCTTGATGATGACGGTCTTGACCGCAACAAGATGGAACACCTTTCTTGATTGTGCTTGCTTGATGAAGTCATGCGAAATGCTCCCCCATACTCCACTATGGGAGAGCAACTTCTTCGGTGCATCTTCACATATCCATGAACACCATATGGATGGCAAGCTTCAAGCATATGATCTCTTCGAGTTGGCTCATCTTGAACTTGCACTTCATTTCTTCATTCTTCATCATGTTGATGTGTCTTGAAGTAACTTGAGGGCTCACTTCATCTTCATCTAACTTGAGGGCTCACTTCATCTTCATCTTCAAGACATACTTGACACTTGATATCCTTCATCAATTTCTTCTTCTTGCAACCTTGAAGCCAACATATGGTTCAAGCATTGCCTATGGACAACTCCTACAAATATAACTCAATGCAAACATTAGTCCATAGGGATTGTCATTAATTACCAAAACCACACATGGGGGCTCCATGCACTTTCAGTACCGTATGTGTAGATGCAGCTGTGAAAATGAGTACCTGCCTCCAATAGTCTTCCCAATTAGCATAGACTCCGGGAACCCTACTCTTGTAAATGACATATGACGACATCTCTATGCATAAGATAAATAATATACGTCAGTAATTAATAAATTCATACATAATAAATGACGTAGTGCTACAACATTTAAAAGAAGTTAAGTACCAAGAAATGAGCCTCATATAAAAGACACACGCTAGAAGAGGTAAACCAATAAGACCAAGTCAAATGCGCATGTGCATGGACATATATACAAGGTCTTATTGGCTCCCTCTTTCATTAGAAGGTGTTAGAGTATAATCATTGGCAAGTGCATTTGAATATAATTAAACAACACACGGAGGTCAAGGCAAATGTGTAAACAATGTGCAAGATAAGTTTACAACACACGAGTTATAGATGATTCAAAACTAAACCTAAGAAAGTTCATCATACAAATTAACGAGGGAATGGGTGGAGGCCATCAAACGTGTCATGAAGTCCTGGTGGTCGCCCTGAAGATGACAGATCTCTTCTATCTGCCACTGACTTGGTTTTATATCGTCATAGTAGAACAACCCCTTCGAACTGCAGACATCCTTACTAATGAGTTGCCCAAGCTTATGTTGAATGCGATACAACTCGAATCTGGAATCTTCCTTGCTACAGTTCGCAAAGTCCTTGACCCATGTTGTAAGACTAGATAGGTCCACAAGTAGCCGATGATCCCGTACAAACTCACACATGTGATGGATTGCGTAGATTGCCTCCATCGTGTTATCTTTTGGTTGCTTCACGTAGGGGAACTCCGTTTTGTGGCCGAATACACGCTGCCTCTTATGACTACTTCTCTTTTCAAGCCATTACCCTTCAAGTAGTAGCGGTTGAGAGCATCATTCAGAACGTTCTTGATGTTGGTGCAGTTTTTCGGTTTTACACTCCCCGAGTCAAAATACACGGCGTGTGAGTGTTGGATCCACAAAACAATGATGGTGCAATATTGGTCTCTATGCAACACAATTCAAACAGACCATTATATTCTAAACTCAAACATACTGAAAGAAATATATACGAAAGCATCTTGTGGCGCTAGCAAGTGACTTACTCGGGAAAATAAGGAAGGACAAACATTTCTTTATCCTTATTCACCAAGAAGAGATTTTCAATGTAATACATCACATTGAGTGTGTTCTCATAGTTGACCAAGTAGCTCTCATACAGGTACTAGGGGTCCGCTATCACCAAGCTCGGGGATAACTCTTGCTCTTTTCTGACCTGGTAGGCCTCAACAAGCGTATATATGTGAACAAAGTTTCGATGGAGTCTATGCATGTGAAACATGAAGAATATGTCTTGAAATCTCAGGAAAAACACATCCGCGGGGTGTTTCTTGACAAAGTCCAAGCCCTTAGGAACATTGACGACAAAAAGCGGGTATGTTGGATATTCCATACATATAAGACGTCTTTCCTCTTTCAGAATGAGGTCATGCAGACTCTTCATAACACTAGTACCGTTAGGTACTTCTCCCACGATAACATAGGTTCACCAGCCACATGATACTGCCGGTCTTTCGTGTCGCTCTTGTCTACAACCCGGTTTGTTTGGCAAGCGACATAATCCTTTTTCTTAGGTCTTTTCCGTCCCTTTTTTTCAAAGCAGGCTCAGTAGGATCTGAAGCATCATGTGATGCGGACGCGGCAGGATCTAATGGCTCGGCAGAACCAGACGCCTCGGTAGACCCTGGGTACTTGGGATGTGGCCCTTATCGACCTCCGGCAATCCAATTTTCGATCGACTGGATCAAGATAGAAAGGGTACCATTGACCCTATTTTCCACTTGGTTTTTAACAATGGTGGCCATGTTTGCTTTCAGGGTCGCCAATTCTTGCTTAACTACATTAAGTTCTTCTCGGAGGGTGCGAACCGTGTCTGTATTTTCTTCTTCGGCTCCACGCGAACCGGCTTGAAGAGGACCCGGCGACAACGTCATTTAGTTTTCCTCAAAACGACATGGCTAACTAATCAAAATTCAAAATTATTAGTATTCGAAAAGAAAATCACGGAAAAATTTGGCATGACCTTTGCTAAAAATGGACATATGGAGGGCTAGAAATTTGTCGAAATGGAAATTAATCAACATTCCAACAAAACACCAGCAACTCATATTCCTGTAGAACATCAAGCATATATATCGACAGCCAATCAAACATATACAATGCAATCGACAACTCATACGAGCATTTCATCGAACAGGTGAAGGGCGGGCGCGCAGTGCATACCGGGTGGGGATGGGCGAGGGAGCGTGGCGCGGCGTGGTCGGCAGCCGGCCGGCAAACCAAGGCGCGGAGCAGAGCGGCAGGGGTTAGCGGCGCACACGACGTTTTTGTGAACGACTCGCCGAGGGGGGAAATTGAAATGTGCATCTGCAAAGTTTGGTTTAACTCAATATAACAGTAGCGGGCTTAGGGTGTTGTGCTGCCACTATTTGTCGATATACTCAGTCGTCATCTAGTGGCATCGCGCGTAAGCACGCGACTGATGATCTCGTACTAGTCGCGTGCCAACTGTGCGGTGCGTTGCGGATAATTTCTGTGCCGAAACGCAGGAGGGGCCCACTTACTAGTCGCATGCATTGACATGCCACACGCTGCCAACAATGCGCTACCAGTCATGTGCCATCTTTCCGCACGCTTCTGCAAAGAACAACCACACGCTCTGGCAGCTACACGCTGCCATTAGTCGAGCCCCTATAGCCTTCTCCCTACTAGCGAAGGGACCACATAAGAATGTTATACTCTGTAGTATTACTTCCAGGTAAAAGAGATGACAGTCGTTGTAGTAAGTATATATTTTTGGTGTTACCGTAAAACAATATAGCATTATTTCTTCGAAGGTGCAGAATGTTGGAAATTTTCGGAAGCTCGAAAATTATGCACCGACATAAATACTAATGGATAATTATTGTCCACGTGAAAATTACAACGCTTTGGCGTCATTGAAAAATTACCGTTACAGAAATATGCGTCCTACAAGAATTGCTATTAGGTAGTTGAAAACATGTTTCATTGGTGACACCAGTAAATTACTGCTCATGTTTAAGACTTCCACGGAAAATAGCGTTCTGAAAAAATATAGGTAGTTACCGCCTCGAGGAAAACTACTACGTAATAGTTAACGTGGCAGATTAAAATTACCGATAATGTGACAAATTAAAATTACTCAGAAATTATTCTCCGTTGAATATTAAATTCATGAATACAAAAAAGTTTAAAAATGGCACCGTTCATGCGTGCCATGAATAGTGCCCAAATGAATGTGAAAAACTACAAAGTAGATCAACTTTTATATATACAAGGCATGTCTATAAAATTACAACGCAAACTCTTTACAAAAAATCGGCATAACCTCTTAATTTACAATTCGTAGACTAAACTTATTACTAGATCTACCAAAAGATATACTTGACTTGCTAAAGAAACTATGATTGGACTCTAGCTATTTATGTTCTAGGATCAAAAAATTGGTTCTCTCATATTCCTAATCTAGATTTTGACCATGGGTGATGTAGAAGTTAACTTTATTGAATCCAGTGACTGGGTACTGCCTCTTCTTGTAGTTGAGTCTTCCGTCTTTGAGTTTTTCGGTAGTTTCTCCTTCGGTGATTTCCAATCTAAGCATGGGGTCAAGAGGGAACGGGTGAGTACGATTCGTACTCAGTGAGTTCAATAATATGAATACGTGTTTCATGCACTAACTACTACCATGGACCAGGAAGTCATAGAAAAATACAAGTTTTTGTTATCATTTTTTAAAAAGTTAATTTTATTTTGAAAAGTTATGTATGTCAGCCTTCACGGGGTGTCTAGAACTTCATGGAGTTTCTTCCCAAAACAGGGAGTACCAAGCCACAATTCAATACACTCTGCAGAGGTGTGTTACTTTTCCCATAAGAGATTAGTATCCTTGTTGCGCATCAGAGTCATGAGCTCCACTACAAGAAAAGTTCTGATAGACAACGTCTCAAAATCGTCCACTAAGGGGTATTTTTCGTCGCCTATGGGCCTAACCCGACGATATGGGTTCTGTTGTCTAAAGTGCGTCAGGCAAAGTCCTACGACGATTTTTTCGGTCCGTCGCGCTTGGGCGCCCTTCCGCCACGGAAAATCGGACCGTTGCAGAAATGTTTCCGGGAGCCCGTTGACTGCTGACGTCATGCAAACTGACACATGGCAGACATCGTTAACTGGCAGTTAACGGCGTAACCGGCTGAAACCCTGTGGTAGATTGTAGGCCCACACGAGGCCTGCCACGTCTTAAGCGGGCCGGCCCATTAAGTTTGTGGGCCGGGCCAGCTGACTTAGTTTGACCGGTCAACTATATAGCAGGGCTGGTCCATTAGTTACGTGGGCCGGGCCAAACCTCTAAGGTTGACTGGTCAAAACATTAATGGGCCGGCCCACTAAGCATGTGGGCCGGGCCGAATGCACTCGTTTGACCGGTCAACAGGCAAAGGGCCGGCCCAAAAAACATGTGGGACCCACTTTCCTGTTATCGGGCCGGCCCATTTACCAAGTAGGGTCCACCTTAAAGCAAGTGGGCCGGCCCAAGAAGTTATTGGGCCGGCCCAAATAGCATGTGGGTCCCACTTTCCTGCTATCGGGCCGCCCATTTAGTACGTGGGGTCCACATTAGATCAAATGGGCCGGCCCACCAAGCCAGTGGGCCGGGCCAAAAGCACAGGTGGGTCCCACTTTCCTGTTAATGGGCCAGCCCATTTAGTATGTGGGGTCCACCATATAGCAAGTGGGCCGGCCCAACAAGATAGTGGGCCGGGCCAAAAACACGGTGGGTCCCACTTTCCAGTTAAAGGGCCGGCCCATTTAGTATGTGGGGTCCACCATATAGCAAGTGGGCCGGCCCAACAAGATAGTGGGCCGGGCCGAAAGCACAGGTGGGTCCCTGATGTCTACGGGTGCTTCTATTCTTGTAGATAGTGTTGGGCCTCCAAGAGCAGAGGTTTGTAGAACAGCAGCAAGTTTCCCTTAAGTGGATCACCCAAGGTTTATCGAACTCAGGGAGGAAGAGGTCAAAGATATCCCTCTCATGCAACCCCGCAACCACAAAGCAAGAAGTCTCTTGTGTCCCCAACACACCTAATAGGTGCACTAGTTCGACGAAGAGATAGTGAAATACGGGTGGTATGAATATATATGAGCGATAGTAACGCAGCAGTAGTAACGCAGCGAGTAGTAACGCAGCGAGTAGTAACGCAGATAAAACGAGAAACAAGCAGCGATAGCGATATTTAGGAACAAGGCCTAGGGATTACACTTTCACTAGTGGACACTCTCAACATTGATCACATAACAGAATAGATAAATGCATACTCTACACTCTCTTGTTGGATGATGAACACATTGCGTAGGATTACACGAACCCTCAATGCCGGAGTTAACAAGCTCCACAATTCAATGTTCATATTTAAATAACCTTAGAGTGCATGAAAGATCAACATAACCAAATAGATCACATCAATACCGTCACAGTAATAGTTAACTTCACAATCTACAAGAGATCATGATCATAGCCTACGACAAGAACCACACGGTGCACACACTGTCACCATTACACCGTGCAGGAGGAATAAAACTACTTTAATAACATCACTAGAGTAGCACATAGATAAATTGTGATACAAAACACATTGCAATCATAAAGAGATATAAATAAGCACTTCACTACGCCATTCATAACGGTGAATAAGTATTCCGTGAAATATAGCCTAAGAGACCCACACGGTGCACACACTAGTCACCTTTACACACGTGGGACAAGGAGTCTCCGGAGATCACATAAGTAAAACCCACTTGACTAGCATAATGACATCTAGATTACAAGCATCATCATATGAATCTCAATCATGTAAGGCAGCTCATGAGATTATTGTATTGAAGCACATAGGAGAGAGATTAACCACATAGCTACCGGTACAGCCCCGAGCCTCGATGGAGAACTACTCCCTCCTCATGGGAGACAAGCAGCGTTGATGAAGATGGCGGTGGTGTCGATGGAGGAGCCTTCCGGGGGCACTTCCCCGTCCCGGCGGCGTGCCGGAACAGAGACTCCTGTCCCCCAGATCTTGGCTTCGCGATGGCGGTGGCTCTGGAAGGTTTTCCGTATCGTCTTTTCTTCGTATCGAGGTTTTAGGTCTGGGACCTTTATATAGGCGAAGAGGCGGCGTCAGAAGGTCGAAGGGGCGACGACACCATAGGGCCGCGCGGCCAAGGGGTGGGCCGCGCCACCCTATCATCTGGGGGCCCTGTGGCCCCCTCCGGCGGCTCTCGGGTGTTCCGGATGCTTCCGGGCAAAATAGGAACCCGGGCGTTGATTTCGTCCAATTCGAGAATATTTCGTTACTAGGATTTCGAAACCAAAAACAGCGAGAACAACGACAGCGGCACTTCGGCATCTTGTTAATAGGTTAGTTCCGGAAAATGCACGAATATGACATAAAGTGTGCATATAACATGTAGAAATCATCAATAATGTGGCATGGAACATAAGAAATTATCGATACGTCGGAGACGTATCGGCATCCCCAAGCTTAGTTCTGCTCGTCCCGAGCGAGTAAAACGATAACAAAGATAATTTCTGAAGTGACATGCCATCATAACCTTGATCATACTATTTGTAAACATATGTAATGAATGCAGCGATCAAAACAATGGTAATGACATGAGTAAACAAGTGAATCATAAAGCAAAGACTTTTCATGAATAGTACTTCAAGACAAGCATCAATAAGTCTTGCATAAGAGTTAACTCATAAAGCAATAAATCAAAGTAAAGGTATTGAAGCAACACAAAGGAAGATTAAGTTTCAGCGGTTGCTTTCAACTTGTAACATGTATATCTCATGGATAATTGTCAACATAGAGTAATATAACAAGTGCAATATGCAAGTATGTAGGAATCAATGCACGGTTCACACAAGTGTTTGCTTCTTGAGGTGGAGAGAAATAGGTGAAGCTGACTCAACATAAAAGTAAAAAGAATGGTCCTTCAAAGAGGAAAGCATCGATTGCTATATTTGTGCTAGAGCTTTTATTTTGAAAACATGAAACAATTTTGTCAACGGTAGTAATAAAGCATATGAGTTATGTAAATTATATCCTACAAGTTGCAAGCCTCATGCATAGTATACTAATAGTGCCCGCACCTTGTCCTAATTAGCTTGGACTACCGGATCATTGCAATGCACATGTTTTAACCAAGTGTCACAATGGGGTACCTCCATGCCACTTGTACAAAGGTCTAAGGAGAAAGCTCGCATTTTGGATTTCTCGCTTTTGATTATTCTCAACTTAGACATCCATACCGGGACAACATGGACAACAGATAATGGACTCCTCTTTAATGCATAAGCATGTGGCAACAATTATTATTCTCATATGAGATTGAGGATATATGTCCAAAACTGAAACTTCCACCATGAATCATGGCTTTAGTTAGCGGCCCAATGTTCTTCTCTAACAATATGCATGCTCCAACCATTAAGGTGGTAGATCTCTCTTACTTCAGACAAGACGGACATGCATAGCAACTCACATGATATTCAACAAAGAATAGTTGATGGCGTCCCCAGAAACATGGTTATCGCACAACAAGCAACTTAATAAGAGATAAAGTGCATAAGTACATAAATACCACAATAGTTTTTAAGCTATTTGTCCCATGAGCTATATATTGCAAATGTGAATGATGGAATTTTAAAGGTAGCACTCAAGCAATTTACTTTGGAATGGCGGAGAAATACCATGTAGTAGGTAGGTATGGTGGACACAAATGGCATAGTGGTTGGCTCAAGGATTTTGGATGCATGAGAAGTATTCCCTCTCGATACAAGGCTTAGGCTAGCAAGGTTATTTGAAACAAACACAAGAATGAACGGTGCAGCAAAACTCACATAAAAGACATATTGTAAACATTATAAGACTCTACACCGTCTTCCTTGTTGTTCAAAACTCAATACTAGATATTATCTAGACTTTAGAGAAACCAAATATGCAAACCAAATTAGCAAGCTCTAAGTGTTTCTTCATTAATGGGTGCAAAGTATATGATGCAAGAGCTTAAACATGAGCACAACAATTGCCAAGTATCAAATTATCCAAGACATTTTAGAATTACTACATGTAGCATTTTCCAATTCCAACCATATAACAAATTAACGAAGAAGAAACTTCGCCATGAATACTATGAGTAAAGCCTAAGGACGTACTTGTCCATATGCTACAGCGGAGCGTGTCTCTCTCCCATACAGTGAATGCTAGGATCCATTTTATTCAAACAAAACAAAAACAAAAACAAACCGACGCTCCAAGCAAAGTACATAAGATGTGGTCGAATAAAAATATAGTTTCAGGGGAGGAACCTGATAATGTTGTCGATGAAGAAGGGGATGCCTTGGGCATCCCCGAGCTTAGATGCTTGAGTCTTCTTGAAATATGCAGGGGTGAACCACCGGGGCATTCCCAAGCTTAGAGCTTTCACTCTCCTTGATCATATTGTATCATCCTCCTCTCTTGATCCTTGAAAACTTCCTCCACACCAAACTCGAAACAACTCATTAGAGGGTTAGTGTACAATAAAAATTAACATGTTCAGAGGT
Source organism: Lolium rigidum (assembly GCF_022539505.1). Lineage (NCBI taxonomy): Eukaryota > Viridiplantae > Streptophyta > Magnoliopsida > Poales > Poaceae > Lolium > Lolium rigidum. Next base: position 257,188,652 of record NC_061511.1, read on the forward strand.
GACACAATCATTCTTAACACTTCTGGACATTGCATAAAGCTACTGGACATTAATGGATCAAAGAAATTCATCCAACATAGCAAAAGAGGCAATGCGAAATAAAAGGCAGAATCTGTCAAAACAGAACAGTCCGTAAAGATGGATTTTATTGAGGCACCATACTTGCTCAAATGAAAATGCCCAAATTGAATGAAAGTTGCGTACATATCTGAGGATCACTCACGTAAATTGGCTTAATTTTTTGAGTTACCTACGAGAGAATTAGACCCAGATTCGTGACAGCAAAGAAATCTGTTTCTGCGCAGTAATCCAAATCTAGTATCAACCTTGCTATCAACGACTTTACTTGGCACAACAAAACACAAAACTAAGATAAGGAGAGGTTGCTACAGTAGTAAACAACTTCCGAGACTCAAATATAAAACAAAGTTCTGTAGCAAAATAACACATGGGTTATCTCCCAAGAAGTTCTTTCTTTATAGCGGTAAGATGGGCTCAGCAGTTTTAATGATGCACTCACAAGAAATAGTATTTGAAGCAAAAGAGAGCATCAAGAGGCAAATTCAAAACAAAGTTAAGTCTAACATTCTTCCTATGCATAGGAATCTTGTAAATAAACAAGTTCATGAAGAGCGAAGTAACAAGCATAGGAAGATAAAACAAGTGTAGCTTCAAAAATTTCAGCACATAGAGAGGCATTTTAGTAACATGAAAATTTCTACAACCATATTTTCCTCTCTCATAATAACTTTCAGTAGCAACATGAGCAAACTCAACAATATAACTATCACATAAAGCATTCTTATCATGAGTCTCATGCATAAAATTATTACTCTCCACATAAGCATAATCAATTTTATTAGTTGTAGTGGGAGCAAATTCAACAAAGTAGCTATCATTATTATTCTCATCATCAAATATAGGAGGCATATTGTAATCATAATCAAATTTATCCTCCATAACAGGCGGTACTAAAAGACTACTATCATTATAATCATCATAAATAGGAGGCAAAGTATCATCAAAGTAAATTTTCTCCTCAATGCTTGGGGGACTAAAAATATCATGCTCATCAAAGCCAGCTTCCCCAAGCTTAGAATTTTCCATATCATTAGCAACAATGGTATTCAAAGTATTCATGCTAATATGTTCTCGATACGTCCAATTTGCATCACTATTTTATATCATAATTTGTTGTTATTCATTGATATATTTCATATTGGGACACAATACTTATGTTATTTCATCTATTTTGCATGTTTCATGATTATTTGGAGATCGAGCACCGGAGCCGAGATTCTGCTGGAAAAAGCACCGTCGGGATGCAATATTTCGGAAGATCAAGCTGTGGAAGGAAGTTTTACGAGAAAATCCTATTTTTCCGGATGACGGAGGAAGCCGGAAGGGGGAGCCGAGTTGGACCCGAGGATGGGCCCACACCATAGGGTGGCGCGGCCCATGGCTCGGCCGCGCCACCATGTGGTGTGGGGCCCCTCGGCCTCTTTCGCCTCCTTTTCTTCGCGAAACCCTTCGTCCCGAAGACCTAAGCCACGAGAGGAATCCTCACGAAGGGTTACGGCCGCCTCGCGGGGCGGAGAACACCGGAGAGAAAAGAGCTCTCCGGCGGGCGAGGAATCCGCCGGGGAAATTCCCTCCCGGAGGGGGAAATCGACGCCATCGTCACCGCCATCGAGCTGGACATCATCTCCATCACCATCATCATCATCTCCACCATCATCACCGCCATCTCCACCGCTGGACATCGTCACCGCTGTAGCAATTTGGGTTTGATCTTGATTGTTTGATAGGGGAAACTCTCCCGTGCTCGATTTCTACTTGTTATTGATGCTATTGAGTGAAACCATTGAACCAAGGTCTATGTTCAGATTGTTATTCATCATCATATCACCTCCGATCATGTTCCATATGATGTCTCGTGAGTAGTTCGTTTAGTTCTTGAGGACATGGGTGAAGTCTAAATGCTAGTAGTGAATTATGGTTGAGTAATATTCAATGTTATGATATTTAAGTTGTGGTGTTATTCTTCTAGTGGTGTCGTGTGAACGTCGACTACACGACACTTCACCATTTATGGGCCTAGGGGAATGCATCTTGTACTCGTTTGCCAATTGCGGGGTTGCCGGAGTGACGAAACCTAAACCCCGTTGGTATATCGATGCGGGAGGGATCGCGAGGATCTCGAGTTTAAGGCTCGTGGTTAGATTTATCTTAATTACTTTCTTGTAGTTGCGGATGCTTGCAAGGGGTATAATCACAAGTATGTATTAGTCCTAGGAAGGGCGGTACATTAGCACAGAGTTCACCCACACAACACTTATCAAAACAATGAAGATTAATCATGCTGTATGTAGCGAAAGCACTAGACTAAATCCCGTGTGTCCTCGAGAACGTTTGGTCATTATAAGTAAACAAACCGGCTTGTCCTTTGTGCTAAAAAGGATTGGGCCACTCGCTGCAATTATTTCTCTCGCATTTTACTTACTCCTACTTTATTCATCTGTTACATCAAAACCCCCTGAATACTTGTCTGTGAGCATTTACAGTGAATCCTTCACCGAAACTGTTTGTCAACACCTTCTGCTCCTCGTTGGGATCGACATTCTTACTTATCGAAGATACTACGATACACCCCCTATACTTGTGGGTCATCAAGACTATTTTCTGGCGCCGTTGCCGGGGAGTGAAGCGCTATTGGTAAGTGGAATTGGTAAGAAAAACCTTTACTGTTTGTGCTGATTTTATTTCTGCCTGCTGCTATAAGTCATCATGGAGAGATCTTCTCTTCAATTTCTATTTGGGAAATCTACTACTACTGCAACGGTAGTGGATGAGGCGCCAGGTGAGGAAGTAATACCATATAAAATACCTACGAAAATTATTGAACATGTTATGGATAATCGCTATGAAGGGGATGGAACTGTCCATCCTGGTGATCATTTACTGTTTTTGCATGAATTATGCGGGTTATTCAAATGTGCAGGTATTGCTATGAATGAAGTTAGGAAGAAGCTATTCTCTATATCGCCTGTACGGTAAAGCGGCGCATTGGTATAAATTGTTGAAGAATGGTGATTCTCTTGATTGGGAGGACATTGTGCCTTTATTTTATTCCAAATTTTATCCTCCAAGTGAAATTCACAAAGATCGGAACCGCATATATAATTTACTGGCCTCATGATGGAGAGAGTATTGCCCAAGCTTGGGGAGATTGAAGTCTTTAATGCTCAAATGCCCCATTCATGAGCTTCCTGGTAATATTATTATTGATAATTTCTATGCAAGACTTTCTTTTCAAGACAAGACCTTGCTTGGATACTTCTTGTTCTGGATCATTTACGCGCAATAAAGAAGAGTTTAAAAGGGACCTTCTTGATCGGATCCAAGAAAATGCGAAGGTTGGGAGAACGACAAAGATAGAGAATCAGGTATAATTTATGATTATAAATGCATTGAAGCTTTTATGGATACTGATACATTTCGTAATATAAGTGCTACATATGGTCTTGATTCTCAAGTTGCTGCAAACCTTTATAAAGCTTTTGCCTCTCATTATGAATTACCTAAGAAGAATTTTGATAAGTATCATGAACCGTATAAAGATAAAATTGATTCAACTATTAATAAGTGTGTTGTAATTGAAACTGCTGATCGTGTTATTCCTGAAGCTTATATTGAAAAAACTCATTTTCCTGCTAAAATGAAAGAGTACTCTGTTATAAATAGTGCGGTTCATAAAAGTGAAAAGAAACCTAGAGAACACGAAGAACAAATAAAAGTTGAACTTCTTGTTGCCATAGTTAAAGATCTTGTGACTGAAAATGTAGAGGATGGTCATATTATTTTCTGTGAAGATGCTTCTAATATTATTTCACATCCTAATAAACCCAAACAAGCTAGTGTTCATATGCTATCTGTTAAAATTGGTGATCATTGCTATTATGGTTTATGCGATATTGGTGCAAGTGTTAGTGCTATACCTTATGAGCTTTACACGGAGATTATGCACGAAATTGATTCTTGTGAACTTGAAGATATTGATGTGGTTATTCAGCTGGCTAATAGAGAAACTATTTCTCCAATTGGTATTGTTCGAGATGTGGAAGTTCTATGTGGTAAGATTAAATACCCTGCTGACTTTTTGGTACTTGGTTCTGCTGCTAGTGATTATTGTCCTATCATTTTTGGTAGACCTTTTCTAAATACTTGTGGAGCTATTATAGATTGCAAGAAAGAGAAAATTTTGACTAAATTTGCTGGTGAATCTTATGAGTTTAACTTTTCCAAATTTACCAAAACTCCTTATAAAGCTGATTTGCCTAGTAATGATTTTAAAATGGAGCAGTGTGCATCTATTGTTCTTGTTCATAATAATCCTTTGCAGCAACATTTAGAGGATAGCGAGAGTGAAGTTTTTAGGAAAGAAAGAGATGAGCTTGAGGAGATTTTCTTCGCCAACCTATTCTCAAGCATGATTTACCGGTGGAAGACTTGGGTACAACACCGCCACCAAAGGAAGATCCTGTTTTTGATTTAAAGCCTTTGCACTGATAATCTTAAATATGCTCATATTGATGATAAGAAAATATATCCTGTTATTATTAGTTCTAAGCTTACGAGTTTGAAGAAGAAAGATTATTGCAAATATTGAAGAAACACCGAGGTGCTATTGGCTATACTCTTGATGACTTGAAGGGGATTTCTCCCTCTATTTGCCAACACGCCATTAATATGGAAGATGATGCAAAGCCGGTTGTTGAACCTCGGCGTCGTCTAATTCCCAAGATGAAGGATGTGGTAAGAAATGAGGTATTACGACTTCTTGAAGCTGGTATTATATATCCTATTGCTGATAGTAGATGGGTTAGTCCTGTGCATTGCGTTCCTAAGAAAGGAGGAATGACTTTTGTGCCTAATGATAATGATGAGCTCATACCTCAAAGAGTAGTTGTAGGGTATAGAATGTGCATTGATTATCGAAAAGTTAATAAAGTTACTAAGAAAGATCATTACCCTTTACCATTTATTGATCAAATGCTAGAAAGGTTATCTAAAAATACTCATTTTTGTTTCCTTGATGGTTATTCTGGCTTTTCACAAATTGCTGTTAAAGCTAAAGATCAAGAGAAAACCACTTTTACTTGTCCCTATGGAACTTATGCTTATAGGCGTATGCCTTTTGGTTTATGTAATGCTCCTGCTACTTTTCAAAGATGCATGTCTGCTATTTTTCATGGCTTTTGTGAGAGTATTGTGGAAGTATTCATGGATGATTTTTCCGTCTACGGGAATTCTTTTGATAGTTGCTTGCGAAACCTTGATAAAGTTTTGCGAGAGATGTGAAGAAACTAACCTTGTTCTTAATTGGGAGAAATGCCACTTTATGGTTAATGAAGGAATTGTATTGGGACATAAAATTTCCGAGAGAGGTATCGAAGTTGATAGAGCTAAAGTTGAAGCTATTGAGAAGATGCCCTATCCAAGGGATGTTAAAGGTATTCGTAGTGTTCTTGGTCATGCTGGGTTTTATAGGAGATTTATTAAAGATTTCTCCAAGATTTCAAAGCCTCTTACTAATATTCTTCAAAAAGATGTACCTTTTGTTTTTGATGATGATTGTAAGGAAGCTTTTGAAACTCTAAAGAAAGCCTTAACAACTGCTCCTATAGTTGAACCTCCTGATTGGAATTTACCTTTTGAAATTATGTGTGATGCTAGTGATTTTCTGTAGGCGTTGTTCTTGGACAGCGAGTAGATAAAAAATTAAATGTCATTCATTATGCTAGCAAGACTCTTGATGCTTGCTCAAAGAAATTATGCTACTACTGAAAAAGAATTGTTAGTCTGTAGTCTTTGCTTGTGATAAATTTAGATCTTATATTGTTGATTCAAAAGTTACAATTCATACTTGATCATGTTGCAATTAGATACCTTATGACAAAGAAAGATGCTAAGCCGAGGCTTATTAGATGGGTACTTCTTTTGCAAGAATTTGATTTACATATTGTAGATAGGAAAGGTGCTGATAATCCTGTTGCTGATAATTTGTCTAGATTGGAAAATATTGCTTATGATCCTGTTCCTGTTAATGATAGTTTTCCAAATGAACAATTGGCTGTAATAAAGGTGAGTTCGCGAGACAGTCCTTGGTATGCTTGATTATGCTAACTTTATTGTTTCCAAGTACTTGCCTCCAACCTTTTCAGCTCAGCGAGAGGAGGAAATTCTTTTATGACTTGGGGC